>NW_026713040.1:0-600000 GCF_030625045.1 Achroia grisella | reverse complement strand
AACAGCGTATAAAAACAGTTACCTACATCATTGTTCATATACTATTCCTTGTTAGACATACACGAAAAGAGCACTGCGTAAAAAGGCGGATAACCATAATTACTTACTTACATAATTGCTCATTCTTGCTCATTCTTCTTGTGATGAATCTGCATTCCGAATGAGTGGTAGAATCAAAATATGACTATTCAAAAGTGCTTGTAATGAGTTTATTTGCATAAATATTATTTCTATTTCTATTACATGACACAAAATGGACATAAATTAGAATTACCAAGATTACGACTTGCAAAAACAATAAAACAAAGTATTTACTTAAAAATAAAAATGTACAATAAACTATCAAATAAAATGCAATTAACATCAACAGAATTTAAGAACAAAATAAAATCATATTTCGAGCGACATACTTTTTACAATGTGACGGAATATCTGATTTCCAATGTACAATTATGACATTTTCCATTAAGTGACTTTTATTACTATGTTATATATTATTTAATTTATTATTTTGAATACTTAAAATTGTAATTGTGACATAATTACCATAAAAATGTAATTACTATTGACTTGCTGTTGTGTAACGAGATTTGTTACATTTGTGAATAAAGTAATATGAAATATGAAATCCGTTTCCCTAAGGTTGCCTTGAAAAGATTGCTTTCAGCAATAAGGCCGCCTTATTGTAACTATACATGTCCTTTAATATATTGTTTATGCCTTTTACTTTACTGTGTGTTACAAATAAAGTATATTCTATCTATCTATTTATTTCTTGTTTTATTATAGTTTTTTTATTATGCCTATTTATGATTTTTTTTTATAACACAGGGGACAAACAAGCATGCGGCTCACCTGATGGTAAGTGATTACCGCCGCCCATGAGCACCCGCAACACCAGGGGAATTGCAAGTACGTTGTCGGCCTTTTAAAAAGGAATAAGCTCTTTTCTTGAAGGTTTCAATATCGTATCGGTTCGGAAATACCATTGCTGGAAGGTGATTCCACAATGTGGTTGTGCGAGGCAAAAAGTTTCTAGAAAACCGCACTGTGGAAGACCGCCATTCATCCAGATGATCAGGATGGTATTTCAGTTTCTGGCGGGTGGTACGGTGGTGAAACTCAGCAGCTGGTATTAATCCGAACAATTCCTCAGAACACTCCCCGTGATATATGCGGTAGAAAATGCACAGAGATGCAATATCACGCCGCAAAGCCAATGGGTCGAGTCTGTCACATAGACGTTGATTACCAATGATTCTGGCTGATAATATAATGATAATAATATAATAGGGCTGATTAGAAGCTGTCTTCTTGTTACATGCTTCCTCGCGTATGTCTCTGGGCAGCGCCTGAATATCAGTAGTTTGCTGCTTGTATGCAGCAAACAATACACTGAAGTACTACCTTTTTGCGTATAGGCTATGCACACACACTACGTTACTCATACCGTTTTTTTTTTGTTAACTGTATTACATTTTATTTTATCTGTATATTTGTTGTGTATTGTATATTAACTTGACTAATGTAATTGTATATTTTTTATTATTTTTGTTCTTATTATTACAGTGCCTCGTGTGTGTGCGTGCCTTTATCGATAACGACTTAACACCTAAGTGATTCAAAATTTAAAATATCTTTATTCATGTAGGTCTATTACAGACTCTTATGTTAAATAACGGTCAGTTCAGAATTTAACATAACATAAGAGTACATAACAAAATTTCGAGATGAGAACAACTGACAAGAAACTCAGCTCGTATTCTTTTCAAATAAATGTTGTACATGTTTATTATAATATAGATTCAGTTTTAAATTAAATTTGGGAGAATAGAGTGACCGCCAGCATATGCTATTGCAAAAGCAAATAGTTTAATCAGTGTTCGTAATCGAACAGACCAGTCCCCATAAGCTATACCCCATACAGTCATGAGTATGATGATGACTTTAAAAAGAGATATTTCTGACGTTACTCCTCTCCTCTCCTCATTTCCACCGATACATTATTACGGCGGTGAGAAATATAGTTATCTGATAATTAAGTAATTACAGTGCCTGTGGCGGCGTGAGAGGCATCCGCCCCGTAAATGCAAGGTGTAACAACTCAATTAATTGTTGTAGTACCAAATCTATACATATAAATAAAATTGGTGTCTGTTTGTAATATTGAAATAACCGTTTTTAATACATGCATATGAATATAAATACGGTACATACATCAAAATAAATTTTTTTACAATTTCTGTCTGTCTGTCTGTTTGTTCCGGCTAATCTCTGAAATGGATGGACCGATTCAAAATCAGTCCAGAGATTTTTCAGTCCATTTCAGAGATTTTTTGGCACGTAGCTGATGTAATAAGGAGTTAGGCTACTTTTATTTTAGAAAAATAAAGTTAAATTCCACGCGGACGAAGTCACGGGTACAGCTAGTTTGCCATAAAATTATTCGTGTTAAGACCCGGTTAGTAATATAAGTTTAAAAATAAGGAAAAACAAAGTCGATTATCTATATATTTGTTTGTTTGCATTGAATAGGCTCCGGAACTACTTTGCCGATTGGCAATTTTTTACCATTAAAATCCTATATTATCCATATTCCACGCGGGCGAAGTCGCGGCAACAGCTGTTAATAAAATCTTCATAATATTTCTATGACTTGAAAAAGCACCTATTCTGTTTATACCAACAAAATGAGTCACTCACATAGTGACTGCTTCACTCCATATATTCCATTTTAGTATTCAGTATTCACACAGACGAAATGCATTGACCGGGATGAATCATGAAATTTAAAACGTACCCAATTGTATTTGTGGCAACTCATCCGTACAGATACAGTTTAAGAGCACTCGACAATGACATCGGAATTCGCAATCGAAGATTTCATAGTCGATCGATTGCACTGTGCATACACAACGGGCCACTGAGATGATACATTAGAACTCACATCATCACATCAGCCAAGTGATACATATGGGACACAGTTCTAGATACATCAAAATAATAATTGCATTTAATAATGTCTAGTAAGACAAATTAAATATTGTCTACTAAGCACTGCTGTGTCTAAACTGTGTCACCCCACCTTACATTTATTATTGTTATTTAGTATAAAAGATCATTATTTCTATGTACATATTGTCAGTTTATTACCATCTGTAATATACATCGTCTCGACCAACAACATCGTGTCATTTACCCGCAACAATACAGGTTCTTGCTGAAAATGTACAAGTGTAACGACAAGAACCGAATGACTGAGTGTAAGAACTAATTAATGATAACAACTTAGGCTTTGAAGCCGGCTACCGCAAGGGAAACCCCAAGTAGCGTCCGTGATTTGTGACACGGGTGTAGGTTTAAAAGGCTTTTAGAATGCATTAACACTCACCTTCACTACTCGCAGCTTCCCCCCAGGCCCAACTAAGACCGGGATAAACCCATTTCTAATACAATTCACTTTAGTATCCATAACAGAACTGGCACGCCCTACACTCGTCGATAGAATGCCGTGGCTCACCCAACGAAAGAGGATTATTCAACTACCGACCTCCGTATTTATAGACCGAAGTCAGTGTAGTAGGAAGAGAAGCGGGGGTAATGGATCATAAGATATTCATCCACTACTCAAATAACTTAGTTCGCTCTATAAATACTAGATGGCGCTATTAACAATATTTGTAATAATCTTTACATTGGGTACATCATTAGTACTAAACACAAACTACCTTCTTTTAATATATTTTTAAAATATCAGATTTTTCTACAATATTGATGTGAACTCCAACATGAGTAACAAAAGTAAATATTCACTTACTTCATATTATAAATATGTAAGTGGCTGTCTGTTTGATACATTTTCGCGGCAAAATGACTGGTAGACTTTTAAATAAATTTGACGTGAAGATAAAACTCGTAGATTGTGGGATGAACTACCTGCCGAGGTTTCCTCGAGAGACTTCGGCAATAGATTTTTCAGAAAGGGTATAGGGTAGAAGATATAATGTTTCTTAAGGATCGGCAATACGCACGTAATAGCCCTAGTGTTTCAGACATCTATAGGCTACGGTAACCATCAGTTAGTAATAAAAATCGTTTCATGGGGATATGCAAAAAACGCAGAGAAATCGGGAATACGGCTAGTATTATATTACATACACGCTACTCACCCCGGCTTCGCACGGGTGTACATGTATTATATATATAAACGTTCCTCTTGAATCACTCTATCTATTAAAAAAAAGAATTCAAAATCTGTTGCGTAGTTTTAAAGATTTAAGCATACATAGGGACGGACAGACAGTGATACCGACTTTGTTTTATACTATGTAATGATGATAAATAATAGCATATAAGTGTTATGAACATGTAAGATGTTTACGCCACCTCTAAACATTTATCTGAGTGTACACAATAGAGGCACTCGAGTGAATTGCGAAAGGATGCGCATCCACGCTCCAAAGCGCGACGCGGCGCCGACAAAGCGGCAGATCATCTAGATACTGCGCCAGATTAAGATTGGATGAACGCAAATGTTCATATTGGGATATAAATTATATTCTTTACTCGTATGTGCTTTTTTTTGCAGCGCAGGACCGATCGTCGTGGAGATCTTTGGGGGAGGCCTATGTCCAGCAGTGGACGTCTTCCGGGCTGCGATGATGATGATGATGATGATGATGAGCTTTTTATGGCACTGAAATTATACGGTTCCAAGGATACCTCTCGCATGACACCTCAGGCGTCACATGATGATGAGATTTCCGTGGCATAGAGCATGTCTATAGGTGATCAGGTGTGCTAGCAGCCTGTTTGCCTTTCTATTTATATTATACAAGCTACTCGCCCCGGCTTCGCCCGGGTGTACATGTATTATACATATAAACCTTCCTCTTGAATCACTGTACCTATAAAAAAAAACCTTTCAAAATTCGTTGCGTAGTTTTAAAGAATTAAGCATACATAGGGACAGACAGACAGCGACAGCGACTTTAATTTAAACTATGTAATGATAATGATACTTTAATAGTATTTTGCTTATGTATATGATTGTAATGGTTTTAAAAACAATGATAATAAGTATTTTTACTATTCTCATGAAAATACATAACGTGACAGAATTACTGAAAAAAAATCTTAAAGCCATAACATTCGCGTAAATTTGAGAGTACGAATGGATGGATGTCTATTACTATTTAACGTAAAAAGTACTGGATGGAGTTGTATAGAAATCGAATTTAGCCAAGACCATGCGAATAGCAGGATTGTCGGAACTGTCGGGAAAAAATTACTTATAATACTTTAATAGGAAAAGTAAACCAAACTTTCCAAACTGCACTACAGATAAGTCCAAAATAATGAACATACAATCATCATCGCCTTGCTTTAACCCCATTATTTGGGGTCGGCATAGTACGTCTCTTCCGTCCGGACGTCACATCTGAGCATACTCTCCTAAATGAACAAGCAATATGACTAAAATATGCAAGTATCCCGGGGTCAAAGACCATATGCTCACAAGGATTGCGTACAGTTTCAAGTGTCAACCGCAACACTGGACCACACACAGCCCCGTCGAGATAAAACATTGGGTGAGAACGTGCTAGGGTTACAAACATTCCGCATCCTTGACGTGCTGTTAATATTTTTATTACTTGATGTATTTGTATTACTTTGTTTATTTCCGCTAGTATTAACATCAGAACGGCATTATATCCCAAGAATGGTTAGAGAGGCCATTGAAATACAGAAATATAACAATTTCAATCGAGAAGACGGCTATAGGCTCTCTAATGCCTGGAATCCAGTGATTGGTTTAATTAAACAAAAACAAAATACGCGATCAAAAAGTGTATTAAATGTACGTAAAGATACTGTGAGTACAGTTTGCCGAGATGAATATCGAGCGAGTTCCAGTAGTAGCAACAAACGAAGACGTGTGAAGGTAGACGCATATGTCTGCCCATAAAAAGATTTCATTTTCCATCTACCCGCTGCTCTTCAGTTTACCCGTGATCATGGTGGTTGAAACACTACCGAAATATCGGGAACTCAGCAAATAAATAGAAAACGTGGTAAGATCCCGTGATTTTTACTAATTATACGTATAAATAATGACCGCGTCAAGTTTAAAACAGTATATAGTATAGACTGTTCGGAAGCCAGACTTGGACTACTGGTCGTAGTATGTCGTATAGTCGTAGGTGGAGGTCTTGACGCTTCAGGTAGCGGTGGTCAGGTTTTCGCAATGAATGTTTGTGGTCACACGCATGCTAATAGTAGCGTAATTAAACAAAATGATACACAAATCCCTTAAGTAATAGACTTCCACAAAATAACACCTATATGGATAAAAACTATCTGCATTGATATCTTTGTTTTATTTTTTTCTGCCAGTAAGTAGATAGCTTTGTTAGCTGTGTTTTAGATGCCTTCAGGAATTCTCCTCCAACATGAGAGGTACTGACGTTGTCCGTGGTGCTATTCACGAATAAGGGCAATATTTTCTACTTATGTCAATGAAAAATGATGAAAATTGAAAATATAGTTTATAGGAGATCTAGAGACCAAACTAACCCATACCCTATCGCTTATTTACCAGTTCCCCTCAACTTTAAATTAGTTATTTCAGTCGAATGGAACCTAACTACTGATTGCAAACAATCTAAAGTGGCAATTCCAAAAACGAACGATCGATTAACAACACGTCTACTTAATCTAGATAGACAAAACCTCAAAATAATGATAGGGACAATAACGGGCCATTGTTCCTTAAACAAACACTTATACAAAATTGATGCTACAGACAGTCCCCTTTGTCGGGGCTGTTTTGAAGCTGAAGAAACGGCTGCTCACGTAATCCTGGAGTGCGGAGTGCACGGCAGTGGCTCAACAATGAAAACAAATCCTCGGAACGGTGAGGTCGCTCCGTGAAGCCTGTGAAGACACCAGGAGTCTTCTGCGCTTTTGGGAGGAGCTTGGCTGGCTACTTTAGTAGTCTGGCTCTGCACGCACAACGGCCCGAATGAGAGGCTAATTGCGGAGACTGGAGTCCAACATACATTTTACATTTAGTTATTTCAGTAGTATTCTGGTATTTAAGGCAAAACCCTATTCCAACCAATTTGCTAGTAACCTGGCCACCTCGACGTAAACAGGGGCTTACAAATGTTCAAGTGAAGGAAGCGGTCACAATGTAAACATACCACTTATATTTTAAACGACTAGGAAGTGCAGCGCCGGGGGGCGTGTTTATGTTTCAGTTAACACGAGTGTTAAATTTTTAAGTGTTAGGTACTTGCGTTCGGTGTGGCCTTTCAAATAACTTTTCTGTTTAAGTTATTGTAAATAAATTATGGTTCTAGGGAATTAAAGGTTCTAAAATAACGTTGTAGTGATTTGTGATTCTTATTTGATGTCTTTGCAATTCTGGACGCATGATTTCATACAAATTCTGGCTATTTTATAATAATAATAATAATAATAAATTTATTTGCAATAGATTTTGGATACATACATATATGATGTTATATAAAAACATGGCCCTTGCAAAATCTGCTTATATCAAGCGTACAAATCTTAAGTTAATTAAATTATCGATTGTTTATATAATTATGAATTATTGTATGTATGTATATGTCAATTTGTATATAAATCTAAATGTCATGAGGAACAATTTATTATTTTAATATTCCAAAAACTCTTTAATAGAGTAAAAACACTTTGAAACTAACCATTTATGCAGTTCAGTTATATAAAATCATAAATTATCAACGTTATTAATTTGGGAGGTAAGGACAAAACGTTTTTTTTTCTCTTTACGATATTAGTCCATATTTCGTGACTAGTCTTCTATAAACTGTACACTCTCTCTTTACTTTTGTATAATGTTTTTAGGACTAATAAATACAGGAAATGAATACTTAGAAAGTTTAAAAACGTTTTTTAATACCTTATAGTATAGATGTGAATTTTATTATCAAATTGCCTTGAAGACTTAAAACAACACTAAAGTCTTTCATAATAAGCAACACTTACAAACAAAACATTACTCCACAACAGCAATAACATTCCACAGGGCCTCTAACAAGCAAGAAAACTGGATGCATAACTTCATAGTATGTCTATAATAAGCAGGAGAATTCTACTGGCAGTCCACGGAGGACTGCCAGTAGAATTCTCCAAAAAGGAGGCAGGACGTAAAAAGTTCACGAGTGTGGGAGCGCGTCCCGGTATAATGCGGGGCCCATTAGGCTCATTAGGGACAACCAAATAAGGACACATACCGCTTTTTGTAGGGACACACCGAGCGACGATCTCAGTTATCGATATCGAATCGATACTGCCATCGTAGCGATCTATCACGTTTGATATGAAATGTATTATGTGATACTTATTAACTCCCAAAAATTGAAGTAGAAAATTAGAATTTACGCTGTAGGGGTTTAAGTCTAATGTTCTTTGGTAATGATTGATTGATGCTGATATTTGCTGAGAGGGAAAGGTAATGTGAACAGATGACCCTACAGCTGTGAATGTACTATGTCAGGTTTACTTCTAGAAATCGTGATAAATTCCTGGTCAATTTGTAACGAAGGGCTCTGATCTGATCTCTCCTGTTCATCATACAAATCATCCTCCACTAGTGTCCCGTCTGCATAAATTTTAGCCACCACAATTTGCACCGGGTGTACCAATCCATTATCATCTATTAAACACATTAGATGGTCGCGGGTTCGATTCCTCGCACGGTACAAACATTTGTATTCATGCGTATGATTGCTTTTATCAATCTAAGTCTCCGTATATTATGTATACAGTTACAAAAAAAACTTATATCATTATTTCTATTAGTTGCCGACTGACTAATATTAATATATTTAAAAATATCTATTACAAACTCTTATGATATATCAAATCTACCGTCAGTTCGAAGAGTGCTTTCGAACTAAGAAAATCTAACAAGAGACTTGGCTCTTATTATTTTCAAATAAGTTTGTACCTGATTACAAAACTACAGATTATTTTTTTATTTCAATTAAGGAGAATGTAATGACCACCAGCATATGCTACTGCATACTTGACAAAATGAAATAATCTAATCAGTGACCGTAACTCGAACACATTACCCGCAGATTGCAAATTGATGTTGTGCATTAAACAACCACTCAATCAAACGTCTAGCTATTGATCAATCCTTTAAAGTACTTTGTCAATCAAATCTACAGCACTGTACATGTTAATATGCTTCTCTATTGGATTGCTTTAAGATGCGCCTACCTGTGTCTACTGAAATGACAAGACATATAATTAATGGGTAGTAAAGAACGAGACATCGTGGTTTAGCAGTTTGATACTCAGATTCGCAAGTTTGAACCTGTTGATCGGTCGATCGATCGATCGATCGAAAATTGACAACGTTTCATACAAACTTTCATCCCATAATTTATCCCCTTGGGGGTAGAATTAATTAAAATCCATTAGTAGCAGATGCCTACGTCATAACATCTACCTGTATGCTAAATTTCAGTCCGATCCGTCCAGTGGTTTGGGCTGTGCGTTGATAGATCACTATGTCAGTGACCTTTGAGTTATACATATATATATAGATTAAGATTGTAAGTGTTACAGTTTATTTCTAATCAAGTTTCCAAGAAACGAAAGAAACTCAAACCAATGTCTGCTCTATTTCTTCAGTACAATATAATGAAAGTATTCTGAATCTTTACAATATCGTTACGTCATCGTTATTCGAGATCAACCGTTCGATGCTATCACAACAAAATCTCCGGTCTGGTCGCGATAAAATGCCACAAGGAATGCCCATATTGATACCATACCGGGCCTTGTCATCTTATAAATCGCGTTAATGCATTACACGGAAGCTGTGACTATTGACGTATCTGAGTCCCTCGTTACATTGTAGAACAGATTATCTAGAAACCGAGGCAAAGATGTCCGATGTCTGATGGCAAAGATCTTGTCTAATTTTATTTATTTACTAGCTGTTCCCGCGACTTCGTCCGAATGGAATTTAACTTTATTTTTCTAAAAAGTAGCTTAAGTTACTCCTTATTACAGCAGCTATCTGCCAAAAAAGACCCGTCAAAATCGGTTCAGCCATTTCAGAGATTAGCCGGAACAAACAGACCGACAGACAGACGAAAATTTTTTGATGTCGTACCGTATTTTTATTCATATTCAGTAAAAATGGTTATTTCAATATTACAAACTGACACTCCAATTATATTTATATGTATAGATGTCACTTTGAATATCTCAGGAATTTTTCTAATGTCAACATGTAGTTTATCAATTTAATATATTTCGTTTCGTGACAAGCTTTTTATTTGACTGGAATGGCAAATAGGCTGAAGGCTCTCCCGATATTAAGGGTTAATCGTCTTGATCCACTGTCTTTGCGGAAAAACACTGCATCTGCATTTTCTACCGCATATAATTGTATTACAGAAAGTGTTTTGAGGAATTGTTCGTTTGGCGCTCCTCCACCTGGGTTTTGTCCAACATTTTGCCACGCACAAGCATATTGGGCAATCATCTTCCAGCAATGGTATTTCCGAAACTATACCATAAGGTTTTACCTTCAAGAAAATAACATATCCCTTCTTAAGAGGCCAGCAATACACTTGAAATTCCCCTGGATTATGGGAGCTCATGGGCGGCGCTAACCGATAAGTATACCATCGGGTGAGCCGCAAGCTCGTTTATTTCCTATGCTAAAAAAGCTTCACGGTAGTTAATTATCAGTCGATAAATACACTTGGAATACCCTGGAGTTGCGGGTGCTCATGGGAGGCTGTAATCCGTAAAAATACCATCAGGTGAGCCGTAAGCTCGTTTATATCCTACGCTAAAAAAGCTTCATGGTAGTCAATTATACGTTGATGAATATACAGCCTAGCTGGCATGTCCCATATCAGATTTAATTCCATATCATCTTGCGCGTGCCCATTAAAGTGGACGACGTAAATTCAGATAGCATACAAGTTAATTTTCCTGTCACGATGCTGACTTGTGCAATATTTTGCGAATTAAACCCGAGGATTGGACATTCCGATGTCTAGTTCTTGATATAAATTAAATAGAATTGAAATATTTTACAAGGTATTTCTTTATGATGCTTGCTTCATCGTCAGGTTATAGCACTGAGTTAATTTTAGAGAGGAAATAATAGTATAGAATATTCACACATCGCCATTTAGTTCCAAGCTAAGCAGAGTTTGTGTTACGGATACTAGACAGCTGATAAAATCATTTTTTTTCGAAATGCATACATAATATGATGGTCGCAGGTTAGATTTTCGCACGGTACAAAAATTTGTATTCATGAGTATGACTGTTTGTATCGATCTGGGTATTTTCTATGTACTGATGTAGGTATAAAAAAATGTAAACCAAATCATACGAGGAAAGAATAAAAATCATACCAACCGCTTAGCAAAGACTCTGATGAAAGTGAGCCAATCTAGTCGCAGACTAAAACGCAAAATGCCTCAGGACCTATCAAATATTATGTATATTTAAAATAAAGTAGGATGTGTGTGACACATACCGAGCCTGTCATGACGACATAACCCAACAAACATACTACTTAATGTTCAATTTAGGCAGATTAGATCTAGTACACAAAAAAACAACAAAATGTGTATTAATATCAGTTATCTAGCTACTGATAGCACTGTTTAGCTTGGGATTAGATGACGCTATCTGAATTATCCAGGGTAATTATTATTATATTATAAATGATTATTACAAGATTAAAACGTTCAAAGTCAAATAATATATGCGATCGTCGTCGTCGATCTCATATTGTGTTATTTTCTGATAAAGGCTATAACAGAATAGCAGAGAGGGTAGACTCACTGCCCTCACTGAGTTATAGACTGTTTTATCTCATTCATTAGTTTTAAATTATATTATTGTATGGGCAATAGTTGTATTGTGTGAAAAGTTTTTGTTTGAGACAAATAAAGATTATTATTATAAATTGTGGCAATTTAAGAAACTAAAATTGTAGAAAACAAACTTCCTAAAGTTCTTCCAAAGATATTACAGGTGACGTAGTTAATATAAAAAACGAACCACACAGTGTAGTTAAACTTGTCCAAATGTCCGCAAGCACATTTAAAGCAATTGTTGAAGCAGAACGAATGACTTTGAATATTGTGCGTTGGATGAGAATTGCGTGTGGGCGAGTGCGCGCGCATTGTTGCAGAGCCTCAGGCGCCGGCGTTCTTCTCTGTCCAATTGACAAGTGACCGTGTGAATTGCATTGCTCTGTAAAGCCTTAGATATAAAAAAAACCTTAGAAATTTCTTTATTTAGGACTCCGATCCGCCCCGGCTTCGCACAAGTTCAACTGTAATTTGCCTGCCTTATCTAACCCTTCAACAGAGAAGCGTTTTAACGTTCGGACATTCGGACAAGTTTATTTCACTGTGTCTCGAATTAATTATGTTCACTACTATATTTCACTGCCCGTACAGTCAGAAATTTACATTGACACACAAAGATGAGTATGAGGTCAGGTCAGTTAGCCTATCGTAACAAATTCACCAGGAATTTATCACGATGGTTTCCAGGGGGACCCACGTGGAGGTCAACCTGACGTAGTACATTGCTAGCAATGGCAAATAGCAACTAAAAATCCCCTTCCCCCCCACAAAGTACTGTTGACAAGAGTGAAGATGATCCTTTAACAAAATAGTCCCTTGAACCTCTATGGTAAGGGCTATCAAAATTTATTTGACAAAACTTTGGTCAAAACTTTTGTTTGTTAAATTCTTCAAGGTGGACCAGATGATACGAAATTGGTAACTGAAATCTTTAAGCTCTATAACTTAAAAGTTTCGCTGTAGCTTACGGTCAATCAGATGGTACGAAAGAAAGATTGAAATGCTTGGTGTCAGAATGCGTACTGCACTCAAAACAGTAAGGTAGTACCGCATTCTACCGTGTAAATCGAACTAGTAACCACTAGATCATGATACTCCCAATACTCTAAAGGTATATTGAGTAATAATATTAATACATGAGTCATCCAACTAACACAATGGATTTCCTTTAAAGCCAACAATTGTACAGCTTCTAAAACATGCATTATCTAACAAACATCACCTTTTACGGTACAGCCAAACTATTTATGGTAGTATGCAAACTGTGGTACCTGCCGCGGCGTGCCCCGCTGCGAAGGGTGCGCGGGCGCATAAAGGAAGTCTGAACGGCACTTCATTAACAATTTATGGGCGCTCCGCCCTCTGACGACCCCACCGCCACTCGTATTGTCCGTGACAAAAACGGTACATTAAAACGCGCCGTGCATAACAAAAGAGGACAAGATATTACGTATATGGTTATTTAATAGGTGTTTATGAGACATCAAAAGGCGACTTGGCAGTTTAAGTTTTAAAGGTGATTTGTATTACTTGGAGACTGGTCTGGTAAGGGTTTTTTGATGGATAATAATGGAATTGGGCACCCTAAAAACCGCACTTCACTGGTGCCTTGGCAGGGTAAACCGTTGCAGTAGGATCTGACGGTTTTCGCTGTTAGAGCACCAATGGAGAATGGGAATGAGATGAGGATAAGTAAGTTAGCCCATCGTGGCAACTCATCCAGAATTTAATAAAATTTCAAAATTGAAAATTCAAAAATCATTTATTCATATAGGACATTTTAGCCGCTTATGAACGTCAAATTTTTATATTATAATTTTATTTTTTTCCCTACCGTCCAGTTCGGTATATAGATCCAATTGAGAAGAACTGGCAAGAAACTCAATTGAATTACTTTTTTTTTTTAAAGCCAGTTTATTTACAATGTATTTTTATATAGGTGTCTATGTCTAACATTAAATGAAAATTCAGTATATGAACAACTATTGCCATGCACACTCGTCATTCAAGTAATCGTTTAGTGAGTAATAGGCTTTGCTCAGTACCACCAATAAGATGGAAACCATGATTCATCGCGTGGAGGTCAACCTGACCTGATGTACCATACATTGCTATCGATAATATTATCAGTCTACATTACCAACAATTCCCTTCCCCCCAGCCTGTTGAGATACGGTAGTAAAATCACAGGGTAATAAGATCTGAAACTTTAGAGAATAGGAATGGCAATGCAGAACGAGTACGATGGATCTGATAATATTGTAACCATATTAAAAAAAGTCATGTTGTCTGAATAACAATAATATGCATACTTCAGAACGACTTACCGGAGGAAAGTGTTTTGTTTTTTATTCAGTTTATCTTTTAAACGAAAAGCAAAGGGATCTGTGCCCATACAGCCATGTCTGTTTGATTTTTATTTAATTAATTTTCTTAGTTAATTTTATGTCTTGAATTGCTTGGATAATATAATCATAAATTATAAAATATATTATTGAGTTCCTTAATACTTCTTCAAAATATTTGTTGTTGTAAAATACATATTACAACAATATATTCAAATTTAAATTCAAAATATATTTATTCATGTAGGTCTATTAATTACTGATTTAACATGATATGTTAAATCTACCGTCAGATTATATTAGATTTATATTTTCTTTTTTTTCTTGTATAATCCTACACAATATGATCAGCATATTGTGTAGGATTGTGCAAGAAAAATAAGAATTGGTAAGTATTTCATCAGGAATACTTATCTGTGGCAATAATACAGACCTATAATAAAATTATAATACACAACAGATCAATTAACACATCTTAATGACTGCAATAAATAAAAGTAACTCCAAACGCGCTTCCCTCCAAAACTTTTTTTTTATTCATTTCCCACGCGCTGCCACCCAGACTTGACGTCCAGTCTAATAGCTTTATAAAGAACTAGCGACTCGCCTCGGCTTTGCCCGGGTATAAATGTATTATACATAAACCTTCCTCTTGAATCACTCTATCTATTAAAAAAACCGCTTCAAAATCCGTTGCGTAGTTTAAAACATATATAGGGACGGACAGACAGCGACAGCGACTTTGTTTTATACTGTGACTAGCCACCCACCCCGGCTTCGCACGAGTGTACATGTATTATACATATAAACCTTCCTCTTGAATCAGATAAAAATTAATGCTGTATTGCTTAAAATCACTTCTTAACAAGCCATTTTTTCGCGTAAAATGTAAAGGATTAAAAATGGTTATTGTGAGTTATCCTTAAGACATAGACATATACCATCGCGGACTTTTTTATTGACCTTTTTAAGGCGTATAATACTGTAGTACAATATTTTGATTTATCTCGTGGGGTTCAGCCAGCGTTTGCAATGTAAGCGCAAAAAGAGTTCATTCACGACATCACAATAGAAACCTCTAAATTTATCATTGTTTCTATATATATATATATATATAGGTATGAATTATATATATATATATATTATATAGAATAACTCTATTTATTATAAAAAAATAAAGCGCTATATAAGATTCCGTTGCGTAGTTAACGTTAGTAAAATTGTGTATAGAAACGGACATAAAATAAACATTTTTACTATTCGTTTATATATGTTACTTGCCACCCACCCCGGCTTCGTTTAAAAGTTTACATGTATATATACATATAAACCTTATATTATATATATCTCGTTTAAACAAAAAAAAAAATCATTGCGTAGTTTAAAACATATATAGGGACGGACAGACAGCGACAGCGACTTTGTTTTATACTGTAAAGATGGCGGCGGAGGCGACGACATCCCGCTGTACAGCTATAAACGGCTATTTAAGTAGTTCAAGTATGACTGAGTGTAGCTTTGATAACTCATAAAACGTATTCTCGTGTGAGAACATTTAAAATTGTGTTTGACATATCGTAAAATTTTTATTATAACCGAATATATATTTCTTTTCCATTAACAGTTAGTTTAAAATTTTGATTCATATATATATTTATATATATATATATATATATATATTTGATATACCTGATGGCATTCTCTACCAATCAACAGTCGCGTTGATCAGAGATAGTATATACAATTTTAAAGTATTAAATAGATTAATACAGAAAAAAAAAAAGCGATATATATAGTACTGAAAATAATTGTATATATATATATAAATATAAACGTACAAATATACTTCTAAAATTATATAATTACATAAATAAAGCGAAATATATAAGCTTAATAATTATCATACAATTTATGTTTACTATTTTTTGTAATATTTTATTTGTTACGTGGTTATTCAGTTTTTATTTGTATTATTGCTAGTTTTATTAGAAGTTTTCACTGTATATATACATATTTAGCTAATACATATATATTATGAGTTATGACATATATATCGTCAGTTGAATAGAAAAATGGCAGTACTCAAAATGTACATTTTTACAAGACAATCATTTAATTTTTTTTTTATTTATTTAAATATTTTTTTCTTTTAAAATTTTTAATTTACCTACACAGAATTATATATCATTTTAAAAGTATTTAGATAATGATCAAGACGGCGTGGTTAATTTAAGTGACTTATATAAAAAGAGGCAATTCTAGCTTCTAATTTTGAAAAACGACATTTTTCTATTTAATCAACCATATATGTCCGGTAAACGTTGTTTTGCCATATAAATTAATATCTCTATTAAAAAATAGGGGTTGGTGGTAAGTGGGTGAAAACTTAGAACTCGTGTATTTTAAATGCAATATCATAAAAAAATTGTACATAAAATTAAAAGAGAGTGTTAGCGACCCTTATCATTAGGGGTATAAAAATAAATAACCAACTATTCTCAGACCTACCGAGAGTAGGGTTATTATTATTAGTATAAGAATTTCAAGATATACAGACAGACGAATGAATGTTAAGAAAGTTGTACTTACATAATATTATACATACAGTTGTGCTTACATTATATATACGTATCTTGCGTCAAAGTTTTATTGGAATTTATTATTTATTATTAACAAAACAAAATAAACTGTGTTATTTGAACTATTCCTTTCTTACAGCATGAAAGACAAAAGCACTCTCCAATTACACACGATTGCTGGTACACTGGAGTGTGAGCTAGGGTTGCCAACCACAAGTTAAAGAAATCCAGGATTTGTAGTTGGGTAACCAGAACAATTCAGTTTAAAAACAGGACGCAGTAATTGTGTTGCAATAGTTATATTAATATGTAGTGTAAATAATTGAATTACATTTTTTAATTAAAATTATTTATTTTCCTTTTTTAATTACACTACTCACTAAAATGTCCAGATATGTAGCGGCGTGGTGGGTCGGGTCATTGGGCTTCCTAAAAAATGGTCGAGCGCAGTGATGGCTGGCTCGACCGAATTTGAAAATTACAAAACCTATAACGTTGCGTAAAAACTGTTTAAATCCCAGGACACTATAAAAAGACATGTCCTGAGAGATCAGGACGTTTGGTAACTGTAGTGGAAGCCATGGTGCGGCTACGTCGGTACCTAATATGGCGATCATAACAAGCGGCCCATACTCGGCATCACAATCGCCCTATCACAATTCGGTCAGATAATGTATGACCAGGACGTGGAACTGGTACCTCTTGCTGACCTCCCTCCTAACTCTCATTACTGGGGGGAACAGTATTGTTAGTAATGTGGACTAAAGATCCTATCGCTAGCAATGTGCCATGTCAGGTTGACCTCCACGCGGTTCCCCCTGGAAACCATCGTGATAAATTCCTGGTAAATTTGTCACGATGGGCTAACTAACCTGACCTCATGCTCATCTTATCATCCTCCACTGGTGCCCCGCCAGCGTAAACCGTTAGCGCAGGCGGGTGCATCATTCCATTATCAACCCAAAAAAAAACTCTCATTACTGTCCATGTCCTTATATTGGAGGGTGAGGAGGGAGGGGGTGATGGTAATTAATAGAAAAGAAAAATAACACATTTAAAAAATAAAAAAAATGTTAGTTTAGGTGGACAATCACCCAACAATTTTTTTTTTTTAATTATCATATAACGACCTCGGTGGTCTAGCGGTCTGGCACACCGCTTTACGTCCGATGGTCGCGGGTTCGATTCCTCGCACGGTACACACATTTGTATTCATATGATTGTTTGTATCAGTCTGGATGTTTTCTATGCATAATATGTATGTATTTACGAAAAAAAATATCTATGTATTTGTATCAGTCATCTAGTACCCATAACACAAGCTTTAGCTAGCTTAACTTGGGTCTAGATGGCGCTGCGTGAATTGTGCTGAGATTATTATTATTATTATTTAAGAGTATGAAAAATACATAACAGCTTATCAGACCTACAGAATATGTATATAAAAGCATATAAGACAGTAAGATCTTTATAGCCAATACCACATTAGGTATAGTTACGTGAGTACCGCACATCTTTTCATACCATTTATATGAGTACATACAACTCCATACAACTCCATACAATCCACAATCCTTTTCATAACTATTCCGTCATTGCTTCATTAGCTTTAGGGTTCGATAGGACTCAACCAAAAGCTGTCTGTTTAACTGTTTATGAGTATTATGTTTAATAACTTGCCTAAATTATACCCGATTATTTATACGTTTAATAACAAGCAATCTGGTTTAGTAATTGTAATAATAATTGTTATAATAATATAGTTTTTGTTCTGTAACAGAAGAACAGAAAACACGCGGACCGATACAAACAATCATACTCATGAATACAAAAGGTTTGTCGAACCAAATAAAGAGTATAAATAAATAAATAAAAATAAAAAAATATTTTGAAGACCTCTGTGATCTTGCGGTTTAGCACACCCTTTACTTCCAATAGCCGCGGGTTCGACAAACATTTTGTATTCATGAGTATGATTGTTTGTATCGGTCCGCGTGTTTTCTATGTATAATATGTATGTATTCATGATAAAAAAGATATCTATGTATTTGTATCAGCTATCTAGCTTATGTTATGGGTAGGTAACCCATAACATAAGCTTTAACTTGATTAACTTGAGTCTAGATGGCGTTGTGTGAATTGTCCTGAGATTATTATTATTATTATAATATTCATATAGAGTAAGATGAAGTCGCTTCCGCTGTTAAAAGCTTGTAAACGACGCAACGGATTTTAAAGCTGTTTTTAGCAATAGATAGATATGATTCAACAGAAAAGTTTATATGTACTGTATCTGCAAAACGGCAAAAAAAATAGTTTACTATAAAATAATTACTCAAATAAATATTTTCATTCATCACCTCTAAATAACTGATGAAAGAAGATTTATTCATCTTCACATAATATAAAATGAAGTCGCTTCCGCTGTTAAAAGCTTTTAAACGACGCAGCGGATTTTAATGCTGTTTTTAGCAATAGATAGATATGATTCAACAGAAAAGTTTATATGTACTGTATCTGCAAAACGACAAAAAAAAATAGTTTACTATAAAATAATTACTCAAATAAATATTTTCATTCATCACCTCTAAATAACTGATGAAAGAAGATTTATTCATCTTCACATAATATAAAATGAAGTCGCTTCCGCTGTTAAAAGCTTTTAAACGACGCAGCGGATTTTAATGCTGTTTTTAGCAATAGATAGATATGATTCAACAGAAAAGTTTATATGTACTGTATCTGCAAAACGACAAAAAAAAATAGTTTACTATAAAATAATTACTCAAATAAATATTTTCCATCATCACCTCTAAATAACTGATGAAAGAAGATTTATTCATCTTCACATAATATTAAATGAAGTCGCTTCCGCTGTTAAAAGCTTTTAAGCGACGCAACGGATTTTAATGCTGTTTTTAGCAATAGATAGATATGATTCAACAGAAAGGTTTATATGTACTGTATCTGCAAAACGACAAAAAAAAATAGTTTACTATAAAATAATTACTCAAATAAATATTTTCATTCATCACCTCTAAATAACTGACGAAAGAAGATTTATTCATCTTCACATAATATAAAATGAAGTCGCTTCCGCTGTTTGTTCACTTAGATCTTTTAACCTACCCAACGGATTTTCATGCAGTTTTTAACAATAGATAGAGTTATTCAACAATATGTACTGTATCTGCAAAACGACAAATAAAACAATAAATTCCTATAAAATAATTACTCAAATGAAATTTTCATTCATCACCTCTAAATAACTGATGAAAGAAGATTTGTTCATCTTTATCTTTACATAGAATAAAATGAAGTCGCTTCCGCTATCTGTTTGTTAAGATCTCTTTAACTACTCAACGGATTTTAATGCAATTTTAGCTAGATAGAGTGATTTAATATGAAGGTATATATACAATGCATATATGCATTGTACATAAACCTTTCTATCCGTGCGAAACCGGGGCGGGTAGTTAGTATATAATAAAAAAAACCATTTAAACTACGCAACGGATTTTAATACCAGTTTTAGCAATAGAGTTATTCAACAGGAAGACTATTATGTATATTCCATGTTCAAAGCCTAGTATATACTATTAAAAAACCAGTTTACTGTTCCACCGACTCGTTCTTGACCATTTTTTTTATAGTTATTGAGCAGCCGCTGACGTACAGACCGACACGCTAATGGCCGCGGCTTCATTCAATTCAATTCAATTCTATAATAATGATAATTATAATCATACAACATCATACAACCATATTCGTATTCGTACGCCACCAGTTTGGTAGCCAAGAAATTGAGTTTTTTTTATTAATTTTATTTATTTTCTAACGTGTTTATTATCTCATTTTTACCAATAAAAGGGTTGCCACCTTTAAAATAAGGAAAAGGTTGCCATCTTTAAAATTTGGAAAGCAAGACTTATTATATTTACTAGCTGAAACACGCAACTTCGACTGCGTCACATATTCTCTTTTTTGTGACTTACTGTAAATATTCTATCCAAAAAATAAAAACAACAATTTGGGGTTGGTCACCCTTATCATTTAAGGGAATAAACAAGAGAGAATAACCTATTCTCAGATACATACTGAGTATACATATAAAATTTCATTAAAATATAGAATAGAATCAAAGTTTTTTTTTAAACTACTATGGTGGCAAACAAGCATACGGCCCATCGGATGGTAAATGGTTAAAATTTGAAAATCTCGGATTTTAAAGGCCAGAAACCGGATGTCAACAGATTTTTTAAATATAGTTTAAATAACATTTTTATTTATTTATTATTGTATATTAATGTAGTCATTTTATCATCATTTTAAATGGAACTAACAAAACAGTTTGTTACAAATTGTTTTAATAATCAGTTCGATTTTTTTTGTTCTTACAATAAAACGCAAATTATATTACCCCGGACGCTCCTCGGACGTCTAAATTAGGACTAACCAGGGGAAACCGTTACGGATGGTAACCCTAGCCAAGAAGAGTTCGGACGCCTTTGAAATCGTATAAATAAATCGCTTTCTATACGGATTGACTGGCCTTTTGTTTGTTTATCAACCAATATATATACGTGTAAGTGTATATGTTGTTCTTAATACCGGAAACTATTCACTACCAATTAGTAGTAAAGTAAACAAATTCAAGCAAGTGATTTTTTTTATCTAGAATGTAAACTAATGGAGTATTTATTTATTAATTTTTAAAATTTTCTTTCTTTCTTTCTTCTTTCTATTTAAAAGTGGTTATATTAAGTTTATTTGAATAAAGATTATTTCTATTTTTCTGCTACCTGCCAATAATAGCCTCGACAAAATCGGTCCAGCCATTTCAGAGAATAGCCGGAACAAACAGACAGACAAAAATTGTAAAAAAATGTTATTTTGGTGTATGTACCGTATTTATACTCATATGCATGTAGTAAAAAACGGTTATTTCAATACTACAAACAGACACTCCAATTTTATTTATATGTATAGATGATCGAGTATTCAAATTTCTATTGGTAGTGATTACTTTCCATAATTTCTATTCCATTAAATTTTATATTCATTCTGATTGTCGTTTCAATTTAAAATATCTTGCGTTTATGAGTAGTTTATATAATTTTATGATAATTAAATCAAACATAATACTATTACACAGTATCCCACGAGGCTTATTTAAATGTGCTATATACTAATATTACATACTAGTCGAGCCTGCGACTTCTTTCACGTGGTATTGGAAACATTTATAAGATTTTTGTATGTTCAGACAACGAAAAGGTTGCAGTCCTTAAAATTCATTCAAAAATCATTTATTCATGTAGGACATTTTAGCCGCTTATGAACGTCAAATTTTTTATATTCTATTTTTTTGTCTACCGTCCTTCAGTATATACTCGTAGATCCAATTGAGAAGAACTGGCAAGAAATTCAATTGTTTTTTTTTTATAAAAGCCAGTATTTACAATGTATATTTATATAGGTGTCTATGTCTAACATTAAATGAAAATCCCGTGCATGAAGTACCTATTGCCATGCACGCTCGTCGTTCAAGTAATCGTTTAGTGAGTAGGCTTTACTCAGTATTTAGTGTTTAGTGTTTGTTTACTTATTATTTAGTGTTGCACTAAAGACCTGAACTGTACTAGACCTAGATCCTATCTAAGTATATATAACTCAAAGGTGACTGACGTAGTGATCTATCAACGCACAGCCCAAACCACTGGACGGATCTGGCTGAAATTTGGCATGCAGGTAGATGTTATGACGTAGGCGTCCGCTAAGAAAGAATTTAGATTAATTCTACCCGCAAAGGCATAAAATAGGGTTTTTTTAATATATAGAGTGATTCTAGAGGAAGGTTTATATATATAATACATGTATACCCGTGCGAAGCCGGGGCGAGTAACTAGTTGTTAATATATACATTTTTATTACTATTCAATGTACAGTCACGACTCGTGCACAATTTTATTATATTATAACATCGTAACTCATTCCTTTTACGAAGTCCTTTATTCAATGCCGACTGTTTAATTAAAAATGAGGGATGCTTGTTTTTGGTTTGTTTGTGGTCTAAAATGAGATGTTACGTGGCTATGGAAGCCGCTGACGGCATTACGGGGTATTCTGTAATTTACGAGAAACGCCACGGGGCAAATGTAGGCTTTTTAACGCGGACGCGTCGTTACCTCGCCCTTGATCATCGTATTTTGATACTGTAATTATGGTAATAAGGTAGAATGATATAACTAACGAGTAGATTCGAGTTGAGGAGATTATTCGATTCTATTCCGATTCGGAGATTCACTTAGTTACTGTTTTTAATGTTAAATTATCTGTGGTTATACGTTTGTAAATATTTTTCATTTCATCTAAAACCTCGGTGGTCTAGCCGTTTAGTATACCGTTTTGCTTCCGATGATCGCGGGTTCGATTTCTCGTACGGTACAAAATATTGTATCAATCTGGGTGTTTTCTGTGTATATATGTAGGCTATATATAAAAAAAATCTATGTATATCAGTTGTCTAGTACCTATAACACAAGCTCTGCTTACCGTGGGACTAGATGGCGCTGTGTTAATTGTCCCCTGGACATTTTATTTATTATTTAGTCTTCGGAACTTAACTATTTTTGACAGAGAAAGCAACAAATTTCTTGCTAATTCTTCTTGTGATGTGTGATGATAAAAAATGTGATTTCCAAAGTGCTTATCATTACATAGTATAAAAAAAAGTCGCTGTCGCTGTCTATCCGTCCCTATGTATGCTTAAATTAAAACTACGCAACAGATTTTGAAGCGGTATTTTTTAATAGATAGAGTGATTCAAGAAAATGATTTATATGTACAATACATGTATAATAACGACTATTTCTATTATATTTAATTTAGAACCTCTTTTTGAGAGTACGTAAAGTTTATTTGAATAAAGATAATTTCTATTCTATTCAGAAACCTCGTTCTGAGAGACAGTGCATAATGCAACGGCGCATCGTATACATCTTAGTAAAATTGATATCATCGCCTCTAAAGTATTACGACCATAAAATTATCAGCATCTGGACGTAAGACTTCAATAATCGAGAACTGGTTATGTCGAGTCTGCCTCACAACGTCAGATAACCATCTATCTCCAGCTATTACTAAATTATGCATAATAGTTGGATCCAGCCGATGCATCTGTTTTGATATTGAAGAGGAACTAAATTTTATTGAGTGTTTATAAATTACTAGCTGCGCCTGCGACTTCGTTCGTGTGTAATAGTGATCTTGGATAGCATTCAATTTTAATAATTTTATTACAGAAATAGAAATAGAAATAATCTTTATTCGAATATACTCGTTACAAGCACTTTTGTATAGTCATATTTTGATTCTACCACTCATTAGGAATACAGATTCATCACAAGAAGAAACTTCTGTGTTGCTCTTTTGTATAGATGTTTTTTTTTAGATGAGGCATGCTATAATCAACATAGAAATCGCTACGCACTTATTTTTAGTGCTATGCATTTTAAGTTTTTACAAGTTACGATCTTTATTTATATTTAATCAACAGACTAAAAAGTAAGTTTCAAGTTTTGTTTCAAACTTGTAAAAACTTAAAATCTATAGCGCTAAAAATGAGTACGTAGCGATTTCTATGTTCAGCTCTAAAAATGACGATTCCTCCATAACATCGTTCATCTCATCATTCTCCTTACGACCTTTTTTTCGTATTAAAAATTATTTATAATTTTTAATCCAAAAATTAACAGCCTAAAAAGTAAGTTTCTAATTTCTAGTTTGAAAAATCTCGATTTTTTCATACAATATTTCATCTCCCCAATCAACTCCTTACAACCCTTTTCTCGCATTAAAAAGTAGCCTATATCCTTTCTTAGGATCTAGACTGTCTGTGTACCAACTTTAATTAAAATCGGTTCAGTTGTTTTGGCGATATATCGCGACAGACAGATTATATATTTAATCTATCGTTAGAAATTTTCACATCCCAGATCGATGCAGACAATCATATTCATACAAATGTTTAATAGAGATTGATAGGTACTGGTCCCATTGCTGGTATTGTACCATATCATCTCCAAGTAGTCCATTTGATACAGCACGCTGCGTGGAATCGAACCCGGGACCATTGCAATTAAGACTACAATGTTACTCTATACTTTCTACCTTCATAATACAAATTTCTAAAGTAAGAGGCTGGATGTAACATTATAAAAAATACTGTATAAAAAACCTGGAAATTTATATCCAGGGAAAATTGATAAAATAAGAAAATATAATAAAGAAAAAAGGTTTATCAAAGACTAGCTTGTTTAAAATGTCTGAATGGGAGCGTTATAACTCCAGGGTTGAGTATATCGGTACTTAAGTACGTAATAAACGTTATAGAACTGCCTTTGTGTATGGTTTACGATTTATTTTATGAGTCCGTGCTCTGACGAAATCTTAGTGAATGATGGACATGTTCCGACGTTAAATAGTTATTAAAGATTAATTATATAATACATACTTTTTTTTATATGACAATGAAATGGTGCACCCGCCTGCGCTAGCGGTTTACGCTGGCTGGGCACCAGTGGAAGGTGATAAGATGAGAATGAGGTTAGGTCAGTTAGCCCAGATAGCCCAAATTCCAGATGAATTTATCACGATGGTTTACAGGGGAACGCGTGGAGGTCAACCTGACATGGTACATTGCTAGCTGTCATGGGGTCGAGAGTCCACATTACTAACAATTCCTTTCCGCCCCATGTAATACATATTAAAATTCTCATGTCATACGTCTCCGTAACTGACTACAGCATGGGGTTTTTCAAGAAGGGTATATTAAGGTTTCTTAAGGGTCGGCACCGCGCACGTGACACCCCTGGTGTTTCAGGCGTCCATAGGCTACGGTAACCATTTACCATCAGATGGGCCGTATGCTTGTTTGCCACTATAGTAGTATAAAAAAAACTGTTTATTCGATTAGATTTTAATGAAATTTTATATATATCGGTACGTATCTGAGAATAGGTTGTTATCTATTTTTAGAGTAGATGTTCTTTCGAACTTGATCTTGTAACCTTTCCTGTGTCTTTTTCTCTCTTGTGTGTTTTTTATATTTTTTTAATTCCTTTATGAGTGGCATTATTTGTAACTCTTAATGGCACAGTGGGTCCTGTTCAATGGCGTCAGAAGTGAGAGCACCAATTACATAAATCTAGTGCTGTACCGCTATTTCGCAGTTGACATTGACAATCGATCAACGCAGTGCCTGGACTACTGTTACTTGATACACTGTCACGTCACGTCACTATCTATCTATAGACACGTAGTCCATGTCTAGACTGGTTGATAAAAATGTCTCTACATTTATACTAGTTCAGTTCCGCGACATCATTCGTGCGGCTGTCTATTGCATAATATTGGGGATACCGGAAAGTCGTTTCTGAGTATGTCAATATTTGACTGTCATTTATCAGCTCACAAACTTTCAACTCGTATTTTATCCCTTTGGGGGTAGAATTAATCAAAATCCTTTCTTAGCGGATGCCTACGTCATAACATCTATATGCATGCCAAATTTTAGCCCGATCCGTCCAGTGGTTTGTGCTGTGCTTATATATATTTAGATTAAGATTATATCAAATCAACTGAAATAAAATAATGCATTAATTAGAGATGAAAACATTTACATAAAAGAAAAAAGGACAATAGAAAAACGAATAAAAACAAATATTAAATAATAATAAAGTAAAAAGCATAACTTATTGACAATAATATTGAATTCATAATATCTAATGTTTCCCGTAATTATTTAAATTTTTCTCTTAAATAAGAACCTTCTCCTGATAATAATAAACACAATGAAAAAAGAATTAACAAAATCGGTAGTGTAATATACATAAGAACTACAGTCGAATTTAAGACGTAAAAAAAACTATAGGTTATAATCTCTACCTTTATAAAATCGGTTGAAAAATCTCAACAACAAAAGAGACTAACAGCGTACCAAATTAACTATTTTAATTACTGACTAAGAATTTGACATCGTTAAACTCTCCATATATTAAACATACCTTTCTAAATAAGAAGACTCCAAAAACAAGTCCGATCCCTACTGACCATATATATAACACTAACTGTACCTGCGACTTCGTCCGCGTGGAATATAACTTTATTTTTCTAAAATAGAAGTACCCTAAGTTACTCCCTACTACAGCCTTTCCACCGCCGTGGTATACCCGTGGGTAAACTATAAGCTACACGTCGAAATATCGGGAACCCAATAAAAATAAAACGTGGTAATATCCCGTGATTTATAATTTATACTAGCTGTACCCGCGACTTCGTCCGCGTGGAATTTAACTTTATTTTTCTAAAATAAAAATACCCTAAGTTACTCCTTACTACATCAGCTACCTACCAAAAAAAAGTCCCGTCAAAAGCCATTTCAGAGATAAGCCGGAACAAACAGACAGAGAGACAGACAAAATTTGTAGAAAATGTTATTTTGGTGTATGTACTTATATTCATATACATGTAGTAAAAAATGGTTATTACCATGGGACTCCAATTTTATTTATATGCATAGATGTATAGATTATATATGGGCGGACCAGGGAATTTAGAAGGCATTAACAACTCAGTAACAATCACTGTTTAATTTCTACATTAAAATTTATAGCGTCGCTCTGTAGTGAGTCGTAAAATTAGAAAAAGGTATGCATGTTGGTTAAGGTAGAGAGGCCGTCTCCCTATAAATCTAAATATACAGGATGTCCCAGAACTCAACGTCAAGCCGAAACCCCTTGCCTATATCTCTTATTACCTATGTATATAACGTATTTATATGTATATAATGTATATGGGTGGGGGGGGGTATGGACTTGAAATAAATAATAAAAAAGTTTATCATCCAAAAAGCATAACGTGACTGATCGCACACAACGCATATCGATGAAAAGGTCACGGCGTCACATCTGGCCGTGATTGGCGCCGGCGGCATCGCATCTGATGAAAAGGAAATCCGCTCTTATTACAAAGAGCATCTGTAAATTTATTGACATTTTTAACAGAATCCAAAACAAAAACCTCATTACGGACGTCACAGTATATATACATTTTAAAATCGTTGTGGTTGGACATATTGTTAAAATTGTACGTTATTTCCTCTCGCGATTTCGTCTGCTAGGCTAGGATTGACAGGAAAAATAGTTCATATTATGAACCGGAACTTAATACGAATAAATTCATTCATTTATTCATAATTTAAGAGCTACGCTCTTGTCGGTGGAGCTCTTGCCACTTTCCGCGATCTTCTATCATGCTCTTTAATTCTTGATACGACACGACTCCCATTTTGTCCTCAATTTATTTGATGTAGCGAATAAATATATGGTAAATAAAGGTTACCTCATTCAGTTCGTGACCACGGCTAGTGCAACCTAGTCGAAATGTCGAAAGAGGTAAATACCTTTATCTATACATCTATACATATAAATAAAATTGGAGCGTCTGTTTGTTATATTGAAATAAACGTTTTTTACTACATGCATATGAATATAAATGCGGTACATACACCAAAATAACATTTTTTACAATTTTTGTCTCTCTGTCTGTTTGTTCCGGCTAATCTTTTAAATAGCTGGACCGATTTTGACGGGAATTTTATTGGCAGGTAGCTGATGTAATAAGGAGTAACTTGGCTACTTTTATTTTAGAAATATAAAGTTAAAAATCCACGCGGACGATGTCGCGTGTACAGCTAGTTTGCCATAAAATTTTTCGTAATAAGACCCGGTTATTAATATAAGTTTAAAAATAAGGAAAACAAAGTCAATTGTCTATATATTTGTTTGTTTGCATTGAATAGGCTCCGGAACAACTTTGTAAATTTGACAATTTTTTACCATTAAAATCCTATATTATCCCTAATGAACATAGGCTATACAATAATTTCAAAAAAGATGGGGATCCACGGGGATCCCTGGGGATCCATGGGGATCCATGGGAACCCGTGATAAAGTTAATAACGTTTGACAGTAAAGGGATTGTCAGTAATGTGGATTAATGAAAAACTAAAGAATAACACCATTGCTAACAATGTACCATGACAGGTTAACCTCCATGTGGTTCCCCTTGGAAACCATCGTGATAAATTTATGGTGGATTTACCGCGATGGGCTAACTGACCTGACCATATGTTCATCCTATCATCCTCCACTGGTGACCCGCCAGCGTAAACCGTTAGCGCAGGCGGGTGCACCATTCCATTATCATCCACAAAATAATAACGTATGAAAAAAAAAATTATATCGCGTACACTACAGTTTGTAGACGGCCTCGGTGGTCTAGCGGTTTAGCACATCGCCTTACTTCCGATGGTCGCGGGTTCGATTCATCGCACGGTACAAACGTTTGTATTCATGACTATAATTGTTTGTATCAATCTGGGTGTTTTCTATGTATAATATGTATGTATTTATAAAAAAATATGTATCTGTATCAGTTGTCGAGTACCCATAACACAAGCTTTAGCTAGCTTAACTTGAGTCTAGATGGTGTTGTATGAATTGTCTTGAGAAGAAGATAGAGGACATACATATAGAATTGTGTATGTCTGTGATCATTTTTTTTTTTTGTTTAATACCGGTGTGAAACTATGATGGGCTGCTTGTACATACGTACAGAGTGAAAGCTTTATAGTCAGTGCTCATTCTGAAAAGTCGTAACCGTTGCGTAGAAACATGATATATCGAAATTATATTGTTGACATAGCCGTGATGATATTTGATATACCTAATGGGTATAAGGTTCGAGAATATTTTGTAATCTTACTTATTGATGTGCTTGTGTATTTATTTGACATCTTAATAAATTGTATTTCTATAGTGGTATAGGTTTTTCTCGATAGAGAATATTTAAATAACTACATTTTTAAAATTATGTAGTGTCGTTCTGGAATTATTAATACGAATTTCGTATTATTGGATAGATAGAATATACTTTAGTTGCAATATACAATGATAGAAAATAGGTACAAATGTATATATATACATATATATATTTTACTCTGTAGATCTAATCATTTTCCAGATTGTGCCAGTGCCCAAGTTTACACTCTGTATTTATTTATTTTCGGAAAACCAAGGCTATTTACAAACATAATTAAATGAGAACGGCCACTGATAGGTTTTCACGGATAGAAACGTAATATAAAATAAATTACAGTACTAACACGAGAGGCGTGTTTGTGTCATAAGTACACATAAAATCATATATCAAAAAATAACAATCCACTAAATTAAAACATGTGCTGAAATTAACAAACAAACATTTTTAAATAATGGAAATGCATATAAGTAACATTAAATTCAATACTTTTAACTCAAAGAATTGCCTGCTCATCACGGCCCTCGCTAAAGATATTCTATCGAAAAACAATAGTAAAAGTCAAGTAAAAAAGTATATAGTCATATGTAGTCCAGTGCTGTGACTGTACAAACGTACATGTAAATTATGTATTTATTTACAAAATAAAATGTGTAAGTATAATTATTGTCAGTTGTCTAGTACCCATAACAAGCTCTGATTACCGTGGAAATAAAAGGCGATATGTTAATTGTCTAGGGATATTTATTACTATTATTACTTACTAGCTGATCCCGCGACTTCGTCCGCGTGGAATTTATGTTTATTTTTCTAAAATAAAAGTAGTATAAGTTACTCCTTATTACATCAGCTACCTGCCAAAAAAAGTCCCGTTAAAATCGGTCTAGCCATTTCAGAGATTACCCGGAACAAACAGACCAACAGACAGACAAAAATTATAAAAAATGTTACTTTGGTATATGTACCGTATATATATTCATATGCATGTAGTAAAAAACGGTTATTTCAATATTACAAACAGGCACTCCAATTTTATTTATATGTATAGATAATACTATTTTCCAGATTGGGCCAGTGCCCAAGTTTACACTCTGTATATACTCATATGTAGTCCGGTTCTGCGACTGTCCAAACATACTAGTGGCCACACACATCGATAACAATTAGAGAAGGGCAGCCGATGATGTCAAGAAGGGCAGTTAGAATTCTGTTTGCTGAATAAACACCGGATGACTGATGCGGTGCAAGTTATAGACGGTAGCGAGTTGCATTACATAAAGAAACTCTGTCTGTCTGTCTGTCTCGCTTTCACGCCAAAACTACTGAACCGATTTAAATGAAATTTGGTACACAGATAGTCTAGACCCTGAGAAAGGATATAGGCTACTTTTAAATGCGAAGAAAAGGTTGTAAGAGGTTGAACGGGGAGATGAAGGGTTCTATGGAAGTATCGTCATTTTTAAAACTGGAATCTTGAAACTTATTTTTAGGCTGTTCATTAAATATAAATAAGTATGACTAAGTTTGTAAATTTGTTACCCTTTAGGGGGTAAAAAATAGGGGATGAAAGTTTGTATAGAAATAGTAATTTTTGAAACTGTAACGAGGATCTTTTTTTTTTCCTTAATAATCTAACTCAAAAGAGTTAGATTATTAAATATTTTTTCTATATTTGGTTAAGGTCACTATAACACGCGGACGAAGTCGCGGGCACAGCTAGTAACATTATAAACGCGAAAGTTTGTAAGTATGGATGTTTGTTACTCATTCCCGCAAAAACTACTGAACGAATTTGAATGAAAGTTTACAGTAATATACACATATACATCCAAATAACATATAGGCTATAAATTTCACTCGAATGAAACCGGGAGAACAGCTAGTAAATAATAAATAAATAACTCTGGACAATTAACACAGCACCATCTAAATCGGCTCTCGGATCAGCACGGTAAGCAGACCTTGTGTTATGGGTACTAGACAACTGATATAAATACTTAGATTTTTTTTAAATACTTTCATAATGTACATAGAAATTACCTAAACCGATACAACAATCATACAAATGCTTGCGACGCGACCATCGGAAAAGTGCTAAATAGCTAAACCACCGATTCACATTTCCAGTGCTGCTTGTAGGGACTGGTCTGCTCTCATCACTACGACTGATTTAATCTTATTGTGGACTTATATTTGACCCTAATAAATTAGTGCTAGTTTGTAGTTTGTATTCACACGTTTCGACTTGAAAATGTGAACTTAAAACGATTATTTAAAAGAGCAACACACAAGTCTTTTGCTCGTTCTTCTTGTGATTAGACAGCTTTCCGAATGAGTGGTAGATAAAAAAATTGTTGTGACTATTCAAAAGTGCTTAAATTAAGTTTATTTGAATAAAGAATTTTCTATTCTATTCTATTTCATTTCCCGCTGTCGCTTGTACGTTTGTACCATACAGGTCTGGTATGTAGAACACGTTCGATGTCCACTGAAGATGGCCATGTGAGCACTCGGTCTAATCCGTGAGAACTGCATTGTTACAACACAACCAATTGTGGAAATGTGTCGGGTCACGTCACACGCTCTTGTACAGTCAGCAGCAGTCAGCAGCAACGTTGACCAGGGGAAGTTAGAATAGTCACGTCATGCGCTCTTGTACAGTCAGCAGCAGTCAGCAGCAACGTTGGCCAGGGGAAGTTAGAATAGAATGGAAAATTCTTTATTCAAATAAACATTGTACAGTCAGCAGCAACGTTGACCAGGGGAAGTTACAATAGTCACGTCACGCGCTCTTGTACAGTCAGCAGCAAAGTTGGCCAGGGGAAGTTAGAATAGAATGGAAAATTATTTATTCAAATAAGCCTTGTACAGTCAGCAGCAACGTTGACCAGGGGAAGTTAGAATGGAATAGAATAGAAAATTCTTTATTCAAATAAACATTGTACAGTCAGCAGTAAAGTTGACCAGGGGAAGTTACAATAGAATGGAAAATTATTATTTCAAATAAACCTTGTACAGTCAGCAGCAACGTTGACCAGGGGAAGTTACAATAGTCACGTCACGCGCTCTTGTACAGTCAGCAGCAAAGTTGACCAGGGGAAGTTAGAATAGAATGGAAAATTATTATTTCAAATAAACCTTGTGCAGTAAGCAGCAACGTTGACAGGGAAGTTACAATAGTCACATCACGCGCTTGTACAGTTGTACAGTCAGCAGCAAAGTTGACCAGAATAGTCACGTCACACGCTCCTGTATGGTCAGCAGCAACGTTGACCAGGGGAAGTTAGAATAGAATAGAATAATAGAATAAAAATTCTTTATTAAAATTAACCTTGTACAGTCAGCAGCAACGATGACCAGGGGAAGTTAGAATAGAATAATAGAATAGAAAAATCTTTATCAAACAAACTTACATACTTTTTTTTTAATCTATCGCTCGTTCGGAAACTCTCTCATCACAAGAAGAACGAGCAAGAAACTTGTGGGTTGCTCTTTTAAATAGAATATTTGTAACTTCACATTTTTAAGTTGTAATGTGTCTAGTACGTATAACACAAGCTCTGTTTAGCTTGAAACTAGATGGCGTTGTGGATGGTCCAGCTCTATTATTATATAATAATAATAACAGATACATTTATTTAGTTAAATAGTTGTCTAGTAAGTACCATACCATACCCATAACACAAGCTTTAGCTAGCTTAACTTGGGTCTAGATGGCGCTGTGTGACTTGTCCTGAGATTATTATTATTATTAAAACTGTCTGAAAATTCCTGAAAATAGATTTTGACGGTGTCGGTGGTCTAGTTGTGTAGCACATCGCCTTACTTCCGATGGTCTCGGGTACGATTCCTCGCACGGTACAAACATTTGTATTCATGAGTATGATTGTTTGTATCAGTCTGGGTGTTTTCTATGTGTGATATGTATGTATTTACGAAAAAAACTATGTATTTGTATCAGTTATCTAGTACCCATAACACAAGCTTTAGCTAGCTTAACTTGGGTCTAGATGGCGCTGTGTGAATTGTCCTGAGATTATTATTATTATTATTATATTTTGTTTTCATAGCTTTTTGCTGGGCTTTTACGCGTTGCGACGTATATTTTTGACAGTAAATAATAATAATAATAATAATGTGATATTATTATTATTATTTACTGTCAAAAATTTTAAAATTACCTATACTTATTTGGTAAAATGTATCTTTCAAAATTGATAGAACTTCTTAAATCGATGCAATGGTTTGGGAGACTTCCAAGAAGAGAATAGTAAAAATCAATAGAATAATAAACTTTATTTAACACTCAGAAGGAAGGCCTCCAGCAAGGTGGACCGACGATCTGGTCAAGATCGCTGGAAGGCATTGGATGCGAGCAGCGCAGGACCGATCGTCGTGGAGATCTTTGGGGGAGGCCTATGTCCAGCAGTGGACGTCTTCCGGGCTGCGATGATGATGATGATGATGAACACTCAGAAGGATCGTTACAATATTATTTATACAATAATTACACTTTCAAGACCATATCAATCCTTTTAGTATGTCTGTGTTGTCCTGGCTTCTGAACTAGCATTAGACGTATGACAGAAGCAAAATAATATATATCTAACAATATATAACTCTAAGGTGACGGTTAGTGTTAGTGATCTATCAAAGCACAGCCCAAACCACTAGATGGATCGGGCTGAAATTTGGCATGCAGTTATATGTTACGACGTAGGCATCCGCTAAGAAAGGATTTTAATTAATTCTACCCCCAAGGGGATAAAATAGGGGATGAAAGTTTGTATGAAACTTTGTCAATTTTAAACCTATCGGGCTGAGATTTGCATGCATAAATCTACTATGACGTAGGCATCCTCTAAGAAAGGATTTTGATAAATTTCACCCCTAAGGGATAAATTAAGGCGAGCGAAGCCGCGAGCTAAAGTACCTTATAATATTAATATGAGAAAATAAATAACAGTTAACTCACTACTATACGTAAACTTCATTCTATCATACTCATGCAGATCCAAATTCATACCAGACAATATAAATCTCAAAATAGGACTATAATAAACTAAACTAAAATATAGCCATATCCCAATGTCGAGGTGATTTGGAAAGAGCCGACTTCCAGTTTGATCCTGTAATGGAATCCAAGCCAAGAAGGTATTCACCTAGAAAAAAAAGAAGCACTGTGTCGTGGGGTCATCGAATCATTGCCTATTGTGTCGGCACAGTGTCTTTAGATGGAATACAGGAGCAGGCAACCAATTAGACGAGGGCACGGTAATTGGGCAAAAACCAGTTTCGAACGGCCGTGTCTTCGTCGTTAAACATTTGGATGTCCCATTGCACCCGTTGGTAGTAATCTATACATATAAATAAAATTGGAGTGTCTGTTTGTAATATTGAAATAACCGTTTCTTATTACATACATATGAATATAAATATGGTACATACACCAAAATAATATTTATCACAATTTTTGTCTGTCTGTCTGTTTGTTCCGGGTAATCTCTGAAATGGCTAGACCGATTTTGACAGGACTTTTTTTGGCAGGTAGCTGATGTAATAAGGAGTAACTTAGGCTACTTTTATTTTAGAAAAATAAAGTCAAATTCCACGCGGACGAAGTCGCGGGAACAGCTAGTGTGAATCATTATTACATAGTATAAAACAAAGCCGCTGTCGCTGTCCGTCCGTCCCTATGTATCCTTAAATCTTTAAAACTACGCAACGGATTTTGAAGCGTTTTTTTTTAGTAGATAGAGTGATTCAACAGGAAGGTTTATATGTATAATACATGCACACCCGGGCGAAGTACACCGGGGCAAGTGGCTAGTATATAAATAATGAATAGACGGTCAGACAAAGTCAGATCATAAGGGTTCTATTGACACAATGTTATAACAATGGTTAGGTTAGAAATAACAAAAATAGTTATACAACTAGATGCAGGAAACATATAAATTTAAATGGTAATTACATACATAAATAACTATTGTATTTAAGTAATTAAATAATGAGTAATAAGTGTAATAATTAACAATGAAAAATAAAATAAAACAATATGTTTTATAATCTATTTTCCCGCGCAAACGAAATACACCACAGATTCATAATATCGTAGCGCGCGGATGACGAACCAGTCATTGCTGTATGTAGCATGATTCTCCATTATGTATTAAAAAATTATGTATTATTTATTATGTATTAAAAAATCTACGACAAAGCTTATGCATGACAGTATATGATGTATGGGACCTAAAATATATAATAAGTTACCTAAATACTTGAAGAGCCTTCACAATAATGTATTTAAATATAAATTAAAGAGGTTGTTGATTGACAAATGTTATTATAGTATATCGAATTTTTTAGATGATAAATTTGACGAAATGTTTTATTAGTTTTATATTATTGTGCATATACTTAAGTTGTAGTTTTTGTATTATTGCCATCATTTTTTTTTTTATTATTGTTTAACATTTAAATTTAATATTTTATTGTATCATTTAAATATATTGTATGCCATCTAGGCTAAACATGTCGGACAAATTCCTTCTATATGTAATCATGCATGTTTTACAAATAAAGAATCTTGAATCTTGAATCCATATCAAACATTAAAAAAAAACATTCATAGTACTTAAGAAAATTTTGTAGTATAACTAAATAATCTCTAAGAAATGTTATCCTTATGTCAAGACAAGTAATATCAAGGTTTTATACTAGTCAGATTGTCTTTAAACAATTTTGTTTTATAATTACACGTAACTGACAACCTCAGTTTTCGCCCAAAAAAGAAGCTCTATATTTAGCTCATTCGCTTTAAAATCCAAGATATAGTATAAAAATATGAAATTTGTGCAAGACATTGGAATTATAATGAATTTTCATAATAATCAAAAATATACTTTACATTTACTACAATAAAACCGTTATTCGAGTAAAGCGGAATGTAAAACATTTTCGGTAACATTTCGATTGAAAGTATTGCTGTCTCGCTTGGATGTGGGGAAACCGAGGTCTCTGAATAGAGATAGAATACCTACATCGTAATTTAAGAGCGTCATTAAGGTTCAGCATTAACAAACCTGATCGTTCTGTTAATACCAGCTGCTGAAGTTCAAAATTACCCTACCCGCCAGAAACTGAAATACCATCCTGATCATCTGGATGAATGGCGGTCCTCCCTAAAATACCATCCTGATCATCTGGATGCATGGCGGTCCTCCGCCGTGCGTTGTTCCAGAAACTTTTTGCCGCTCACAACCACATTGTAGAATCACCTACCAGCAATGGTATTTCCGAACCGATAGGATATTGAAGCCTCTAAGAAAAGATATTCCTTCTTAAAAGGCTGGCATCGCACTTGCGATTCTCCTGGTGTTGCGGGTGTTTATGGGCAGCGGTAAACACTTACCATCAGGCGAGACGCAAGCTCGTTTGTCCTATATGCTATAAAAAGAAACCTAATAATAATTTCATTACCGACCGTCCAATTCAAACGGGGATCGAAATTACGATAGCCTGAGCCGAGGTTCGAACCCCTAGCGGTGCCCTCAGACTAAAGTCGTATCCGTCAGGCGGGAGTTGATCTTCAGCCGCTCTATAAGGCTTCCTTTGATTTGGAGCTATCTGCACTCGCCACATATCTTCCGGTGAAGCTGTAAAGGCCAGCTGCGGCCAACAGCATTAGAGTAGTCCGAAAAACACTTGCCATATATCCAGGATCGAATCGACTAGCTCTATTTATTACAGACAGTGCATAGTGACAGTGAATCATGCTGTCCCAAATCTGAACAAGTGTGTGTTTATAAATAGACGCCACTAACAACAATGGTACGAGACGATTTGTCGTAAGTAAACAGTATTGGTATCAACCAGATATACTCATTGTTAAATTTTTTTTTATAAAATATGACGACCTCGGTGGTCTAGTGGTTTAGCACACTGCTTTACTTCCGATGGTCGTGGGTTCGATTCCTCGCACGGTGCAAATATTTGTATTATGAGTAATACTGTTTGTATCGGTTTGGGTGTTTCCTATGTATAATATGTATTTACGAAAAAATATATTTCTATGTATTTGTATAAGTTGTCTAGTATCCATAACATAATCTTTAGCTAGCTTAACTTAGGTCTATATGACGCTGTGTGAATTGTTATGAGATTATTCTAATTCAAATAAAAAAAAAACATTTATTTATGTAAGACATTTTAGCTGCTTATTAACTGCCAAATAATTTATATTATAATTTTTCCCTACCGTCCAGTACAGTATGTAGATCCAATTGAGAAGAACTGGCATACACTCAATAGAATTACTGATTTCTTTTTTTAAAAGCCAGTTTATTTACAACTGTTGTTGTAGCTGTTCCCGCGACTTCGTCCGCGTGGAATTTAACTTTATTTTTCTAAAATAAAAATAGCTAAAGTTAGTAAGTTCCTTATAACAACAGCTACCTGTCAATAAATGTCCCGTCAAAATCGGTCCAGCCGTTTCAGAGATTAGCCAGAACAAACAGACAGACAGACAGACAAAAATTGTAAAAATTTTATTTTGGTGTATGTACCCTATTTATACTCATATGCATGTAGTGAAAAACGGTTATTTCAATATTACAAACAGACACTCCAATTTTATTTATATGTATAGATGTATATAGGCTTATTATATAGTAGACATAGACGTATAATATTAAATGAAAATTCCGTGCATGGACAACTATTGCCATACACACTCGTATATATAATAATATAAAGTTGCCTAAAACATTATTTGTTTCAGGCAACTAAAGCAAATAAAACGGCAGGCAGGCAATAAAAAAAAAAAATCGACAATCTAAAGGACTCTGTAACAATTTGGCATAGTTCAACATTTCTTACATAAAAAAGTCCGTCAAAACGTCAGAACTCTGCAAAATATAAATTACTGACCACAGTGACCATCGACGTTGCGACCGTACGAATTATCTGCAAATTATTTTCTCACTCGCCGAGGGTAAGTGACCGATGATTCAGCGCGGAAACCACACCAGATCCACCATAACCGCTTGACAATTGTCATATCATTAGCTACTCTATTCTGTCTCCCACACAGTTGTCATTACGCTGTCGCTAACATACATTTGTGTCGTTCTTGACCACGTATCAGCATCAGGTCTATATCGGTACCGTCTCGCCCCCCTCCAGTTCAGTACAGCGTACTATTTATTCCGCTCCCCTACTTTCGCTCCATTGAGAAGTGTAAAGAATCGTAACTACCTTACGAGCTTCCTAACTGCCTCACACGGCGTTTTGATCCTACATAACTGTTCCACAAATAAATCCATCTACATTATTAATATTGCCTAAAGCATTATTTGAATTATTAACCGGGTCTTAACACGAATTATTTTATGGCAAATAAAGGTATTTACCTATTACTCCAGTCAGCAGTTACCGCTGTTTCTCCAGTCAGCTCGTGACCACATCTAGTGCAACCTAGTTCAAACGTCGAGATAGGTAAATACCTTTATTAGCTATAAATATATTCGTTTTAAGACCAGATTAATAATTTAAATAATGTATATTAAACACGATAGTTTAAAAATAACTATTGCTTGCCTAAAGCATTTTATTTATTTCGAAATTAAGAAATATAATATTTTTTCTAATAACATCCTTACTCCTTACTAATATAATAATATAGTCTGTCTGTCTCGCTTTCACGCCAAATCTACTGCACCGATTTAAATAAAATTTGGTATACAGATAGTCTAGACCCTGAGAAAGGACATAGGCTACTTTTTAATGCGAAGGTAGGGCTGTAGGGGTTGAAAGGGGTGATGAAATGTTCTATGGACATATCATCATTTTTAAAGCTAGAAGCTTATAACTTATATTTTAAGCTTTTGACTATCAATATGACATTCAAAGTTTGTACGAATTTTACCCTTGAGGGGGTGAAATAAAATAGTCACCCTCTATTCCTTGCGAACGAAGTCGTGGCCACATTTATATATATATATATATATATATATATATATATATATATATATATATATATATATATATATATAATAATAATATACTTGTTTTCTCCATAAAAACACTGGCATAATGTACAGTGAAACGTAGCCATTTTAAAGTAAATAATTGTAGACCAGAATAAATAATGATCGACGAAAGAAATTCTATTATAGAAACATTTAAAACGCATCTTACTCGGCTTAAAGTAAATATAATTCTTGCACATAACATTACGTTCATCCCTAGAGTCATTATTATGTCATCACTATATACATTTGACGCAATTGTCTGCACGTGTTTGTCTTTAGACACGTCACAAATGGTGCTCCAACACGTGCCACAGGATTTAATATTACGTACACTACTAATATAGAAATAGAAATAATCTTTATTCAAATAAACTTTATTTTGATTCTACCACTCATACAGAACGCAGACTCATCACAAAAAGAACAAATTCAAATTTAAATTAAAAAAACATTTATTCATGTAGGACATTTTAGCCGCTTATGAACGTCAAATTTTTTATTTTTTTTTTCGTACCGACCAGTACAGAATACAGACCCAATTGAAAAGAACTGACAAGAAACTCAATTGAATTTCTTATTCGAAGCAAGACACTTGCGTGTTGCTGTTTTAAATCAATATTGTTATTAATTAAATACCTATATCAGGACAATTTACATAGCACCATCTAGTCCCAAGTAAGCAGAGCTTGTGTTATGGGTACTACACAACTGATATATTTAAACATAGATATTTTTTGTAAATACAGACATAATATACATAGAAAATACCCTGACCTATACTAACAATCTTACTAATGATTATAATTATTTGTACCGTAGGAGTAATCGAGTAAAAACAAAAATGTAAAAGTACAGTAATTTTTAAAAGAGCAACATGCGAGTTTCTTGCTCGTTCTTCTTGTGTTGAGCCAGGTTTCCGAATTAGCGGTAGATTTAAAATTATATAGCTTATACTTAACCACTACTATTCAAAAATAAGTTTATTTTAATGAAGAATTTTCTATTCAAATTCAATATATCTTTATTCATGTAGGTCTATTACAGACTCTTATGATAGGTCAAATCTACCGTCAGTTCGGAATGATTTCGAAATGAGAAGAACTGACAAGAAACTAAGCTCGTATTTTTTTCAAATAAATGTTGTACATGTTTACAATAATACAGATTCATTTAAATTCAAATTTGGGAGAATAGAGCGAGCATATGTTATTGCAAAAAACAAAAAATCTAATCAGTGTTTGCAACCTGAACAGATCAGTCCCCACAAGCAGCACCCGTTCACGAATATGACGTATATATATTATATATTTAGCTCGGAAATAGATGGCATTATGTGAATGTCCAGCTATTATTATTATTTCTAGTAGTAACTCTTACCGTGTCAGATGAACCGTTAACTTCTTTAAAACATGATAAACCTATTGGTCTAACGAAAATATTAGTGTAAGATAATTTCTGTGCAATGGTGCATAACATAATGCGAACTCAAATGAAAAGACAACACTTGTCGAGTTACGGCCATTGTTCAAAGCCGCCCCTCGGACAGGTTGTGAGGGGTAATCGGGTGAAACAAAGCGCAGGTTCCTCGAACCGACTACCTGCCAGCCGCCTCTCGTGGCTCTCGTCCACTCCATACTGACAGACCATTAGCGTCTTCATATTTGTAGTTCACAGTTGACTGTTATTAGATATTGGTGTGCCGGTATTATTTTTTATGAACGCAATCTTCAATTTTTGTTGGTAGTTGTTGCTTAGTAGTCGAAATTCCAGTTCTGTTGTATGTTTTACTTCATTTAAAATTCTTTAGTAAAGAGATATGTACTTACATTTCTTAATACATATACATTACTGGCTGTGCCGGTGACTTCGTTCGCATGAAATAGTTATAGCATAACATTTTTAATTATTTAGGCTAATTAATTAAAGAATAAGACATGCATCATTAAAAAATGACGAATTTCCATAAAAACTTCATCTCTATTTTATTTTACTTTCTTAAGGGTAATTTTTTTACGAACTTTGAATGTCATCTTATGTTTGTCTATAAAAATTACTCTGACAATACAGAGTAATTTTGATAGACAGACAAAAATTGTAAAAAATGTTATTTTGGTATATGTACCGTATTTATATTAATGTAGTAAAACATGGTTATATATAAAATTCTCGTGTCACAGTTTTCGTTCCCATACTCCTCCGAAACGGCTTGACCGATTCTCATGAAATTTTGGGAGCGTATTGAGTAGGTCTGAGAATCGGCCAACATCTATTTTTCATCCCCCTAAATGTTAGGGGTAGTCCACCCCTAATTTTTTTTTATTTTAAGGCAAAACAACGTTTGCCGGGACAGCTAGTATTTATATATATTTATAAACGGCCTAAAAAATAAGTCACAAGCATCAAGCTTTAAAAATGACGATACTTCCTTGCAGTATTTCATCTTCCTTTACAACCTCTTACAACCCTTTTTTCGTATTAACAAGAAGCCTTTCTTCTGGTAGCAGATAAAAAACAAATTGTTATGACTATTCAAAAGTGCTTAAATTAATTTTATTTGAATAAATGATTTTCTATTCTATTCTATTCTATTCCTTTCTCATGGACTATCTGTGTAACAAATTTCATTCATATCGATTTAGTAGTTATGGCGATTTTGCTAATTCTTTTTTTTTTTCATTGTGTTTATTATTGTCAAGAAAAGGTTCTTATGTAAGAGAAAAATTAAGAAAATTACACGAATCATTAGAAATTATGAATTCAATGTTATTGTCAATAAGTTATGGATTTTATTTTATTATTATTTAGTACTAGCTTTTATTTTAATTATTTAGTACTCCTTATTACATCAGCTACTGGCCAATAAAGGTCCCTTCAAAATCGGTCCATCCATTTCAGAGAAGCCGGAACAAACAGACAGACAGACAAAAATTGTAAAAAATGTTAATTTGATCTATGTACCGTAATTATATTCATACGCATGTAGTAAAAACGAATATTACAAACAGACACTCCAATTTTATTTATAGGTATAGATTATGTTATCATATGTAATAAAACATGTTGAATATAAATTGAAATATTCCACTAATTGTTGAGATTTAATTATTTTTCAAATACGTAGAACTTTCTACATATATGGTACAGTGACAGCAATGTTTCACTGTCACATTATCGTGTCATTTTTATCTGCCGCAGACGGCTCTATAAATAATGCGCTCGCACGTGCGTTAGTACACAGCCCGGTTGAAAGTCGAGGGAATGAAAACTAACACATATCCAGTAATTTAAATAATATTATGTTCAACATGTTCAATACCAAGTGAGTTGTGGCCTAAAAGAACATATTTCCAGTATATTATGTTCAACATGTTTAATACTAAGTGAGTTGTGGCCTAAAAGAACATATTTATAGTATATTATGTTCAACAGTTCAATATTAAGTGAGTTGTTGCTTAAAAATCATATTTCCCGTATATTATGTTCAACATGTTTAATACTAAGTGAGTTGTCATAATATTAATACTAGATTTAAAGACGAACTTGCTGTCCCCAAGTATCGTTTAGGAAAAGTTAATAGGTCTTTTATGGGAATAGGTATAAAAATGTACAATAAAATACCAAAGGATAAGCGGCTAAAATGTCCTACATGAATAAATGATTTTTGAATTTGAATTTGTTGTGGCCTAAACTAAACATATTTACAGTATATTGAACATGTGGGACATAACATGTTCAATACTAAGTGAGTTGTGGCCTAAAAGAACGTGTTTCTAATATATTATGTTCAACATGTTTATTACTAAGTGACTTTTGGCCTAAAACAATATATTTCCAGTATATTATGTACAACATGTTCAATAACAAGTGAATTGTGGCCTAAAAGAACATATTTCCAGTATATTATGTTCAACATGTTTAATACTAAGTGAGTTGTGGCCTAAAAGAACATATTTCCAGTATATTATGTTCAACATGTTTAATACTAAGTGAGTTGTGGCCTAAAAGAACATATTTCCAGTATATTATGTTCAACATGTTTAATACTAAGTGAGTTGTGGCCTAAAAGAACATATTTCCAGTATATTATGTTCAACATGTTTAATACTAAGTGAGTTGTGGCCTAAAAGAACATATTTCCAGTATATTATGTTCAACATGTTTAATACTAAGTGAGTTGTGGCCTAAAAGAACATATTTCTAAAGTATATTATGTTCAACATGTTTAATACTAATGAGTTGTGGCCTAAAAGAACATATTTCCAGTATATTATGTTCAACATGTTTAATACTAAGTGAGTTGTGGCCTAAAAGAACATATTTCCAGTATATTATGTTCAACATGTTTAATACTAAGTGAGTTGTGGCCTAAAAGAACGTGTTTCTAATATATTATGTTCAACATGTTTATTACTAAGTGACTTTTGGCCTAAAACAATATATTTCCAGTATATTATGTACAACATGTTCAATAACAAGTGAGTTGTAGCCTAAAATTTTCATAGTTCAGCTTTAAGATCCTAAGGGTCGGGAGTTCGAATTTGGGTGATACAAAAAATAGAAATAAACACTGATTTAAAAAATATATACACCTAGCTTTGCTCTCAACTCAAAAAAGCTCAAAGAAAAAAGTTTTTTCGTTCTAACTTCAACAGTGACGAATTTCCATACAAACTTTCAGCCCTTATTTTATATCTTGAATGGCATATCCATTTGTATTTAACCAACAGCCTAAAAAATAAGTACGAATCTGGAAGCTTCAAATTAATTTTTTACAAATGGCGATACTTTCATAAAATTTTTCATCTCCTCTTTCAAAACCTTACAACTCTTTTTCGAATTAAAAAGTAACCTATATTCTGTTCTCAGAGTATAGATTATCAGTATATCAGTGTACTAAATTTCATTTAATTAAGTTCAGTAGTTTTAGCGTTAAAGCATGACAGACAGACAAAGTTTCTGTCGCATTTACAATATTAGGTATTTGTGCTAATCGGTGGTTTGTATTCACACACTTAAACTTAAATTGTAAGTAAGAATAAATTATTTAAAAGAGCAACACACGAGTTTCTTGCTTGTTCTTCTTGTGATGAGACAGCATTCCGAATGAGCGGTAGATTAAAAAAAAATGTTATGACTATTCAAAAGTGCTTCAATGTAAGTTTATTTGAATAAATGATTTTCTATTCTATTCTATTCTGTTGTTAAGCAACGATGTTCCCCAATATCCAATTCAATTCTGTAAAAACCAATCTTACATTCCGCAGTAACCACACTTCCTATTTTCGTTGAGACGTAATCTTTGTTTAGTACCTGTCATCTGACGTGGTAACGTCCTTCCTGTATTTCACGGGACGTCCCACATCTATACATATAAATAAAATTGGAGTGTCTGTTTGTAATATTGAAATAACCGTTTTTTACTACATGCATATGAATATAAATACCGTACATACACCAAAATATAATTTTTGTCTGTCTATCTGTTTGATCCGGCTAATCTCTGAAATGGCTGGACCGATTTTGACGGGACTTTTTTATAGGTAGCTGATGTAATAAGGAATAACTTAGAACTTAAAAATTTCAATCTAAATAAAACAGATTATAACAAGAAATTCAATACAGTTTATTAGTTCTGAGTGAAACAGAAAAATCCCGTAAGGGACTTGTATCCCTTTGGGATGATAGAAATAGTTGGTTACCCTACTTTCATCCCATATACAGAAGATGGCATCCAGCGTTCAACAGGCAAGCGTAAACATACACGCCAGTAAACCGAACCACCCCCGGGGTTAAATTTAACTCGCTCGGATAACTGGCGGCGGAGTTTACTCTGTTATTTGCATGTCTGTATAGGTTACTGTAATTGGAGATGCTTCGTGGATATACTCGGTTTATCTGCACTATGTTGAGATACCACAGAAATGGCTTGACCGATTCTTATGAAATTTTGTACAGAAACGTCTTAGCATTCCATGGATTCACCGTGCGGGAGTCGCGTCCATCTGCTACATGATGATCTGCTACATGAGAGGGAAACTCCGAGCAGTTCCCGGGAGTTGTCACCAGGGTCTAAGTTTAAGGGGCTCCTTGCCTGCAATTTTGAGTATATAAACCATGGAATCGCCGTGAGGGAGCCGGATCCATCGTCTGGCAGAGAGAAACTCCGAGCAGTTCCTGGAACTTGTGACCCGGGTGTCGGTTTAAGGCCCTTTGCTTCATACTTCAAAACTTGTGTTTCTGTCCCTACCTAGCCAAATTTGGTAGACGCCTACTAGTGAGATGTAAACTATTTTTCATACCGTTAAATAATAGGTCGACCAAAGTTTTATTTTAATTTTTTTTATTAATAAAAAAATCCTTCATACTTCAAAACTTGTGTTTCTGTCCCTACCTAGCCAAATTTGGTAGACGCCTACTAGTGAGATGTAAACTATTTTTCATACCGTTAAATAATAGGTCGACCAAAGTTTTATTTTAATTTTTTTTATATTAATAAAAAAATAAATAGTAAAATCTGGGTATTATTCCGGGATCGAGACTGTACCTGGTAAGGTATCTTAGCTTGAACTGGAGTTCAACCCGACCCGGTCAATTAAAGAAACACTAGAAAAATGTGAATAGAGAACAAGAACTAAGAAAAATACGGTTAATTTATTCTAAAGATATACATACTCACATCTATACACATATTTATATAAATGTGAACTTACAAGGATTGTTTAAAAGAGCAACACACAAGTTTCTTTTTACTTTTTTACTTCAAGTCTTATTCTTCTTGTGATGAGACAGCTTTCCGAATAAGCGGTAGATTTAAAAAAATGTTGACTATTCAAAAGTGCTTAAATTAAGTTTATTTGAATAAATGATTTTCTATTCTATTCTATATGTATAGTTGCGAGATCTGTCTGTCAATCCGTCTACAATTGTCTAGCGGTTACAAAATAGATTGTCTATGGTACAATGTTGTTTTAATTAGAGGTCGTTCGGTTTAATGTAGAAATCGTTGGTTTACGGTAGTCCCGCGTGATTGCGTGTCCCAGACATATCTTTGACCACAAAATGAGTAACATAACTTTGTATTGACTGTGACATAATTTATGAATAGCCAATAAATGCCTTTATAATGGATTAATAGGATGCACCCTTCTGCGCTAACTGTTTACGCTGGCGGGGCACCAGTGCAAGATGATAATGTACATGAGTTTAAAAAGCAACTAACACAATAGTCTCCAGGAGGTTCACGGGGAGGTCGATCTGATATGGTATATGTTTTTATGCCTGATAATGGTGCCCCGCCTGTGCAACGGTCTACGCTGGCGGGGCACCATTAAAGGATGATAAGATGAGCATGAGATCGGGTCAGATCCGATTGTGGCAAATTCTACAGGAATTTATCTCGATGCTTTTTACAGGTAACCTCGTGGAGGTCAATCTAACATGGCACTTTACTAGCATAAGACGAGCATGAGGTCAGGTCAGATCCGGTTGTGGCAAATTCTAAAGGAATTTATCACGATGGTTGTTACAGGTAACCGCGTGGAGGTCAATCTAAAATGGCACTTTACTAGTATAAGACGAGCATGAGGTCAGGTCAGATCCGATTGTGGCAAATTCTACAGGAATTTATCTCGATGGTTTTTACAGGTAACCTCGTGGAGGTCAATCTAACATGGCACTTTACTAGCAATGGGATCAGTGATGGAATTAGTCCTAGATAGGTAGAATGTTACTAACAGTCGCCTTCCCCCCAAGCTGTATGATATTTAGTTACATCACATTTCAATTACTAAACACGAAATTTAACTATGATTTCATTATCTATAAAATTTATGCACACATTTCCATTTAAAAATAGAAAATTACAACAATGTTTTAAAGAGCATATACTTGCGTGTAATTCTATTTAAAATAAATATATTAATGTCTATTACAGACTCTTATGATATGTGCCGACATGTGGCGGCGTGGTGGGCCGGGTCATTGGGCTCCCTAAAATATGGTCGAGCGCAGTGATGGCTGGCTCATCCGTCGTCCTCGTGAACGAGTGCTGTTTATAGGGACTAGTCTGCTCTTATCACTACGACTGATTTAATCTTATTGTGTTTTTATATTTGAGCCTAAATATATTAGTGCTGGTTGATAGTTTGTATTCACACGTTTCGACTTGTAAAATGTGAACTTACAAGGATTGTTTAAAAGAGCAACACACAAGTTTCTTGCTTATTCTTCTTGTGATGACAGCTTTACGAATAAGCGGTAGATTTAAAAAAAAATTTTTGACTACTCAAAAGTGCTTAAATTAATTAATGTGCTGTAATTAGTGCTTAATTATTTGAATAAATGATTTTCTATTCTAGTCTATTCTATTCTATGTCAAATCTACCGTCAGTTCGGAATATTTTCGATATGAGAAGAACTGATTTCTTGTCAGTTCTTCTCTTCAGCTTGTATTCTTTTCAAATAAATATTGTACATGTTTACAATAATACAGATTTATTTTTAAATACGAATTTGGAATTTGAATGTATCTTTATTATATTATATTCTATTAAAATGTGCCCAGTTGTGACTGGAGTATATCGGAGCATCGGGAAGGGGATTTTTAAATTACTGAAACTTGATATAATTATATAAAAGGGATCAAAGAGTTATACCTTCAAAATTGTGAAATATACGTTAGGAAAGCGTTCGCGGTGCGGTAACGACCTATAAATCCTGGCGATAACATCGTTACCGAACAAATTATAACCTGTCCGCTTGATTTGACGAATTCATTAATCCGATACATTTATAATTACAGCTTGTAATATCATTAAAACATTTAAGTCTCTTATTTAATGACACATTAGTTGATAGTAGTAGATTAAATCTGCTAATCAAAAAGAACGATTTTTTTTATTAACAACCATCACTTTAACAAAGTCGCTGTTGCTGTCTGTCCGTCCCTATGTATGCTTAAATCTTTAAAACTACGCAACGCATTTTGAAGCACTTTTTTTTAATAGATCGAGTGATGTAATGTAAGTTGGACACCATTCTCTGCAGTCAGACTCTCATCTGGACCGTTGTGCGTGCAGAGCCAGACTTACTAAAGTAGCCAGCCAAGCTGCTCCCAGAAGCGCAGAAGTCTCCTGGTGTCTTCACAGGCTTCACGAAGCGACCTCACCGTTCCGAGGATTTGTTTTCGTTGTGTGGCCACTGCTACGCACTCCAGGATTACGTGAGCAGCCGTTTCTTCGGCTTCAAAGCAGCCCCGACAAAGGGGACTGACAGTAGCAGGCATTGTGTACAGGTGTTTATTTAAGGGACAGTGGCCCGTTATTGTACCTATCATTATTTTGAGGTTACGCCTATCTAGATTCAATAGGCATTTTGTCAATCGATGGTTTGTTTTTGGAATTGTAAAAAATCGCGGCGATGACATCGTTACCGAACAAGTTATAACCTGTCCGCTGGATTTGACGAATTCATTAATCCGATACATTTATAATTACAGCTTGTAATATCATTAAAACATTTAAGTCTCTTATTTAATGACACATTAGTTGATAGTAGTAGATTAAATCTGCTAATCAAAAAGAAAGGTTTTTAATTATTAACAACCATTATATGTCTGTTCGCTTAGACCTTATAAACTATGCAACGAATTTTAATATTTTTTAACCTTTAGCAATATATGAGTGAATCAAGTGCGAAGCAGGGGGGCGGGGGTGGGGAAGGGGGTATATATATAGGGGCAGCTAGTATGCATATATAAAGTAAGTGTGCGCCTCTTCTTTTGTATGCATATACAAAAGAAGAGATGCACAAACAGGGGCAATAGGAACAATTGCGGGACTGCACTCACTGGGCCCAACTATCTGCTGCGTGCTGCTACACCGACCTTGGTAATGTACCTGTCGCGTCTACATTACGCCACTAAGTAGCAGGACATTGTCTATTATATATATCCGTACCGTACCAAGAGTAACCTGTCAGGTTACTCTTGAGGGTGACGCAGCTGGAGTCGAGTCACAACGCGAGTTTCAAAGCGTCTGTGGCTCTGGTCCCCACCAACTCGCTGCCCACCTTCATGAAAGAGGACTACTGGCCGAAAGGTGTGGTATATCGGCGCTACCGTGGCAGATTGCCGTCTTCAGTGCCGTGATCACACAGACAATATCATTGTATTAGTTTTTATATATTATATTATATGTATGTTAGTCTACAAGGTATTTATAATATGGGCCTAGTTGCCTGAAATAAATTAATAAATAAATAAAACAAAAAATTTATATATACTAGCTGTGCCGCTCTTCGTCCGCGTGGAATAGTGACCTTGATCAAATTAAAAAAAAAATAATCTGACCTAAAAAATACAAATAATAATGTTTCATCGTTCTAGCTTCAGACACATTTTTTAAAACTTTGTATATTTATTTATATTGCGGTCATAGGTATTTATTTATAATTTAATCAACAATCTAAAAATAAATATCAAGCATCTAGCTTTAAAAATCACGATCCTTCCATACAGCCTTTCATCTTTTTTTCAATCTCTAATAACCCCAATCCTTTTTTCGCATTATACTATCTGCGTACCAAATTTCATTTAAATCGGTTCAGTAGTTTTGACGTGAAAGCCAGACAGACAGACAGACAGAATTATTTTCGCATTTATAACATTGTTAGGATATATAAGGTTACGCTTCCCCAGGAATACAGAAAGTTAATATTTAAACTAATTAAGACTTTATGTATAGCTACATTAGCCATTAATTACTACGAATCCAATACCCCTTTCTTTAGTTTTGTTTATCCTTATTGTTCTATTGTCTTCTTTTACTTATAAAATCAATATGTCACATAATAATATAATATATAAAAATAACATAATATTTCAATAATATATCTCAAACTACACTCCTAAGAAAAACATAAATATAAAAATTCTTTTCAAACCTCTGCTGAAGCGAGCGTAAACCATAAGCGCAAACGCTGAAGCATATGGAGTAACTAAATCTTTTTTTTTTTTTTTTTTTTTTTTTTTTTTTTGCTTCACTGACATTATTATTATTTTTTTATTAACATGTATTGACTTTAGCTGCGATTTGATACAGCAGAAGTTTTCGTAGGGCTAGTTGTGTTTCACTAGGTGTTTATCATAATAAATAGTTTATGTTTATATATACATATATATATATATATGCTATTTACTTGCTTCGGCAGTACATATACTAAAATTGGAACGATACAGAGAAGATTAGCATGGCCCCTGCGCAAGGAGTAACTAAATCTTCTTAAATAAAATAAAAAAACACCCCTTTCAGAATCAGACTCTAATGATTCATATATTCCGTTTGGTCTCACATAACACAGGGAGAGATGATTTATCATCTACGGAATGACAAATCCGAAGTAGGTGCGGACGTTTTCCAAGGTCATTATGTGTTCAAATTGTATTAATTAAAAATTCTTTATTCATATAGTCTGTGGGCCAATGTGCAGGACATTTAAAAAAATAAAAAAAAAAAATGAAAAAGGAATAAAAAAAAAAATAGACCTACTATTGATGAAGATGCCATTATTCACATAAAGAATATCATGTATCATAAAATCATCTGCTACTTCCTTATCCCATTTATTTGTGATCGTCGTAATATGTTTTTCGCTTCCATTCATCCCTGTTCGGAGTCATCGCGTTATTTACTGCCTTTTTTACCATATCATCTTTCACACAGTCCATCCATCTCTTTTTCGGCCTTCCTCTGCCCTTATAACCATCCACATTCATATGTAACACCTTTCTTAAAATATCGTGTAAAGTACTACAATAAAAATAAAACTTAATTTCGAATAAGTACAAATAAAATTAAATATAATATGTAGGTACCGTAATAAAAACTGTGAAAGTGTAATTTTGTATTGACTATTAAAATAATTTTAGTTTTTTTTCTATTATTTTAGTTTTTGACATAATGTAATTATTGACTTATTAACTTTCTTTTGTCTTACTAGCTGGTCAGCTAGTGAGATAATAGAAATACGTCTCGAATAGCCGAATAAGTATTAAATAAACTAAAAAATTAAAGAATCGACTGTTAGGCGTTTAGTAGTTTCTAATAAATCTAAATCTATTGAATCTATACCTTACACCACATCCTTACTTCCTTACCAATATTATAAATGCGAAAGTAACTCTATCACGCCTTCACGCCATAACTACTGAACCGACTTAAATCAAATTTGTTACACAGATAGTCTAGACCAGTGATTCCCAAAGTGGTCTATATTGACCCCCAGGGGTCTATGACAAACTGCAAGGGGTCTAGGACAGCGGTCATCTTGTTGTTTTTTGCTTTATGTTTTTAACACTAAATTTACTACAGTTAGAAATTTACAAAAAATCAATGCCAGATAAGAATGTGAAAAAAATTGCAATGAAATATAAATAATCTTTATTGAAATAAACTTAATATAAACACTTTTGAATAGTCACATTTTTTTTATTCTACCACTCATTTTTACATTGCACTGAATAAAATAATTTTCTTTCTTTCTTTCTTACTTTCTTTCATTCGGAGTGCAGATTCATCACAAGACGAATGGACAAAAGATAAACAATGCAGAAAAGGGTTGATGAAGGGGAGATGAAAGGTTATGAAAGGTTATTAGGTAGAATCGTAATTTTTAAATCTAGAAGCTTGAAACTTATAGATATAATATAAATAAATTACTTTCAAAGTTTGTATGAATATTTGAAATTTTTTAAACTTTTTTATTATAGCGCTTTTTAGAGTTATATTATTAAATATGCTATCCACCCGAACGAAGTCGCAGGCACAGCTAATATTTAATAAGATATAGAATATAGACATCCCGGATTGAAGTTCAAGCCGGACACTAAAGGTGTCCGGTGTCCGGTGTCCGGGTCACGTAGTACGGGTAATGCGGGTTGCATTCTTCACATTTCCCGGAACCACGCCGCTAATGTGATGTCATGATAATGAGATACCGCCTCAAGAAATCCCTTTTTTTAAGTACCACCCTTTTATTTGTGATGAGAGTAACCCATTCATTCATAATTTAAGAGCTACGCTCTTGTCGGTGGAGCTCTTGCCACTTTCCGCGATCTTCCATCATGCTCTTTAATTCTTGATACGACACGACTCCCATTTTGTCCTCAGTTTGTTTGATGTAGCTATTCCTTGGTCTTCCCCTCCCCCTCTTTCCTTCTATTTTCCCCTCAATAATAATTTTCATGAAATCCTCGTGCCGTATCAAGTGTCCTAACATTTTTCCTCGTCTATTTTCTATTGTGTTCAATATCTGCCTTTTTTCTTTTACCCAAGTTGCTTTAATTTTTATTATAACATCAAGGTAGAGGTGAGAACTTGAGAAGTATTTTAATAAATGCATATTTTTACTACTAGTAGTTACATGAGAGTGTTGTGGCTTAGTGATTTATTACTACATAGTAAGTCATAAATTCAAATCTGGGTGACATTAAAAACTTTTTGTGTAATTATAATATTTCTGGCTGTGCTCTGTTCTTGTTCTGATCGTAAAGGTTCATTGTTTACTCTTGTTCTGGTCATTAAGAGATTTGCGATTTTGCGACCTACTAACCTTTAAGCGCTTACTTTTTTTTTTATATATTAAAATTTGAGCGCGTTTGACCGCAATCTCACCTGATGTTAAGTGATGAAAGCTGTTACACGTAATACTTAAATATAACATAATATCTTATTCTCATAGGAAAATATATAATCAATAATGTTTCAACAATATATATATATATTATATATTTTTAAATTCAAATCTAACTTAAATGGTTTTAAGCACCTACTTGACGTTCATACACGGCTAAAATGTCATTAATGGATATATAATTTTAGATTTGATTTGATTTGACCCACTTAACGGGGCGATTTAGTCCGGTAATTATAATACTCTAGTATTTACGAAATAACAACTAATTAAATATAATTATGAGCGTAAACAACAACACAAAACTTATCAAGAAAGTAATTAAACAACTTAAATCACTCAGAAGAAAACGCGGGAATTATTTTATCGAAATAATAATCCCATACGATAGTATAAAAAAATTTGATGAAAGTAATAATTTTAGTAAGACTAAAAATCCTGTCAGAGAATTTTTCGGACTAGTCTAATGTTGTTGGCTGGTGCTGTCCTTTACAGCTTCACTGGACAATAGAGGGCGAGTGCAGATACTCCAAGCCCTCGGAAGGACTTATGGAGCGGCTGCAGGACAACTTCTGCCTGACGGATACGACTCTGAGGAGACCGCTAGAGATACCAACCTCGGTCGTAATTTCGATCACCGTTTGAATTCGACGGAGATTCGATCCGAAGGGTCTGAGAGTGAAATTTCGACTCACCAGGTTTCTGATGGCGATGCTTCTTCCCCTTGCCAGCGGCTGCTGCCACCAGCACCGTCACCACCAACCACCGGTACCACATTCTACACCATCACACCACACCACACGTAAATTACCACAGAAAACGCGAGAAGCCGACAAACACGAAAAATATGTAAAAAACAATCTATTTCGTACAACTAATTAAAACTAATTATAAACACAAAACTTATCGTGAAAGTGATTAAAAATGATTATGAGCGTAAACAAAAACACAAAACTTATTGACAAAGTAATTAAAAATAATTATGAACGTGATTATAAACACAAAACTTTGCACGTTTAATTCAGAATGTTTTCGTTTTAATTTGTTCAACGTAATTACGTTCGAAAGAAACTTCGAGAACACACCCGACGTAGTACAACGACGACAGACAGAAAACAACTGACTGGCGAGATATAAAGCGAGTTTGGTCGAGCCGGTCACTACCCTGAGCATACCGCTAAAAACAAAATAAACAAAAGCCCAAGTTATGCTCCTCGTTATTCTATACTATTAAATAACAGCAGAGTTTGTCATAATCAAGCAAATATACAAAAATACTATTATTTATAAACTTAACAACACGTAAAATTAAATGTGAGTATTTAAACTAATTATTTAATTATACATGTTCTTTTAATTCATTTTGACGAAAGCTCGTAAGCTTTGGTGCTGCTAAACTAACATTTATTGTTACTTTATAGTTTTACTACTCGACGATAGATGGCGTAAAAACTAAAATTATTCAATTGTGTCATTATATGACAAATGAAATTAAATTAAATTGAAATAGATACTATAATTGTTTACAAGCTGGAAATATAATTATACAAAATGCAACACAGATGGTAGCACGAGTTCATTGGAGATCATCTTTGACAACTTATTGGGCATTTCCTTTTAATTGTATCGCAGTATTTAAATTATAATAGTAGCAGAACTTAAGTAAATAGGCGAGTAGCTAGTTAAGTATAACACTTATTTATTTACTAGCTGTTCCCGCTGCTTCGTCCGCATGTAATTTTGCAACATTACTTTATTTTTTTTAAATAAAAGAATTCTAAGTTAACATCAAAACAAAAGTAGCCTAAGTTACTCCTTATTACATCAGCTACCTGCCAAAAAAAGTCCCGTCAAAATCGGTCCAGCCATTTCAGAAATTAGCCGGAAAAACAGACAGACAGACAAAAATTGTAAAAAACGTTTTTTTGGTGTATATCATCATCATCATCATCGCAGCCCGGAAGACGTCCACTGCTGAACATAGGACTCCCCCAAAGATCTCCACGACGATCGGTCCTGCGCTGCTCGCATCCAATGCCTTCCAGCGATCTTGACCAGATCATCGGTCCACCTTGGTGTATATACCGTATTGATATTCATATGCATGTAGTAAAAAACGGTTATTTCAATATTACAAACAGACACTCCAATTTTATTTATATGTATAGATGTACTAGATTCGAATGCTTCTTTAGGTTATATGTTTTGTAATTGGTTATGTATCTTATATATAAAATTCTCGTGTCACAGTTTTCGTTCCCATACTCCTCCGAAACGGCTTGACCGATTCTCATGAAATTTTGTGAGCGTATTGAGCAGGTCTGAGAATCGGCCAACATCTATTTTTCAACCCCCTAAATGTTAGGGGTAGTCCACCCCTAATTTTTTTATTTTATTTTAAGGCAAAACAACGTTTGCCGGTACAGTTAGTTTATTACTATAATTGCTCTTCAATGTTATACCGTTGAATAGCAATGAATACAATAAATTCATTCATAATTTAAAAGCGACTATCTTCTCGGTGGAGTACCATAAAACCCCATAAAACTCTTTAAACGTTAATTTTGTTTATTGGGTTGTTTTGCTATTGTCAGGTGCTTAGAGCTGTAGCACTGCGACTTACATAGATCTATTGTGCTCGCCCTTTTTCAGAGTTCACTACTTAGACCCGTCAGGGACAAGAATTGAAGGATATTCTTAGGAGCGATGGTTTTTATCTCCTCAGTATCTAAATATATATAACTCAAAGGTGACTGACGTAGTGATCTATCAAAGCACAGCCCAAACCACTGGACGGATCGGGCTGAAATTTGGCATGCAGGTAGATGTTATGACGTAGCCATCCGCTAAGAAAGGATTTTGATTAATTCTACCCCCACAGGGAAAAAATAGGGGATAAAAGTTTATATGAAACTTTGTCAATTTTAAACCGATCGAGCAGGGACTTTGTATGCATAAAGCTACATGACATAGGCTGCTCTTAAGGAAGGATTTTGATAAATTCCACCCCTAAGGGGATGAAAGTTTGTATAAATCTTCTTAGATTTTCAACTGATTGAACTTCTTAGATTTTTAAAGATTGGAGCTACTATGATGAAGACGTTTGCTTAAATAGGATCTTAATAAATTCAACCCCCATGGGGATAAAATATGCATTGATGCAGGATGTAAATGTATTAGTTTGAACCTATCAGTACCTAATGTAACGAATAAATTAAGACGAACAAAATAATTTTTAGTTCTTTAGGCTACTTTTATTTTAGAAAAATAAAGTTAGATAACTTCCACGCGGACGAAGTCGCGGGAACAGCTAGTATAGTATAAACTTTCCAAGTGTAGTTTCCTACCTCGTTAAATATTCATACCTCGTTTAATAAATAAATAAGCATAATACTTAATTAATTGAGTTCTTATCTGTTAGTCTGTAATCTTACGATCTGCATCAAATACTAAAGGCCTTAAAATTGAATAAGGACCCTTTCAGCACGTTTCAGGCCGTGATAAATTGATAATTGAAAATACAAAACACATTAGCTCATTAAGGGACGGGCGACCCTCGCCCCACGCGTTGGATTTTGAATTTAATTAACTGTGTACTAGGTCGATATTACATATATGTGTGTTACGATAGGAAACTTATATATACAGGGTTACTGAAAACTCGACGTATTCCCGTCCCGAGATAGAGGATTTGAGCTCCTCTATCTCGCCATGACGGGAATACGTCGAGTTTCCAGTAACCCTGTATCTAAATATATATAACTGAAAGGTGACTGACGTAGTGATCTACCAACGCACAGCCCAAACCACTGATCGGATCGGGCTGAAATTTAGCATGCAGGTAGATGTTGTGACGTAGGCATCCGCTAAGAAAGGATTTTGATTAATTCTACCCCCAAGAGGATAAAAGTTTGTATGGAACTTTGTCAATTTTCAACCGATTGGGCTGAGATCTTGCATGCATAAAGGTACTGACGTAGGCCCGTAGACGTAGTCCCCTAAGAAAGGATTTTGATAAATTCCACCCCTAAGGGGATAAATTAACGCGAGCGAAGCTAGTATAATATATATATATATGTTAGGGTTCACATCAATATTGTAGAAAAATCCGATATTTTAAAACTATAAATACGGAAGTCGGTAGTTGAATAATCCTCTTTCGTTGAATAATCGACGGCATTCAGTCGACGAGCACAGAACGTGCCGGTTGTATTTCGAACACTAAAGTGGATTGTATTGGAGACGGGTTTATCCCGGTCTTAGTTGGGCCTGGGGGAGGCTGCAAGTAGTGAAGGTGAGTGTTAATGCATTCTAAAAGGGCCTTTTAAACCTACACCCGTGTCACAAGTCACGGGTGCTACTTGGAGTTTCCCTTGCGGTAGCCGGCTTCAAAGTCGTCACCATAATTAGCGCTTCTTACATATACATATGTATATATAAATTTCCCCTTGGGCTCTTTGTGGCTCAGACGTGCCGTATAGGTAGTTTTTTGTTGATCCTTTTTCACTTGTTGATCCGGAGGCCTTTTGTTGATCTAATGCCAGATGACCATATGTAAATGTTGCTCCGTTTTGAGCCACAACTGTCACGACGAGTAATAATAATAATTAAGCGATTTATACACGATTTTATACAAATCCACCTTTTTGGCATACGAGCAGTTCTTGATCCAATTCAAACGGGCCAATCAGGGTGCAGCATTTGCCAAGGGCTTCCTCATTGGCACGTTTGGGCTACTACATTATGGCTACAGTAACTTAATAATGTCTAGCTAGTATTTCAAGAATAATAGTCTATCTAATCTAAATATTTATAGAAATCAGTCTGGAGTAACGTGACTCCAGATCAAACCTCAATACTTGTTATTTTTTGGACGGGAATCTTTTCTTTTGTAACAACGTTACTGAGCGAATGAAGAGAAGACGCAACGGCGGATCCAGGGGGGAGCGTCATGGATGTCTTGGGAGTCATGGGGGGTCATGACTCTCCCCCCCCCCCCTTAGCCCAGGACTTAGGTAGACCACTAATTGAACTAAAAAATAATGAAACATCAAAATTTTTTGCACGATCGGAGTGTTGGTGCAGTAGTATTAATTATAATTAAACATTGTTACTTAAAATATAACAGTTAAAGTACTATAACACTAAAAGCAAAATAGGTATTTTCAAAATACTTTTTCAAAATAAATTACCCTTTGAGTTTTTGTCCAAACCTCAGATATTTTATTTATTTTAGGTATATCAATCATTACATAGTATAGTATAGTATAGTATAAAACAAAGTCGCTGTCGCATCTAACAAGTACATAAATAAAGAAAGAAGACTTTTTGGCTCTGAATATATTTCAAAAATCAATTACTTGTGTTAATCAATTTATATACTCGTTCTTATTTCATAGTACTTGTTTTGATCCGAATATATACAGATACCGTAACGGTCTATTAATTATGAATTTATTATACCTAACCTAGATATTTTATTTTGACGAAACTCCGTGTAGTAGTAGTATCCGATAAGGGTATGCGAACCCTAAGTATTATTTCAAAATGATCAGTAATTTCGAAGAAATAAGCCTTTGAATTTTGAATTTTGATTTTAATAAGCCTTTGAATCAACTTACCAAACGGACGCTCAAGGTTCGATTCCCGCCACCGATTTTTTTTTGTTATTTTTTTTTTGTCTTTATTCTAATTTTAAATTAACTATTTTAATAATTAAATGAATTTAATCGAACAAAACGTTGTTAAATATTCAATTAATTTTAATTTACATTACCTATTGTACTTTCTAAATTGTAAAGCAGCTAACAATTATAGAAAGATCTTATAAATAACTAACACAACAAGTAAAACATTTTAAATGTATTTTCTTTATTATTACAAATATTTTTTATGCATAATATAATAGTTAATATCACTTAAAATTAATTTAATACTTAACAACGATTTTATCGATTAAATTCATTTAAATATAACCCATAAATATATAAATATTATATATAAATAAATACATAATGATCTGATAATCAAATTATAAGTACAGTCTCAAATTGAAAGTAAGAAAAACAGAAAATATAGAGAGAACTATAGGGATATAACAGAAAGATGTGAAAAATGGAGAAGGACAGTAAAAAAGTTACAAATTTAAATAATGTTCCCGCAATTTCTGTTTAAATGAATTTATTACATTATTATATATATTAGGCATACGACTAGCCTTATGACTGTTACTTTTTTTTTAATCTATACATCTGTACATGTAAATAAAATTGGAGTGCAATATTGAAATAACCGTTTTTACTACTTGCATATGAATATAAATACGGTACATACACCAAAATAACATTTTTTACAATTTTTGTCTGTCTGTCTGTCTGTTTGTTCCGGCTAATCTCTGAAATGGCTGGACCGATTTTGACAGGACTTTTTTGGCAGGTAGCTGATGTAATAAGGAGTAACTTACGCTACTGTTATTTTAGAAAAATAAAATAAAATTTCACGCGGACGAAGTCGCTGGGGCCAGCTAGTCTATAGATATACCGAGATTTAATATTTAAGTTGCTATTATGTTGTTGACAAAATTTTACTGTAATGTTACTATTACGTTATCCTACACAATTTGTATTACTTTGGATGAATAAATAAATAAATAAATAAATAATAATCTATACATCTATACATATAAATAAAATTGGAGTGTCTGTTTGTAATATTGAAATAACCGTTTTTTACTACATGCATATGAATATATATAAGGTACATATACCAAAATAACAATTTTTATAATTTTAGTCTGTCTGTCTGTCGGTCTGTTTGTTCCGGCTAATCTCTGAAATGGCTGGACCGATTTTGACGGTACTTTTTTTTGGCAGGTAGCTGATTTATAAGGAGTAACTTAGGTTACTTTTATTTTAGAAAAATAAAGTTAAATTCCACGCGGACGAAGTCGCGGGAACAGCTTGTTTTTAATAAAAACATCTTTTTTGTGGTACTTGAGAATGTTGCAGCCTGTTGTTTGTAATATTGAAATAACCGTTTTTTACTACTTGCATATGAATATAAATACGGTACATACACCAAAATAACATATTTTACAATTTTTGTCTGTCTGTCTGTTTGTTCCGGCTAATCTCTGAAATGGCTGGACTGATTTTGACGGGACTTTTTTTAGCAGGTAGCTGATGTAATAAGGAGTAACTTAGGCTACTTTTATTTTAGAAAAATAAAGTTAAAAACCACGTGGACGAAGTCGCGGGAACAGCTAGTGTATAATATATTAGAGATACCTACGTGTTTTTTTATTGATGACTAGCTGTACAAGGGGATTTCGTCAGAGTTGAATTTAACTTTATTTTTATAAAATATGAGAAGTTAAATTCCACGCGGACGAAGTCGCGTGTACAGCTAGTTGTCGGTAGTCTAGCGATTTAGCTAGCACACTGCTTTGATTCCTGCTTGGTGGTCGAGGGTTCGATTCCTCGCACGCTGCAAACATTTGTATTCATGAGTATGATTGTTTGTAACGGTCTGGGTGTTTTCTATGTATAGATAATATATATGTATTTACGAAAATTATATCAGTACCCATAACATAATCTTCAGCTAGCTTAACTTGGGTCTAGATGAAGCTGTGTGAATTGTCCTGAGATTACTATTATTACTATAATAAATCTTTTCAAATCAGCCGAAATTTATTTTTGCCATAATACGTGCTGTTACCATGTGATAATATTACGTACGTACTTATTAAACTATTAACTTATTATTAAATTATTAACTATTTATACTGTTTTAAATGTGATGCGTTCATTATTTATATTTCCTTTGAATTAAAGACAAATATATATATATATATATATACACTTGCACACTTAGTTGATCCAGCCACGATCCGTCCATATGGCTGATTCCACCGTCTCTCTCTTTCTATCACTATCTTTGTATTCTAATATGCGATGTTGCCGTTCCGGCATGGTCTCGGCCGGAACGGCAACATCGCATATGTTGCGCGTTGTTGCCAAATGTATTCGTCGATAGTAGTAGATACCTATACGCGATATATATTTTTTCAACAATTTCCTGCAATAGTGAATCCGTATCGGCAATTTTTTTTAAATGCACAAAGATTTTTTGGCTCTGAATATATTTAAAAATCATTTACTTGTGTGTTGATGAATTTATATACTAGTACATGAAGTACCTAAAATACTTGTTTTGATTCGAATAGGTAGCGATATTATGAATTTATTATACGTAATCTAAAGATTTTGACGAAATAAAAGTAATTAGTTATCTGTTAACCTTGACTTCATGCTGGCACCAGTATTATCAGATGATGAACATACTCTTCGAAAACTTACAGCAGAAATATCGTGTTTGGACTCATTAGATAGGTCTCGATGAATAGAGTTTAAAAAACTTAAAATAAATGGTAAATTAGAAATAATGTATAAATACCCCTTACGTAAAATTCAACCACTTTAAACTTAATAATAATAATAATAATAATTAGGAAAAGAGAAAAGCTATACATGCACTGAAAGTAATTGATGCCTTCCACACAATATTTTCAGTATTAAACAACTCTGTTTGTTCAGTAAAAGTGTAAATACACTGGTAACCTTTAATCACATTTTATATGCAAACATTACATATACAAACCCTAAAGTTTTATTTCAGAATGGCCAGTAGTTTTGAAGAAATAAGTCTTTGAAATTGTACGTGTAACTTATATATATACTAGTTTTTTCACCATAACAAACAACACCAATATGGCCTAGTTAGTAGTTTACCTGTGTACCAATTAATAATAATAGTAATCTCAGGACAATTCACACAGCTTCATCTAGACCCAAGTTAAGCTAGCTGAAGATTATGTTATGGGTACTAGACAACTGATATAAATACAAAGATTTTTTTCGTAAATACATATATATTATCTATACATAGAAAACACCCAGACCGTTACAAACAATCCTACTCACGAATACAAATGTTTGCAGCGTGCGAGGAATCGAACCCTCGACCACCAAGCAGGAATCAAAGCAGTGTGCTAGCTAAATCGCTAGACTACCGACAACTAGTTGTACACGCGACTTCGTCCGCGTGGAATTTAACTTCTTATATTTTAGAAAAATAAAGTTAAATTCAACACGGATGAAATCCCGTGTACAGCTAGTCATCAATAAAAAAACACGTAGGTATCTCTAATATATTATACACTAGCTGTTCCCGCGACTTCGTCCACGTGGTTTTTAAAGTCCCGTCAAAATCGGTCCAGCCATTTCAGAGATTAGCCGGAACAAACAGACAGACGGACAAAAATTGTAAAATATGTTATTTTGGTGTATGTACCGTATTTATATTCATATGCAAGTAGTAAAAAACGGTTATTTCAATATTACAAACAACAGGCTTCAACATTCTCAAGTACCACAAAAAAGAAGTTTTTATTAAAAACAAGCTGTTCCCGCGACTTCGTCCGCGTGGAATTTAACTTTATTTTTCTAAAATAAAAGTAACCTAAGTTACTCCTTATAAATCAGCTACCTGCCAAAAAAAGTACAGTCAAAATCGGTCCAGCCATTTCAGAGATTAGCCGGAACAAACAGACCGACAGACAGACAGACAAAAATTATAAAAATTGTTATTTTGGTATATGTACCTTATATGTATTCATATGCATGTAGTAAAAAACGGTTTTTTCAATATTACAAACAGACACTCCAATTTTACCTATATGTATAGATGTATAGATTATTATTTATTTATTTATTTATTCATCCAAAATAATACAAATTGTGTAGGATAACGTAATAGTAACATTACAGTAAAATTTTGTCAACAACATAATAGCAACTTAAATATTAAATCTCGGTATATCTATAGACTAGCTGACCCCAGCGACTTCGTCCGCGTGAAATTTTATTTTATTTTTCTAAAATAACAGTAGCGTAAGTTACTCCTTATTACATCAGCTACTTGCCAAAAAAAGTCCCGTCAAAATCGGTCCAGCTATTTCAGAGATTAGCCGGAACAAACAGACAGACAGACAAAACTTGTAAAATATGTTATTTTGGTGTATGTACCGTATTTATATTCATATGCAAGTAGTAAAAAACGGTTATTTCAATATTACAAACAGACACTCCAATTTTATTTACATGTATAGATGTATAGATTAAAAAAAAGTAACAGTCATAAGGCTAGTCGTATGCCTAATATATATAATAATGTAATAAATTCATTTAAACAGAAATTGCGGGAACATTATTAAATTTGTAACTTTTTTACTGTCCTTCTCCTTTTTTTCACATCTTTCTGTTATATCCCTATAGTTCTCTCTATATTTTCTGTTTTTCTTACTTTCAATTTGAGACTGTACTTATAATTTGATTATAGGATCATTATGTATTTATTTATACATTTATGGGTTATATATTTATGTATGTATATTGTTATTTTTTTATAGAAATGTATATTTTGCTTTGTATTTATATATCATTTTTTGACATTTCTTATTTATATTAGTGCACCGCCAATAATCTTTCGCTGCACCACTCATGGTTGCCTGGTAAATAACGCGGCAAGATATTAAGTCCGCCACATGTACAAATTTTTTTGTGCATTAAAGTTAAATAAATAAAAAAAATACAATACTGTTTAATGAAAATGCGTATTGTCTAGTGCTTTGAGATGTATCAAAATAAGGTCAACAAAAAAGTCCGTGATGGTATATGTCTATCTCTCAAGGATAACCAACAATAACCATTTTTTATCTTTTACATTTTACGGGAATTTTTTTTATCGTATGTTTCCCTAAAAATCATGTAAACTATGCTATTATGTCATAATCTAAAGAAATAATAATATTTTATAGTGAAATATCCACTATAAAATAGTAATGTAAGTAGCAATGTAATTCGTTACGCGCGAATCAGCTGTTATAAGGTCAAAGGTCGGTGCACACCTCGTATTTGATAAATAGTACTTCTCTGGATGTCTTTAAGAGAAAATGGCAGTATGTACATGTATATGTACAAGTCCTTAAGTGTTAAGTTTTTCAAATGTACTATAAAGTATAAATATTTTTAAGTACAGTACTTACGTACATTAATATAATACCTACTTTTTACTTGTATCTATTGTCATCAAAATTAAATTATAAGTTCTTAACTTGACCACGACTATGTGACCCTCTCTTGGCGCCAAAACGAGTGAAAAAATGAACAGCATACGACGACGACGCATACCTATAGAGTGGAGCAACTGCTTATTCAGTTTTATTCAACTATTTAGTATATTACAATGAATGGAGGCGGATATTATAATGTATGTATAAGTGCGAATATAAAATATCTAGATTAGGTATAATAAATTCATAATTGATAGTCCGTTACGGTATCAGAGCCAAAAAGTCTTCTTTCTTTATTTATGTACTGTTAGATGCGACATCGACTTTGTTTTATACTACACTATGTAATGATTGATATACCTAAAATAAATAAAATATCTGAGGTTTGGACAAAAATTCAAAAGGTACTTTATTTTGAAAAAGTATTTTGAAAATACCTATTTTGCATTTAGTATTTGAAATACAAAACACAAAACTATTTTTGTTTTTAGAGTGACATTTCTATGAATTCACTGTCGATAGCGAGCGGTGCGATGGAAAAAGATAACCGTTTATAAAAATATAATAAATAGCCCTACAATTATATACTGTGATATAAATAGATATTTTTATTTTGTAAATACATATATAATATACATATAAATACCCAGACCGATGAAAACAATCGATGACCGATGAGTACAAATGTTTGCACCGTGCGAGAAATCGAACCCGTGACCATCGGATGTAAAGCGGTGTGACCACCGAGGCAGTCGAAATATATAAATAATCTTATGAATTTAATTTATTCTAATTTGTTTGTGTGCGCGGGGTGCGGTGTACGGTGCTCCCCCTGCCTCCACCGTTGCTGGAGCTTGCATGTATGGAGCATTGCGAATATAAAATATCTAGATTAGTAAATTCATAATTGATAGACCGTTACGGTATCTATATATATTCGGATTAAAATAAGTATCGCAGTAAGGACCAGTATATAAAGTGATCAACACAATTAATTGATTTTTGAAATATATATACAGAGCCAAAAAGTCTTTGTGTATTCAAAAAATATCTACTTTGTTTGTGTGCGCGGGGTGCGGTGTACGGTGCAGGGGGGACCCTGCCTCCACCGTTGCTGGAGCTTGCATGTATGGAGCATTGCGAATATAAAATATCTACATTAGTAAATTAATAAATTCATAATTGATAGACCGTTACGGTATCTATATATATTCGGATGAAAATAAGTATCGCAGTAAGGACGAGTATATAAAGTGATCAACATAATTAATTGATTTTTGAAATATATTCAGAGCCAAAAAGTCTTTGTGTATACCAAAAATTTAGCCGTTCGGAGCCATTCAGTCACGAATTATTAGTAAAAGAAGTGTCGAGTATATCGTACTATCGACGAATATATATATCGCAAAGTAGAATGCGACGTTGCCATACCGCCTGAGATATACGCGATAGGAGTCAAGTTATTCAGTGCAAAAGGTGGAATCAGCAAGTGTTTAGGTTGTGGCGTGATCAACAAAGTGCCCAAAGAGGTGTTTATATATATATATATATATATGACAGCCTCGGTGGTCTAGTGGTTTAGTACACCGCTTTACTATCCTATGGTCGCGGGTTCGATTCCTCGCACGGTACAAACATTTGTATTAATGAGTATGATTGTTTGTATCGGTCTGGGTGTTTTCTAATATAATATGTATTTATTTAAAAAAAAAACTGTATCCCTGTATTTATATCAGTTGTCTAGTACCCATAACACAAGCTCTGCTTAGCTTGGGACTAGATGGCGCTGTGTGAATTGTCTTGAGATATTATTATTATTATTATATATGTGTGTATATTTAATAGTTAGCGAAATAGATATATCTTGAAATTGTCGCGTTCGATTCCTCGAACGTTTTGTTACGAACATTTGCATTAATATTATTTGATTGTATGTATGTATATTTATTTTCAAACGAAAATGTGTTTATATATTGATATCAGTTGTCTAGTACCTACCCATAACACAAGTTCTGCTTAGCTTAATACTAGATGGCGTTGTGTGCATTGTCCTGAGATATAATTGTTGTTATTCCTTTTTATATATCATCAGTGATGCGCAGCGTAAAAATTAACTTCTTTTTATGAAAATAAATAAAATGTCAGTAAAAAGTTGTCAAAGTTACTCTATATAAAATTTGCTATATATGCGAGCGTAAGTACCATCAAAATCGGTCAAGCCGTTTCAGATATTAGCAGGAACAAACTTAACATTTTTCAAATTATTTTCTTTGTGTAAGTACCATATATACTTTTACATGCATTTAGTTGAAACCTAATTTGAAGTAACGAACAGACATTCCAATTTTATTTATGTATATAAATATGTTATATAGCTTATAATATTATACAATAATATTACCTTTCAAACAGTGAAAGTATTTCTAAATTCTGGATCCACAGTTTACCTTCCTTGTACGTTCTGTCACAGTACAGTCGTCAACATTTTACAGCGCTCCACGTTCATATAACACCCGAACTTACCATTCTCCGTTCAATTTACACTTCAGCATTATTATGTATCAACAAATAAATCAGTTATTAAAAACAGGCTCTGCTTAGCTTGGGACTAGATGGCGCTGTGTGAATCGTCCAGATATCTATCTATACTAATATTATAAAGCTGAAAAGTTTGTTTGTTTGTTTGAACGCGTTTATCTCAGGAACTACTGGTTCGAATTGAAATATTATTTTTGTGTTGGATAGTCCATTTGTCGAGGAAGGATTTAAGCTATATAACATTACGCTATGACCAATAGAAGCGAAGCATCAGTGAAAATTGTTGAATAAACGGGAAAAATTATTCATATTATATTAAACAAGCTTACAAATGTTTGTATCATGTTAGGAATCGAATCTGCGATCATCAGAAATAAAGAGGTGTGCTAAACCGCTCTGTCAAACAACTCTGTCAAGTAATATATTTTTGTAGCTGACTGTACAGGCGCGATGGGTGCCATCAATCATTGGATATACCTTAATGGACGCACGTACTTCGTTATCAGATGGATTACGATGGTAATCGTTCTTGGAATGTAATTTTTTTAAGTTCTCCACGAGACATATTCGTAATTTAACCATACTTTTAAAGTAGATACCGTTTGTAATTTATCTAATTGATGTACCTTTTTCATTGTGTGGAAAAACCTTAAAAAGATCGTCCCCCACTGAAGGGGTGACTAGGGGGTGTTTCTTCTTACCTACTAAAAAACCACACATTGTACCTACGAGCGCCTTTGCCGGAGTTGCGAGGTTGCGTTAGGATTCTACCCCGATTCCGAGAGCGGTGGCCGGCCATGTGTGGTGTAGGGCAGGCCCCATCTCGTTGTTAGGGCGACCTTCTAGATAATGTAGGGCAGGCCCCATCTCGTTGTTAGGGCGACCTTCTAGATAATGTAGGGCAGGCCCCATCTCGTTGTTAGGGCGACCTTCTAGATAATGTAGGGCAGGCCCCATCTCGTTGTTAGGGCGACCTTCCAGATAATGTAGGGCAGGCCCCATCTCGTTGTTAGGGCGACCTTCTAGATAATGTAGGGCAGGCCCCATCTCGTTGTTAGGACGACCTTTTAGATAATGTAGGGCAGGCGCCATCTCGTTGTTAGGGCGATCTTCTAGATGGTGTAGGGCAGACCCCATCACGTTGTTAGGGCGACCTTTTTCGTCCTACTCAATATGCTCACGCCTCCGAGGCTATTTGATTGAGGCGCTACCTCCCTCAAGGCGAGCAGTAATTACGTAAGTAATTGATGTAGCTATGAGTGCTAAGTTGAGTATTAAGTAAATAAGTTTCTAAGTTCCAAAGTTCGATTCTCATTTCTCAGTCAAAGTTAATTCTAAGTAATTTTATAGAAACAAAGGTAAGCTTAGATTTTAAGGGCTAAACTAATCAAACCGACTCGGTGGTTTATTGGCACACCGCCTTATTTGCCAATGTCGCAGGTTCGATTCCTCCCACGTCACATACATTTGCATTCAAGATTTATCATCATCATCATCAGCCCACTGCAGGCCACTGCTGGATATAGGCCTCTCCCAAGGCACGCCACTGGGCATGATCTTCAGCCCTTCTCATCCAGTTACTACCCGCAACCCTACCTATGTCGTCACTTCACCTAGCTGCGGGGCGTCCTACACTACGTTTGCCAATTCGCGGTCTCCACTCTAAAACACTTGTAATATTAGCTTGCGACAAGATGGCGTTGTGTAAACTGTTCAGGATTATTATTATAATTAATTATTTTGAAATTTCATATATAATTAAATTACTTAATCCTGTTTGTTAATTAAGTATTCAAAAGTGCTTAAAGTTTAGCGCTTTTTAGATGTACAAGATGTTTATTTTTGGGAAACGGTTAAGGTACAGTTTCATGGGGAATGCGAGCGGAATAACAACTCAATAACATACGAACAATAAGCCAAAAATGTTTAATGTCATATCGATAAATTTACATTGCGTTTATCGTAACACCAAAAACTGGACACCCACGACACGCGAGCGGCGCGGCGCGCCATCCACTAAACGAGTAAAAATTCACCTAAAAAAATCCTCGCTAAATCAAGTACATATATAGATAGGGGTATTGCGCGAGAGTTTGGCGCCGGGGGCCGGTACGGCGCCCCCGCCCCGCGGGCCCGTCGGGCCGCCTCAGACGAACCACTCGTCCTTGTGCGGGGCCGCGCTCAGCGCTGCGCCCGCGCCCGCAGGCGGCCCGGCCGCGCCGCACTGTACCCGCGCGGGCCCGCAGGGAGCGCCCAGTTTCCCGGCAGCCGCGTGCTGCCGCTAGGCGAGGAGGCCGGCTTGACACCACCGGCCGGCGCCGCCGCGCCTCCAGCGCCGGCGCCGTTGCTGCTCGCCATTTGTTGCACTGGAAACGCAGCATCACACAAAAAGATATATATTTATAATAGATTAGATGTTTATTAAACAATGCTCGTTATCAGTGTAAGTGGTCTCGGACAGGTAGTTCACCTGTCGAGGTTTTCTCGAGAGACTACAGCATGGGGTTTTTCAAGAAGGGTATATTAAGGTTTCTTAAGGGTCGGCAACGCTACACCCCTGGTGTTTCAGACGTTCATAGGCTGCGGTAACCGTTTACCATCAGATTGGCCGTATGTTTGTTTGCCACATACGTGGTGTAAAAATTAATTTCATGAATTACAGGGTTATTAAAAATATGCACTTTATAAAAGCAACTTCAAAACAATTATTAAAATATATTTATTACTCTATAAAAGAGATTTTTTAATAAATAACAAATACTGTAACTCAATTTGGCAATTATCTTTTTTTTTTCCAAATATTCTCATCTCCCCTCTTAAGGAGAGGAGATGGCAACATTTTTATTATTATTATTATTTTTATCGAAAAATTCTCATCTCCCCTCTTAAGGAGAGGAGATGGCAACATACCCCCTGTAGAAGCACAGTCGGCCGGGGTTCTTATTATTATTATGTATATTTGGATATTATTTGGATTATTTATCTGTTAATAATTTTGTAAAAAATAATAAGTAACTAAAATAATACTGTATTCTATGTAATACTGTATAATTACTAACGAAAATATATGTACACTTTAAAAATATAACGAGGTCATTATTGATATGTAAATTTAACATAATCACGGGCTCATACCACATTTTGTTTATTATTATACAGTTGCCTATATTTCGGCAGTTTTACACCGATGTTCCATTCCTCTGTATTCATGAGTATGATTTTTCATATCATTTCCGATGTTATCTGTATATATATTTACAAAAAAATGTATAGTACCCATAACACAAGCTCTGCTTAGCTTAGGAATAGATAACGGTGTGTGAATTGTCTATAGATATTAGTATTATGTTTTACAAAATACAGGTAGGTACGTACAGTGTAAATGCGTGCGCTGCGAGACAGCGCGCCGGCGACACATACAACAGAAGACGACCGCGGCTGCAAGCGCTGCGAGCGCTGCGCAGCCGGCGGCTATCGCCAACCACGCACCGCCGGCGCCCGCGCCACTGCCGTCTGCATCACAACCGAACATCTCACTAGCTATCACCAGCGACTTTTTCTGACTATTTAATATAAATCGTAGGATGGCAGTAGATTATTTATGTAGTATGGAAAATTAAGATTATTATTATTATTTTTAATTTAATTTAATTTTTTCTTGTGTAATTAGTGTGTGTATTAGTAAGTAGTGTTTTATAAGTGTGTATATGTATACAATGTTCCTAAGTGGGCATATTGGGAAACTGTAAAGAAAGAAGAAGAAAGAAAGAAAGAAAAATATTTTATTCAGTGCAATGTAAAAAATACATAGCTCACTTAGTGTGACGTAAATAAATAAATAAATAAATAAACGATAAAGTATGTCTTCTTCGTAATAAATTATTTTCCGGTCAAAGATTATTAGGTATCCATTCTATATATAGAACTAGCTACTCGCCCCAGCTCGCACGGGTGTACATGAATTATATATATAAACCTTCCTCTTGAATCACTCTATCTATTAAAAAAACCGCTTCAAAATCCGTTGTGTAGTTTTAAAGATTTGAGCACACATAGGGACAGACAGCGACAGCGACTTTGTATTATTGGGCTCCCTAAAATATGGTCGAGTGCAGTGATGGCTGGCTCATCCGTCATACTCGTAAACGAGTGCTGCTTGTAGGGACTGGTCTGCTCTTATCACTACGACTGATTTAATCTTATTGCACATTTATATTTGACCCGAAAATTAGTGCTGGTTGGTAGTTTGTATTCACACGTTTCGACTTGTAAATATAAACTTACAAGGATTATTTAAAAGAGCAACACAGAAGTTTCTTGCTCGTTCTTCTTGTAATGAGACAGCTTTCCAAACGAGTGGTAGATAAAAAACAAATTGTTATGACTATTCATAACAATTTGTTTTTTATTAATATTCCGAGGAGATAAAAACGATCGCTCCTAAGAATATCCTTCAATTCTTGTCCCTGACGGGTCTAGGTAGCGAACTCTGAAAAGGGCGAGCACAATAGATCTATGTAGGTCGCAGTGCTACAGGTGTTACACATCTGACAATAGCCCAAACAATCCAATAAAAAAAAAATAAAAAAATATGACTATTCAAAAGTGCTTAAATTAAGTTTATTTGAATAAATGATTTGTTATTTCTATTCTATACTATGTAATAATAAGACGACATACCGGGGCAGAGTGAGGCTGTATCCTCGTCAGAGCCGTCGGCACAGTGATCTACGCCATCGCAAGTTAGGTCTGCACTCACGCAGAACTCACGCTGCTTGCACCGGAACTCCTTGCACCCATGCTCTGCAATCAAGCTCACTGCTCTTACATACAATCTTGAAAGTAACACTAAACAGAATAAAGCAGTCCATACACGCTGTATATTATATATAATAATAATAATAATAATAATAATAACGTAAGAACGTATTACCCTAGTAAAATGGGAGATATATAAAATATATATAAATAATAATAATCTCAGGATAATTCACATAGCGCCATCTAGACCCAAGTTAAGCTAGCTGATACAAACAATCATACTCATGAATACAAATGTTTGTGCCGTGCGAGGAATCGAACCCGCGACCATCGGTCGTAAAGCGGTGTGCTAGACCGCTAGATCACTGAGGTCGTCAATTTAATCCAGATTGTATATGCTTATAAGTGTAATAAGTATGTACAATCTGGATTAAATGGACCAAAATAGTATAATTTTTTATAGTTTCAATCAGAAAAATAATTGCGTTATATTATCGAGACACTCCTCTCTCCAACGTAAGATTAGATGAGATTTTACTCAACGCCCTCTCCCCCTTAAACATCTCATTAATTTATGTACGCCCCCTTATCTATGTATACCAGATGATTACCACTTAACATCAGGTGGATCAACATTTGAATCACATAAACATGTATTTGCCACGAGAAAACCGGTCAAAATATGTACATCATCATCATCATCATCATCGCAGCCCGGAAGACGTCCACTGCTGGCCATAGGCCTCCCCCAAAGATCTCCACGACGATCGGTCCTGCGCTGCTCGCATCCAATGCTTTCCAGCGATCTTGACCAGATCGTCGGTCCACCTTGCTGGAGCTGACCGGACCACCACGCTGCGTCTTTCGGTCCGTGGTCGCCACTCGAGGACTTTACTGCCCCAACGGCCATCTGTCCTACGAGCTATGTGCCCTGCCCATTGCCACTTCAGAGTCGCGATTCTTCAGGCTATATCGGTCACTCTGGTTCTTCTGCGGATCTCCTCATTTCTGATTCGATCACGCAGAGTAACTATGATGTACGAGAACAGCCAATTGAGTTTCTTTACATTTTTTATAAGATAAGCGTTTAAAGATTAAAAAGATATTAAAGATTAAGATTAGATTGGAGATTAGGACTTAAAGAAAAACCCTGAATCAGCGGCCATGTTCATTCCATTCTCTGTTAGGTGGTATCACATGATAACGTGATACACATTTCTTCTCAAACTACTCTAATGCTGCCGCAGCGGGCCTTTACAGCTTCACAGGACGATAGGGGCCGAGTGCAGATGGCACTCCAAACCCGCGGAAGGTATTACAGAGCGGCTGAAGGCCAACTCCCGCCTGACGGATACGAGTTTAGTCTCAGGGCACCACTAAGGGTTCGGACCTCGACTCAGGCCGTCGTAATTTCGATCCCCGTTTGAATTGGACGGGAGATCGATTGGAAGGGAAATACTTAGATGAGTTCTCAGTTTGTCTGTCATTGATAATATGTAATAATAAATGAGTCCAATATTAATTTATTGATATTAGATTGTTTTGATTAAAGATTAAACCGTTTCATTTATTTTAACTGTATTTCAAAATTGATGTGTTTTTTATTTTTTTTTTTTTATTTGTTAACTCAGTAACTCCGCAATTTATAAGGTTCTTATAAATAATTAATATAGAGTGATACAATCTATCTTTTCGGCAAAATCATTGACATATATGTCTATCCATAAAAAAGATTTTATTTACCCGCTGCTCTTCAGTTTACCCATGATCATGGCGGTCGAAATAACGGCCTCATTGCCTTGCCTTTATCCCATTATTTGGGGTCGGCGCAGTATGTCATTCTCTTCCACTGCTCTCTATCGGTCGTCATATCTGAACATACTCTTCTTTTATTCATATCATCTTTCACAAAAAAAAGAAGAGAAAGAAACCCTAACCCTACTACTAACCCTTTCCCTAAGAAAAGATGGATAGATTATCCATCTTTTCTTAGGGCGTCCCCTCCCTTTACATCCATCCACATTCATATTATACACTTTAATATTATACACTTTATTTTAGTCGAAATAAGGGCAACTCAATAAATATAAAACGTGGTAAGATCCCGTGATTTTAACTAATTATACGTATAAATAATGACCGCATCAAATTTAAACCAATATATAAAAATTATTAGGAGAAACTTAGCTGTTTAGTAGTAAAAATATAACAAACGAACGGATAGACAAGTTTTTGCGTTTATAATGTTAAAACGTAATATTTATTATTCATCCGTTGAGTATATACTCAAGTATTTCTATATATACAAACTTTGTAATAAAAAGTTTTGTACTTTTTTTTGACAGACGTACTTAACAGTTGAGAGGCGAGATCCTTTTAAAGTCTCTTATAAATAAATTCCGTTTTAAAAGGGGCCGTCCCTTCGTCCTTTTTCTTGGGGTTCTAAATAAAAATCTTTCACAATATTATAAACCAGAAAGCGTATTTGTTTGTTTGTCTTTCTGTACTAATATTATAATGAGAAATATATGTATTTTTATATTTTTAATATATTAATAGAAAAACTACAAAAAAAACCTATTATTTTTAATTCTTTCTAGTAACTAAACTATTTTTGTTTCAGGCATCCATAGGTTACGGTAACCTATTACTATTAGATGGGCTGTATGCTTGTGTGGTGTAAAAATATATATATATACTAGTTGTCCCGGCAAACGTTGTTTTGCCTTAAAATAAAAATAAAAAATTAGGGCTGGACTACCCCTAACATTTAGGGGGATGAAAAATAGATGTTGGCCGATTCTCAGACCTACTCAATACGCTCACAAAATTTCATGAGAATCGGTCAAGCCGTTTCGGAGGAGTATGGGAACGAAAACTGTGACACGAGAATTTTATATATAATATATATAACGCAGATAAATATATCGGGCGTAATCAAAAAGAAAGAGACAAACTGGAGGCTTTTGAAATGTGTTATTGAAGAAGGATGGAAAGATAAAGTAAGAAACGAAGAAGTACACAGGGTTAAAGAAAAAAGACAAATATGGAACACAATAGAAAATAGACGAGGACAAATGTTGGGACACTTGATACGGCACGATGATCTCATGAAAATTATTATAGAGGGGAAAATAGAAGGAAAGAGGGGGAGGGGAAGACCAAGGCACAGCTACATCGAACAAATTAAACAGAAGATGGGAGTTGTGTCGTATCAAGAATTAAAGAGCATGATGGAAGATCGCGGAAAGTGGCAAGAGCTCCACCGACAAGAGCGTAGCTCTTAAATTATGAATGAATGATATGAATAAGAACAAATAATATTAAATTACACGAAACTAGATTTTATCCGTGACTTCATATCAATTGAAAGAAATAAAATTTAATTATAAAAAACAATCTTATATCCGTGACATCGTTTGCAATTTTCAACCCCTATTTAACCCCTACCATATTGTTTAGATAAAAACCTTTATTCGTCCATTATTTTATTTTTTATTTTTATTTTTTTTTTTTTTTTATACTCTTTATTGCACCAATTACAGAACAAAAAAAAAAAAAACAATTAAAATGGAAAATATACACTGATACAAAAGGCGGTCTTATCGCTAAGCAATCTCTTCCAGACTACCTTTGACATTATATGCAATATATATTCACTATATGTTACAATATATACTAAGTGGCATTGCACATATTGCTAAGCACTTTTAAGCAGTATTTTTTTTATTCTTACTCATTCGGGAAGCACTCATGCGGCAATCAAGACAAAAACCGTAACGCACACAGATTTCGTGCAATGCATATTTATTATAGAAAAGCCAGGGCTATATACTATATATGTGTATATATATATGTTGAGAGAATTTCTTAGAATTTCTCTTTGTTTATAATAAAATAAACCACTGACTAGTTATCACAAATAGCAACTGAATAATAGTGTAAAATTTAACACCAATCATGAAATCATAGTCATTATATATATTTATAATAAAATTCCGCATACTATCAAACAATGTAATATAAGCCATTTTAGGGCAAAGTTACATGAGTGGTTAATTGTAAATAACTTTTTTTTTTGGTTCAGTTTTTCCCTTTTGAGGGAAAGGCAAAAGGACTCAGCCCATACAGCCATTGTCTTCAGTAATATTTTCTTATATATTTTTTTTTTCTAATGATTGTCTTCAGAAGTTACAAATCTCTACAGTATAAGGAATTATTTGACATACGAACTTTGACTTAATGTAATTATAACTTTAATAATATTGTGTGACATTAGTGGAATACTGTGACATTTATTATTTTATTGTGGCGCCTATTATAATGTTTTAATGAAAAGAAATTTAATGACATATTGTATTAAAATAATTATGATACAATTTCAATATTTGCATACTATTACTATTACGGGTATGCAAATATTGAAATTGATATCATAAATAGTTATTATTATTATTTATTTCTTTGTTATTTATATTTGTGCGTGTAATTTGTGTCTGTACGTAACTAACATTAACTATAAGAAAACTGTAATACTAACAAACTGAGTAAGTCTGATAATAAATACTTTATTATTATTATTATATATTATTAATAATATTTGGTAGAAAAAATATTAACTAACTAACTCATAAACTCTATAATTTTGCAAATTATAGAGTTTACTCGAAAACAAATCTTAGATTTTATCGGGTTTTCTGTACTATAAATTTCTAATTCAAATTCATTATTTATGAAGTACAGTTAACAAAGTTTTTATAATAAATAACATGTTTATTTATCTTCTGCAATGAAGCGTTCAAAAATGTGATATTATTTATTAATTTTTTGTTTTTTTTATTAATTAATTACATTGTTTTTAACTCTTAGTTTAGTTGTAGTTTAGTTACATATTTTCTTTATATATACATATGTATATAGTATTTTTTTTTGTATTATTGTTTGTTTAGAAATAGGAATAATCTTTATTCAAATAAACTCATTATAAGCACTTTTGAATAGATTTTTTTTATATAATAATTACAGTATAACAAGTAAGAGGCATGCGATAATCAACATAGAAATCGCTACGCACTCATTATTAGTGTAATCAGATAATATTGTCAGTGCTATAGATTTTCAGTTTTCTATAAAAACATTATTGTTGTTAACGAATTCTTCAATTTTTTAATAAGCTTTTTTGCAAAGGAATTGTTTTATATGACATTTAAATCTTTTTTCAGGCAGATTTATAAGTTAAAGATATGGTTTAATTTTAACATCTACCGAATATCATTTAATTTAATTTATTAAATGTTCCTATAATCTTAAATATATACATATGTACATGTTTATAAAATTATATATTTAATACGTTTAGCATTTGTATGTGTATGTATTTTGTATTGATATATTAACTATTTCTACTTTTATAGTGCGCCACTTCTACATAAAGCTTCGTTCTCTCAAGCATACGCGTTTTTCAGCACATTTATATATAAGTACATATGTTTTTTTAAATATTTTTAGGTGCATATTAAACATTTATATAATTATTGTTTCAATTATATTGTTAACAACTACATTTGATAATTACCTGAGCAGCTGGTAACAGGTCCGAAGTCACAGGCAACTGGTTGAAGAATAAAATTGTTGAGAAAGCATTATAGAAAAATATATATTCCCCTACACATCTATGGAGAATTGATTGAATGAACGTCCGTATGTCATGTGGCCATGACCGCATCAGCACCGTGCAAATATTTATTGATATATCACGTTTAATGCAAAGTGTACACTAGCTGAGCCCCGCTACTTCGTCCGTATTACATATTATTTAATAAATTACCGAGCGATTTAAAACATGTACTCTATAAAAACAACTTCAAAACAAAGATAAAAAGAATATTTATGGAAGAAATGCTTTTTCTCCATTAACGAGTTTGTAATCTTTTTAATACTTATTACAAACTCGAAAGTTTGTGAATATGTATGAACGTTTGTTACTATTGAAAGGATTTTGATAAAACTTTACACTAATATAGTTTATACATCAGTAAAACACATATATTATTCCATTATAGTGAAAAGCAGCACAAAAATCAACTCTAGTTGTTTTAGAGGGGTATCAGTTAGGACAGATCCATATGATCGAAATATGGTATTGCCAAACTAAAAAAAAAAGAATCCCTTTCTAAAATCGTTTGGTAAACCACAAAGATAACAAGTCTATATATTAAACGTACATAATACCCGTTAAATAAAACATTGCTCTCCACTGTGAGCCTTGCGCCAGAGGCGCTATTTTTCAAGGAACGAGCTTCCCATCAACTACAGCCACCCTGAGACCTTTTGATGTTCGACAGGGGATTGTCTCGCGGCGCAGGTGCCCGAGGGCGTATGTACCCTGGCACGTATGATATTCATTGTTTAAAATTTTATTTAGGCAGGAGCGACTGTCGCCCCTTTGTTGTATAATTCAAAGGCGCGTAAGTGTTTAAACGCAACGCTTTGTGCCAAGTCCGCTCGCGGATGGTATTTTTAGTCGGGCCTTTGTTGACACGGGAATGTTTCCTCTTATTCATATTTGCAATTGGACTTTCCATCTTAATTCAAAGTCTACAGTTGGGGACGTACAGCGTACAGATGTGGAGAACAGCATAATTAGTCCACATTATGTATTGAATAAGAAAGAATAAATAGTCTTCGTAATATATTTTCTTATTCCCCTGGGATTTATCTATGTTTTGAAGTAACGATGGAATAGACATTTTTTACCTAATTGGTACGCTGATTTTTTTTTTCAGACTACTCTAATGCTGTTGGCTGCAGTTGGCCTTTATAGCTTCACCGGACGTTAGGGGGCGAGTGCAGATGGTACTCCAAACCCGCGGAAGGACTTATGGAGCGGCTGAAAGCCAACTTCTGCCTGACGGATACGACTTTAATCTGAGGGCATCACTAGGGTTACGAACCTCGGCTCAGGCCGTCGTAATTTCGATCCCCGTTTGAATTGGATGGGGTATCGATCGGAGGGGGCTCGCGGACTGCCCATCTGATGGTAAATAATAACAGTCACTTATATACATGAACATTTTAGGCACATTGATTTTAGAGGCAAAAGTCTAACGCATCATATTTAAAATCAGTATTCAGGATGATGAGTAACTGTTATATGTAATGAGTAACCGTGATGTAAGGATAGGATAGGATAGGATAGGATAGGATAGAATAGACTAGAATCGAAAATCATTTATTCAAATAAACATTGAAGCATTGAATAGTCATCACATTTTTTTTACCTAACGCTCATTCGGAAAGCTGTCTCATCACAAGAAGAACTAATCAACTGAATACCTCCACCAGAACAGCACTACGAATATCACATTATCATGTGACACTCATGATACCACTTGCCATTCAATCAGACAAGGATATCATACCTCTTATCCTGTAATTTCATTACCTTATCGCCCAAAAGGTTACGAACACCGACTATTTACTTTTGCAATAGCATATGCTAGTAATCACTCTATTCTCCCGAATTTGAATTTAAATGAATCTGTATTATTGTAAACATGTACAACATTTATTTTAAAAAGATACGAGCTGAGTTTCTTGTTAGTTCTTCTGATCTCGAAATCATTCCGAACTGACAGTAGATTTGACATAATCATAAGAGTCTGTAATAGACCTACATGAATAAAGATATTTCTTTTTTTTTTATTTGAAAATAAAGCTCAATGGCTGAAATATATACATACTGACGAGTTTGAAGTCTACCTTGATATCAGATATACTAACTAGATAACTTATCATAAGTGTTTTGATAGTGTAATATCAAAACACTTATAAACATACGTTGATTTGATATATATAATCATAGTTACTGAGAACAGACAGACATTATTATTTTGTCGTCAGGAATGATATCACAGGCGTTACATTATATTCTTCGATACCCGTGTGCTGTTCATAAACAATAATATATTATATATATCTAGTATATAAAATTCTCGTATCAATATGTTACTTACCATACTCCTCCGAAACGGTTTGACCGATTTTTATGAATTTTTATATGAATATTCAGTAGGTTTGAGAATCGGCTAGTATTTTTCATACACCTAACTGATAAGTAATTGTCTACACCTAACATTATATTTTAGTATTTTTTTTTAATGTGGCATTAAAAACATATACAACCCTAAATTTTCACCCTTCTATCATCAACCCCTATGTTTTAATAGCCATTTTAATTTATATGGCAAACCTTTTGCGGAGTCCTTTTTAGAGTGTCAGTGTTTGTAACAACACTCCTCCGAAACAGCTTGACCGATTCTTATGAAATTTTGTGTGCATATTCAGTAGGTCTGAGAATAGTACGTAAACTATTATTCATACGTATGTATCCAAATTTTTAGCAAAGATTTTTCAATATTTCCACCACGCTACTTACTCCAATTTTTTATAGCGATTTTAGTACTTCAATTCATATGGCAAATATGTCTGGCGAGTCAACTAGTATGACGGTTGCAGTTTTTAATAACGATTTTAGTACTATAATTCATATAGCAAAAACGTCTGACGAGTCAACTAGTATGACGGTTACAGTTTTTAATAACGATTTTAGTACTATAATTCATATAGCAAAAACGTCTGACGAGTCATCTAGTATGACGGTTACAGTTTTTAATAACGATTTTAGTACTATAATTCATATAGCAAAAACGTCTGACGAGTCAACTAGTATGACGGTTACAGTTTTTAATAACGATTTTAGTACTTTAATTCATATAGCAAAAACGTCTGACGAGTCAACTAGTATGACGGTTACAGTTTTTAATAACGATTTTAGTACTACAATTCATATAGCAAAAACGTCTGACGAGTCAACTAGTATGACGGTTGCAGTTTTCCATCAAGAGAGCCACGACGGCTCTCCATCCATCATTTTCCAATCCAATTTTACAAAAATATCTAACAATACTAAGAAAAGTTATGCAAATAAACTTGAACATGAGCAAACATCATTTCAAGTGTTCGCAGCTTGAGAGAGTGCTATCGAAAAGGCGCGTCCTAGCGAATAAAGAAAACTTGAATATCAATTTCTATTGTGCTCCGAACAAAGTTATAACTGAGAAGTAAATGTAAGGAGCGTTAAATCAGACAACATTGAAGAATATATTTTATGGACAATTAGGAAAAATCACGGGATCTTACCACGTTTTTTTTATGTTTCGGTCAATTTCTCAAAACTTTCGCCACTCTCTCCAATTTTTAATAGCGATTTTAGTCCTTTAATTCATAGTATCCCTTACCACGTTTTATTTTAATTATTTATTTGTACTGGTTTAAAAAAAGAACGAGCGCATTGGTCTAGCGGTATAGCACACCGATTCTTCCGATGGTTGCGGGTTCGAACCCTCGCACAAACATTTGTATTCAAGAGTATGTTTGTTTGTGTCGGTCTAAGTGATTTGTATGTATTTACAAAAATAAACAAGAATTTGTATCAGTTGTCTAGTACCCATAACACAAGCTCTGTCTACCGTGGGACTGACATGGCGCTGTGTTAATTGTCCAGTATTTTTTTTATAGGGATCGAAATTACGACGGCCTGAGCTGAGGTTCGAACTCCTAGCGGTGTCCTCAGACTAAAATCGTATCCATCAGTTGGCCTTCAACAGCTCAATAAGTCCTTCCGCGGCTTTGGAGTGCCATCTGCACTCACCCCCTATCGTCCGGTGAAGCTGTAAAGGCCAGCTGCGGCCAACAGCATTAGGGTAGCTGGAAAAGTTGTCTAATACCTATGATATATTAAAGCAACTTAAAAGAATGGTTAAACTTAGCGGATAGTTGTGTAAAGATACGAAAACAATCTTGTAATCTCGGTATCACGATTAAAAGTATGGAAGATGTGCCGAGGTAGTTTAAAATTCAGTGCTCGAGGCTCGTTTGTAACTATTTCCTAATGGGCCAAGTTTCGGCGAGTTGCCGACGCACTTCATTATCAAATCGGCTGCGGGTGCCGACTGGCCCCCTTATAAACTCATTAAAATACAATACAAAATAGTTGCTGTAAGTGTTTATGGTTTTATGAAATATGCGAGCATACCCAAATTTTCTGCATGTACAAGCTGAGCCTCTGGGTTATACCGCATTGTTTTACAAATTTAAAAGAAATGGCAGATTTTCTACTTCTATAAACTACACAACACGTCGCGTCAGATGCTTATATAATGTTCTCACCGTTGCTTCTCAATTTATATATTCAAATATCCTATATGTTCATAAAAATCTTGACTTATTTCCAAAAAACAGCAATATTCATAATATTAATACTAGATTTAAAGACAAACTTGCTGTCCCCAAGTATCGTTTAGAAAAAGTCAATAGGTCTTTTATGGGAATAGGTATAAAATTTTACAATAAGATACCAAAGGATATATTGGAATTACCTTAAATAAATTCAAAACATCTGTTAAATCATATTTACTGAGCAAGGCCTATTACTCACTAAACGATTACTTGAATGACGAGCGTGCATGGCAATAGTTTTCATGTTCGGAATTTTCATTTAATGTTAAACATAGACACCTACATATATAAATACCTATGCATTGTAAATAAACTGGATTTAAAAAAAAAGTACATCAAATGAGTTTCTTGCCAGTTCTTCTCAATTGGATCTATATACCGAAATGGACGGTAGGGAAAAAAAATTATAATGTAAAAACTTGACATTCATAAGCGGCTAAAATGTCCTACATGAATAAATGATTTTTGAATTTGAATTTGAATTTGAATTTGAATGTTATATGAATATAAATTAAATAACACAAAATTATATGTGTCGTTTAGTTTACTTTACTAACATTATATATGCGAAAGTTTGTGAGTATGGATGGATGGATGTTTACTCTTTCACGCAAAAACTACTGAATGAATTTTAATGAAACTTTACAATAATATAGCTTATACATAATAATAACATATAGGCTACAAATTTCATGCCGGTGCACAGTCATTTATATAATTAAATAAAAGTACAAAATGTTAGACCTTTAAGCCTAAAAAGGTCCATAAGAATTTGTCCATTAAATGCAAAAAGTTTTTGACAAATCCGATTGAGTTCCAAAGAAGTAAAGAAATTCTTCACAATCATATAATAGCATAGAAATAGAAATAGAAATAATCTTTATTCAAATAAACTTAATATTAGCACTTTTGAATAGTCAAGTTTTTTTATTCTACCGCTTATTCGGAATGCAGATTCATCACAAGAACAATAAGCAAGAAACTTGTGTGTACAGATAAAACTAATTCAAGTTACATTTAGAATTTATTTAATAGTAAGCTTTGGTGTTGTCAATACAATAATAAACTTGTTACATACACGAGTTTGTTACGCGACTCACCCTTACTAATTTTATAACTTCAAATTTACCTCTATCTATTTATCTGCCTTGCTTTCACACCGAAACTGCTGATCCGATTAAAATTAAATTTGGTAAACAGATAGTCTAGACCCCGTGAAAGGATATAGGCTACTTTTTATACAGAAAAAAAGTTGTAAGGGGTTGAAAAGAGGAGATTAATGTTTGTATGAAAGTATTTTGATATTAGAAACAATATTTGTGGATTATATTATTAAATAATTTTTCTTATTTAGTCGCAGATACAGCTAGTTTCGTTATAAATGTATAAAATATTTGGTACTTATTATCGTTATATTTCTGATAATTGTAATGTTAATTTCTCTATTTGTTACAAAGTATAATTTTGCAGTACTTGCATATATACTAAGCTCAGTACCGTATTCTTGTATCCAAAATACGCACAGATAAGTTCCAAATTAATTACAGTATACTACACCATCAGGTACGGATCGTGAATTTGTGGGGCCCTGGGCTAAATCTACTTAGATGACTACCTAATTATTTATTACTCAACTAAAAATACACCGACCAACAACAAGCGACCAGAAATTCCCCGTTCCTTTATATAGACGCGCATTTGCATAGCTATGCATTTGGGTAGATTTTTTTTTATTTAATATTTTACGGCTTTGGATACAAGTCCTTTTTAGCCCAACATAAAATACAAAACCTTAAAAAAAATTATAATTTCTTCCCAGTGTTGGAAATGATTGATCTCAGGATTGCCAACTTATTAGATTTTTTAACGTTCTAGATATTTTTTTATATTCTAAATATCGTTTCAGTGGGGACTGGGGTCTTTTGTGTCCTGAGGGCCCTGGACTGCAGCCCAAAAAGCCTTGAGGTAGGTCCGCCCCTGTATACCATAATATCAGTCTCGTGACGTTCTTATTAAAGCATTTAATCACTATAATCAAATACACTTGAAGCCTCCACTATGTCTTGTGGTAATAATTAACGAACATGAAAGTACTTCTATAGTTTATGTTGTACAGAATATATATATATATATATATCAAATTAGTACATATAAAAAATTGCAATCTATAATGATGATACCTCACACGGCGACATTTAGTATCGAAACTAAGCAGAGCGAATTTTGTACATATTATAGAACTAGTAACTCAATATTTTTTTGGAATAAATTTATATTTGTATATGAAATACATAGAAAAACCTAAACTAACACTAATCGAGGTAGGTATATGGATCGCGGCGTTCAAACCGCAGGCAAGTTGGGAAATCGCTAGAGTCGACAAACAAGTTCAAAACCATGATTTTATTATAATTACCAAGTCTTCATCATCCTTCTGATCATCATCATTCATAATCCTTCTGAAGCTTATATTCTTTCTTCACTTCTTTATTCACCCCAGCATGTCATTGGGGCATTGTCAGTGTCACCAGTCACTGACAATGCCCCATCTGGGTTTACCGAAAGTACATCTTATGCATAATATATATAAATTCAGCACATACAAAACAACTGCAAGCTATAATGACGATACATCACACAGCGCCATCTAGTCCCAAATCAAGATGAGAAGAGCGTAATTTACACACATGATCGCACTGGTAACTTAAATATCTCCTTGAAATAAATTTGTATCTGTATATGAAATACACAGACACCTAAACCAATACTAATAGAGGTACAGCGATCGATCGGAGATTCACATCAGATTCGGGGGTTCAATTCAGATAAGTGCGAAATCACTGTGAAATTTGAAATAAATTTGTATCTGTGTATGATGTCTGTACACAGAAAAAGCCCTAAACCGATACAAATAGAGGTATAGCGATAGATCGGGGGTTCAAACATAGGCAAGTTGCGAAATCGCTGTTGTCGACAAAGAAATTCAATATCATAATTTTTAAATTAAATTAAATTACCAAATCTTCTTTATTCTTTCCCTACTTCCTTATTAGCCAATACGTTATTGACTACGCCTCTAAATGCTCCATCTGGGATTATGTCGTGTCACAACTCCTTATTATAAATTAGATTACATGACTAACTCGAATCATAGTCCATTAAATAGATCAAAGATAATAAAACTCCTACTCCCAGCAGTGCTAGACTTGTTGCATTATCAAGTATATTACACCCAATAGCTGAAGGCGTTCGTAGTGAGCACTCAATACTGGATTTAATGATCTGAGCATAAAAATATTACGAGGACCCACAGAGAGGCGAACCATCTAATGATCCTGCTTTACTCCCCGATAAATACCACTAAAGCCCATATTGCTTTTAATACTGCAATAACAGTTCTTTGTCCTGAATACCCTATTTGGGTCAAGTTTGTTTACAATCGACCCTTTTCTGTTTCATGAATATGAACTAACAAATCTTATTGCATGTTCAAAGCATCCACGGATGTAGGGAATTTTCTCTTCGGTCGACAACCTTTGGTATCCGCTATTTTGAGGTAGACTTTGGAAAACGCGCTACCGTTACACTACTTTTGATACTAAACATTTATGCTATTGACTACAGAATATATAGTAATATGTACGGTAAGTCTTATTATATTCAGAACTTGTTCTGTTCCTTGCTTATCTGTCCTAACTATTTGTGTCAACAGCGAATCAACCTTAGAACTTCATTCAGCAAACCATATTCGCTATATACTCATTAAAGAGAAAGCATTTTCACGTCGTCAGGCGTATTAGTATTCCTGCTGATACGCGGTAAGAAAGGTTCCTTACCTCTTAAACTTTCGCGACCTTACAAGTCTTGACAAACATTTTTTCCAGGCAGCCAAGCGTATAATTTAATTGGCAGATTACTTCAAAAGATGGCGCACGTATGCAACAAAGGCCCAGAAGCCTTTACACATACATGTATGCAGACAATTCAACCACGCTCTTTGTGTTTCCATTGTGCTGTTATACAACATTTAAATGCACATATTTTAGATTCCTCCAGTAATGAGAGCATATATATGTATTTTATAAATTCAAAAGGTTTTAAGAGATCATTACACTTTAATATCCATTATGCTGATACTCCTAGCGCTGTATTAAAGCTGCACGAGATATACTGTTATTAAGAACGTTCATTTTTGTAAAGGCTATATTAATAAATTTTATTAAAGCAATCATCATTAAAATAGCATAAACACGAAATGAAGAAGAATGAAGTAAATTAAATAAATATCAAGGAACCAAAAATTATTTCGTTTATATACGTTAAGACTCTAATTATGGTCTCAATAACAATTGCTAATGCGGTACCCACAAACGGAGAAGTAAGAAGACAGACGAAGAGATAGACAAGAAATATGAATTTGGGCAATTTAGTTGTACACTATTCAGAGCAAATTGTTAATAGAATGTATACTGTAGAACTTTTGTTTTAAGATTCAAATATTAAGCAGAACGTAGATATCAATAAAGATGATGATGGAAACTTATGAAGAACGTGAGCGAAATAGGTATAATCAGCAGATGCTGAAACAATAAAGAGGAAACATCAAAGCGACTATAAAAATTGACGCATTCCCTTTGGTAAGTCGCAACAGGTTCATTCATATCGTGAATACCGAAGTCAGAGAGGAGAGGGATACTCGCAATCCGGCGGGGGTAGTAATAAAAAAAATGTGTATAAAGGATGGAATGTGTAAACGAACTGCCCTGTCGGCTATTTGTGCAAATAAATAAACATTCAGCCAAATTAAAGAGGGTCGATTCGACTCTCTAACGTGACGAATTGTGTAATCAAAATAATTATTTACTGCTCGATTCGATCTATTGATATCATTGCTTCATTTGCTTTATTTTGCTTTATTTGCTGCTACAGTATTTTTTACTTTCTAAATTGCTTCATATTTATCGTTTTTAATTTGTTGCCAGTCGTTACTTTACTTCCTACCATCGTCAATATTTTCATTAAGGTCTCACTTAAGGGCGGGAGTTTCATTTACGCTCAAGAGATAAAGCTATAATTTACTTCATACTATATACTATATCCATGGTAATATAGAATTTTATATATATATTTCTTTTTATTACAGAACAAAAACATAGCACTGATAAAAAAAAGATTTCTACTTTTAGCTTTATAGAAAACTACATCCAGAGAATATATTCCATAACAGCAAACTATAATATGAGTTTTAATTGATTGTTTATTTGTCAGCTACATTAATTTCACAGCAGATTTATAAATCGAATTAAAACATGAATGTCATTGTCTCCATTTCTGTACTACCCCATGTAATGTGTTTTGTTTTTAAATTTCAGATCTGGAATCCCATTAAGTAAATAAATAACATCATTAATTAAAGTGGGATAAAGTATGAAACAAATTAAAAACTTTTGATTATCATTCCTACATTACAGAAAATAAAAAGTAAATTATGGAAGGAAACTCGTAAGTAGAAGCTATTAATAATACCGAGCAGTATAAAGCAGGAACAGTAAGAAACATGGAAGCTACAATACTTCTTGAACAAGTTAATTAATAGATAAATACATGTTAGCTTTGTAAGCTGTGCTTCGGCTTCGTGCAGTGTTCTAAGGCATGACACTTGTAGAAATTATTAAATGGTTTAAGTGTTTTAAAATAATAATGCCATAAATCGATTTGTATTTGAATAAGAATGAAAAATAATATTGACTGATTATAAATTACGAAGCGCCCTAAATATCTTCATAGCAATAATTATAAGTATTGCATAATGTTGCTAATAGAACGTTTCTGGCGTAAACAACACTTATTGTATTGAAAAAGGTTGAGGCATACCACGAGCGGTTATATAATGATGGCATGAGCATGGTGCCGTATATTCATAGGCAATAATATACAGAATAAGTAGGATTTAAGTTAAGGAACGTAGAAACGTAAATGCAAATTTAGTACTGTCAAAAATATATATATATATATATATTTAAAACCGTTTTTCTAAATACTAATTTTATTTTGCACAACCTAATTTTTAAAGTAGTAGAACAATAATATAACAATTTTTAATAAAACTACCCCCGAAAATTTCACACAGCTTCATCTAGTCCCAAGCTAAGCAGAGCTTACGTTATGGATACTAGACAACTCAATACTTAGACACATGTTTTTGTAAATATATAATACACCAAGACCGATACAAACAATCGTACTCATGAATACAAATGTTTATAACGTGCGAGCAATCGAACCCGCGACCATTAGAAGTAAAGCAATGCGCTGAACCACTACACCACTGAGGATGTTGAAGTACATCTCAAAAGTACTATATATAATATACCACAGTATAAAATATACTTACTGGGATCTTTAACGCCGGTGACCACGAGCTTGAACCCGTTGGCGTCGGTGCCCCAGTTGTCCGTGACGTATTTGAGTGTCACAAAGTTGCTGCGCGTAAAAAGCGCGCCCACCTGCTGCTTGGTGTTCCTGCAGGAGAGGTCGGCCTGGAACAATTAGTACAAAATCTTATCATTATCATCATTATTACATAGTATAAAATAAAGTCGCTGTCGCTGTTTGTCCGTCCCTATGTATGCTTAAATCTTTATAACGACGCAACGGATTTTGAAGCGGTTTTTTTTAATAGAGGAGTGAGTTAAAAAAAAAGGTTTATATGTGTAATTATTATTATCATTACATAGTATAAAATAAAGTCGCTGTCGCTGTCTGTCCCTATGTATGCTTAAATCTTTAAAACGACGCAACGGATTTTGAAGCGGTTTTTTTTAATACTCTCTATTTAAGTGATTTAAAAAAAAAGGTTTATATGTATAATTAGCTGTTCCCGCGACTCCGGCCGCGTGGAATTTAAAAGAATTTTTTGAAAATAAAAGTAGCCTAAGTTACTCTTTATTATATCAGCTTCCTGCAAAAAAAAGTCCCGTCAAAATCGGTCCAGCCATTTCAGAGATTAGCCGAAACAGACAGACCGACAGACAAAAACAGTAAAAAATGTTATTTTGGTATATGTACCGTATTTACGTTCATATGTTTGTAGTAAAAAACGGTTATTTCAATAAGAGGTTACAAACAGACACTCCAATTTTATTTATATGTATGTATAAATACATGTACACCCGGGCGAGTAGCTAGTTAATATCATAAGCGAAAGTTTGTGAGTATGGATGGATGTTTGTTACCCTTTCACGCAAAAACTACTGAACGGATTTTGATGAAACTTTACAGTAACATAGGTTATACATAAGAACAATGTATATGCTATATTATAAATAAATAGATAAATAATAAATAAATAACCCTGAACAATGAACACAACGCCATCCAGTCACACGGTAAGCTGAGCTTGAGTTATGGGTCTTAGACAACTGATAGAAATAATTACATATTTTTTGTAAATATGTACATACATAATATACGTAGAAAACACCCAGACCGATACAAACAATAATACTCATGAATACAAATGTTTGCACCGTGCGAGGAATCAAACTCGCGACTATCGGAAGTAACCGCAAGTCCACCGAGGCCGAGTAACGTGTTGCTGATCTCTAAGAAACTCTTAATATACACATAATCTTGGAAAACCCCACGTTGTGGTCTCTATAGAAAATTTCAGCAGGTTATTGTAAAACCTGAGCGTACGCGAAAGGAAACTTTAATGAAACGACACTGCTCGTGACCACAGAGAATTAAAGGCGTGAAGGTGAATTCAATATCAATTTAATTAAATAAATTCATCCATCAATTATATGTGCCTACATATTGCAACAAATTGAGCAGAGGTTCTTGCAATACGAGTAGAGGATGATGCAATTAAATTTTTCTTTTGCAAATACATAATTTTATCTTACGACCAAATTTATGAGTATCTTAAGACCAAATTTCTTTTTCATGGGGACATCTCTCACCGTAATCTTCGTCCGTCTAGGAATCTACTCTTGCACGTTCCTACTCATCGTACGAGTTTCGTCTCTAAATCTTTCATGCTTCAGGCTATTAAACACTGGAATTCTTTGTCCCTTGACATAAAATCGAGTACTACCAAATTTACCTTCAAATCCAAGTTAAGAAAACATCTTTCCAACGACTTTTGTAATTAAATGAATACATTAATATAGTGTTAATTTATCTCCCGCTTTCACTCTTGATTTGTCATGATTGATTATATCTCATTGTTGATTTGTATTTGGTATATATGTATAAATTCTAAATGTTTTTTATTATGTACTTGAATGTATATGTATATATATATATATATATAAATATCCCCTTGGGCACTTTGTGGCTCAGACGTGCCGTATAGGTAGTTTTTTGTTGATCCTTTTTCACTTGTTGATCCGGAGGCCTTTTGTTGATCTAATGCCAGCTGACGATATATAAATGTTGATCCTTTTTGAGCCACAACTGTCACGACGAGTAATAATAATAATTAAGCGATTTATACACGATTTTATACAAATCCACCTTTTTGGCATTCGACCACTTCTTGATCCAATTCAAACGGGCCAATCAGGGTGCAGCATTTGCCAAGGGCTTCCTCATTGGCACGTTTGGACTACTACATTATGGCTACAGTAACTTAATAATGTCTAGCTAGTATTTCAAGAATAATAGTCTACCTAATCTAAATATTTATAGAAATCAGTCTGGAGTAACGTGACTCCAGATCAAACCTCAATACTTGTTATTTTTTGGATGGGAATCTTTTCTTTTGTAACAACGTTACTGAGCGAATAAAGAGAAGACGCAACGGCGGATCCAGGGGGAGCGTCATGGAGGTCATGGGAGTCATGGGGGCGTCATGACTCTCCCCCCCCTTAGCCCAGAACTTAGGTAGACCACTAATTGAACTAAAAAATAATGAAACAGCAAATTTTTTTGCACGATCGGAGTGTTGGTGCAGTAGTATTAATTATAATTAAACATTGTTACTTAAAACATAACAGTTAAAGTACTATAACACTAAAAGCAAAATAGGTATTTTCAAAATACTTTTTCAAAATAAATTACCCTTTGAGTTTTTGTTCAAACCTCAGATATTATATTTATTTTAGGTATATCAATCAATACATAGTATAGCATAGTACAGTCTGTCTGTCTGTCTGTTTGTTCCGGCTAATCTCTGAAATAGCTGGACCGATTTTGACGGGACTTTTTTTGGCAAGTAGCTGATGTAATAAGGAGTAACTTACGCTACTGTTATTTTAGAAAAATAAAATAAAATTTCACGCGGACGAAGTCGCTGGGGCCAGCTAGTCTATAGATATACCGAGATTTAATGTTTAAGTTGCTATTATGTTATTGACAAAATTTTACTGTAATGTTACTATTACGTTATCCTACACAATTTGTATTATTTTGGATGAATAAATAAATAAATAAATAATAATCTATACATCTATACATTTAATAAAAATTGGAGTGTCTGTTTGTAATATTGAAAAAACCGTTTTTTACTACATGCATATGAATATATATAAGGTACATATACCAAAATAACTATTTTTATAATTTTAGTCTGTCTGTCTGTTTGTTCCGGCTAATCTCTGAAATGGCTGGACCGATTTTGACGGTACTTTTTTTTGGCAGGTAGCTGATTTATAAGGAGTAACTTAGGTTACTTTTATTTTAGAAAAATAAAGTTAAATTCCACGCGGACGAAGTCGCGGGAACACCTTGTTTTTAATAAAAACATCTTTTTTATGGTACTTGAGAATGTTGAAGCCTGTTGTTTGTAATATTGAAATAACCGTTTTTTACTACTTGCATATGAATATAAATACGGTACATACACCAAAATAACATATTTTACAATTTTTGTCTGTCTGTCTGTTTGTTCCGGCTAATCTCTGAAATGGCTGGACCGATTTTGACGGGACTTTTTTTGGCAGGTAGCTGATGTAATAAGGAGTAACTTAGGCTACTTTTATTTTAGAAAAATAAAGTTAAAAACCACGTGGACGAAGTCGCGGGAACAGCTAGTGTATAATATATTAGAGATACCTACGTGTTTTTTTATTGATGACTAGCTGTACACGGGATTTCGTCCGTGTTGAATTTAACTTTATTTTTCTAAAATATAAGAAGTTAAATTCCACGCGGACGAAGTCGCGTGTACAGCTAGTTGTCGGTAGTCTAGCGATTTATCTAGCACACCGCTTTGATTCCTGCTTGGTGGTCGAGGGTTCGATTCCTCGGACGCTGCAAACATTTGTATTCATGAGTATGATTGTTTGTAACGGTCTGGGTGTTTTCTATGTATAGATAATATATATGTATTTACGAAAAAAAACTTTGTATTTATATCAGTTGTCTAGTACCCATAACATAATCTTCAGCTAGCTTAACTTGGGTCTAGATGAAGCTGTGTGAATTGTCCTGAGATTACTATTATTACTATAATAAATCTTTTCAAATCAGCCGATGTTTATTTTTGCCATAATACGTGCTGTTACCATGTGATAATATTACGTACGTACTTATTAAACTATTAACTTATTATTAAATTGTTTGTAACGGTCTGGGTGTTTTCTATGTATAGATAATATATATGTATTTACGAAAAAAATCTTTGTATTTATATCAGTACCCATAACATAATCTTCAGCTAGCTTAACTTGGGTCTAGATGAAGCTGTGTGAATTGTCCTGAGATTACTATTATTAATATAATAAATCTTTTCAAATCAGCCGATGTTTATTTTTGCCATAATACGTGCTGTTACCATGTGATAATATTACGTACGTACTTATTACTGTTTTAAATGTGATGCGTTCATTATTTATATTTCCTTTGAATTAAAGACAAATGTAAGTATATATATATATATTTACATTTGCACACTTAGTTGATCCAGCCACGATCCGTAGATATTGCTGATTCCACTGTCTCTCTCTTTCTACCACTATAACGGTAGCGTGGCGGAACGGCAACATGTTGCCGTTCCGCGTTCTACCACTATCTTTGTATTCTAATATGCGATGTTGCCGTTCCGACCGAGACCATGCGTTGTTGCCAAATGTATTCGTCGATAGTAGTAGATACCTATACTCGATATATATTTTTTCAACAATTTCCTGCAATAGTGAATCCGTATCGGCATTTTTTTTAAATGCACAAAGATTTTTTGGCTCTGAATATATTTAAAAATCATTTACTTGTGTGTTGATGAATTTATATACTAGTACATGAAGTACCTAATACTTGTTTTGATTTGAATAGGTAGCGATATTATGAATTTATTATACGTAATCTAAAGATTTTGACGAAATAAAAGTAATTAGTTATCTGTTAACCTTGACTTCATGCTGGCACCAGTATTATCAGATGATGAACATACTCTTCGAAAACTTACAGCAGAAATATCGTGTTTGGACTCATTAGATAGGTCTCGATGAATAGAGTTTAAAAAACTTAAAATAAATGGTACATTAGAAATAATGTATAAAAACCCCTTACGTAAAATTCAACCACTTTAAACTTAATAATAATAATAATTAGGAAAAGAGAAAAGCTATACATGCACTGAAAGTAATTGATGCCTTCCACACAATATTTTCAGTATTAAACAACTCTGTTTGTTCAGTAAAAGTGTAAATACACTGGTAACCTTTAATCATATTTTATATGCAAACATTACATATACAAACACTAAAGTTTTATTTCAGAATAGCCAGTAGTTTTCAAGAAATAAGTCTTTGAAATTGTACGTGTAACTTATATATATACCTACTAGTTTTTTCACCATAACAAACAACACCAATATGGCCTAGTTAGTAGTTTACCTGTGTACCAATTAATAATAATAGTAATCTCAGGACAATTCATACAGCTTCATCTAGACCCAAGTTAAGCTAGCTGAAGATTATGTTATGGGTACTGATATAAATACAAAGATTTTTTTCGTAAATACATATATATTATCTATACATAGAAAACACCCAGACCGTTACAAACAATTTAATAATAAGTTAATAGTTTAATAAGTACGTACGTAATATTATCACATGGTAACAGCACGTATTATGGCAAAAATAAACATCGGCTGATTTGAAAAGATTTATTATAGTAATAATAGTAATCTCAGGACAATTCACACAGCTTCATCTAGACCCAAGTTAAGCTAGCTGAAGATTATGTTATGGGTACTGATATAAATACAAAGATTTTTTTTCGTAAATACATATATATTATCTATACATAGAAAACACCCAGACCGTTACAAACAATCATACTCATGAATACAAATGTTTGCAGCGTGCGAGGAATCGAACCCTCGACCACCAAGCAGGAATCAAAGCAGTGTGCTAGCTAAATCGCTAGACTACCGACAACTAGCTGTACACTCGACTTCGTCCGCGTGGAATTCAACTTCTTATATTTTAGAAAAATAAAGTTAAATTCAACACGGACGAAATCCCGTGTACAGCTAGTCATCAATAAAAAAACACGTAGGTATCTCTAATATATTATACACTAGCTGTTCCCGCGACTTCGTCCACGTGGTTTTTAACTTTATTTTTCTAAAATAAAAGTAGCCTAAGTTACTCCTTATTACATCAGCTACCTGCCAAAAAAAGTCCCGTCAAAATCGGTCCAGCCATTTCAGAGATTAGCCGGAACAAACAGACAGACAGACAAAAATTGTAAAATATTTTATTTTGGTGTATGTACCGTATTTACATTCATATGCATGTAGTAAAAAATGGTTATTTCAATATTACAAACAGACACTCCAATTTTTATTAAATGTATAGATGTATAGATTATTATTTATTTATTTATTTATTCATCCAAAATAATACAAATTGTGTAGGATAACGTAATAGTAACATTACAGTAAAATTTTGTCAACAACATAATAGCAACTTAAACATTAAATCTCGGTATATCTATAGACTAACTGGCCCCAGCGACTTCGTCCGCGTGAAATTTTATTTTATTTTTCTAAAATAACAGTAGCGTAAGTTACTCCTTATTACATCAGCTACTTGCCAAAAAAAGTCCCGTCAAAATCGGTCCAGCTATTTCAGAGATTAGCCGGAACAAACAGACAGACAGACAGACAAAACTTGTAAAATATGTTATTTTGGTGTATGTACCGTATTTATATTCATATGCAAGTAGTAAAAAACGGTTATTTCAATATTACAAACAGACACTCCAATTTTATTTACATGTATAGAGGTATAGATTAAAAAAAAAGTAACAGTCATAAGGCTAATCGTATGCCTAATATATATAATAATGTAATAAATTCATTTAAACAGAAATTGCGGGAACATTATTTAAATTTGTAACTTTTTTACTGTCCTTCTCCTTTTTTCACATCTTTCTGTTATATCCATATAGTTCTCTCTATATTTTCTGATTTTCTTACTTTCAATTTGAGACTGTACTTATAATTTGATTATCGGATCATTATGTATTTACTTATATATAATATTTATACATTTATGGGTTATATTTAGATATATATTTATGTATGTATATTGTTATTTTTTTATAGAAATGTATATTTTGCTTATCTTTATTATCTTTATAAATCTTTTTTTGACATTTCTTATTTATATTAGTGCACCGCCAATAATCTTTCGCTGCACCACTCATGGTTGCCTGGTAAATAACGCGGCAAAATATTAAGTCCGCCACATGTACAAATTTTTTTGTGCATTAAAGTTAAAGAAATAAAAAAATACAATACTGTTTAATGAAAATGCGTGTTGTCTAGTGCTTTGAGATGTATCAAAATAAGGTCAACAAAAAAGTCCGTGATGGTATATGTCTATCTCTTAAGGATAACCAACAATAACCATTTTTTATCTTTTACATTTTACGGGATTTTTTTTTATCGTATGTTTCCCTTAAAATCATGTAAACTATGTTATTATGTCATAATCTAAAGAAATAATAATATTTTATAGTGACATATCCACTATAAAATACCAAAAAGTAGCAATGTAATTCGTTACGCGCGAATCGGGTGTTATAAGGTCAAAGGTCGGTGCACCCCGCGTATTTGATAAATAGTGCTTCTCTGGATGTCTTTAAAAGAAAATGGCAGTATGTACGTGTATCTGTACAAGTCCTTAAGTGTTAAGTTTTTCAAATGTACATACAGTAAAGAATAAATATTTTTAAGTACAGTACTTACGTACATTAATATAATACCTACTTTTTACTTGTATCTATTGTTATCAAAATTAAATTATAAGTTCTTAACTTGACCACGACTATGTGACCCTCTCTTGGCGCCAAAACGAGTGAAAAAATGAACAGCATACGACGACGACGCAGTACCTATAGAGTGGAGCAACTGCTTATTCAGTTTTATTCAACTATTTAGTCCCTCCACCGTTACAATGAATGGAGGCGGATATTACAATGTACGTAGCATTGCGAATATAAAATATCTAGATTAGGTATAATAAATTCATAATTCATAGGCCGTTACGGTATCAGAGCCAAAGTCTTCTTTCTTTGTTTATGTACTGTTAGATGCGACAGCGACTTTGTTTTTATATTACTATGTAATGATTGATATACCTAAAATAAATAAAATATCTGAGGTTTGGACAAAAATTCAAAAGGTACTTAATTTTTAAAAAGTATTTTGAAAATACCTATTTTGCATTTAGTATTTGAAATACAAAACACAAAACTATTTTTGTTTTTAGAGTGACATTTCTATGAATTCACTGTCGATAGCGAGCGGTGCGATGGAAAAAGATAACCGTTTATAAAAATATAATAAATAACCCTGGACAATTAACACAGACTGATACTGAACTGATATAAATAGATATTTTTATTTTGTAAATACATATATAATATACATATAAAACACCCAGACCGATGAAAACAATCGATGACCGATGAGTACAAATGTTTGCATCGTGCGAGAAATCGAACCCGCGGCCATCGGATGTAAAGCGGTGTGACCACCGAGGCAGTCGAAATATATAAATAATCTTATGAATTTAATTTATTCTAATTTGTTTATGTGCGCGGGGTGCGGTGTACGGTGCTCCCCCCTGCCTCCACCGTTGCTGGAGCTTGCATGTATGGAGCATTGCGAATATAAAATATCTAGATTAGTAAATTCATAATTGATAGACCGTTACGGTATCTATATATATTCGGATTAAAATAAGTATCGCAGTAAGGACCAGTATATAAAGTGATCAACACAATTAACTGATTTTTGAAATATATATACAGAGCCAAAAAGTCTTTGTGTATTCAAAAAATATCTAATTTGTTTGTGTGCGCGGGGTGCGGTGTACGGTGCAGGGGGGACCCTGCCTCCACCGTTGCTGGAGCTTGCATGTATGGAGCATTGCGAATATAAAATATCTACATTAGTAAATTAATAAAGTCATAATTGATAGACCGTTACGGTATCTATATATATTCGGATGAAAGTAAGTATCGCAGTAAGGACGAGTATATAAAGTGATCAACATAATTAATTGATTTTTGAAATATATTCAGAGCCAAAAAGTCTTTGTGTATACCAAAAATTTAGCCGTTCGGAGCCATTCAGTCACGAATTATTAGTAAAAAAAGTGTCGAGTATATCGTACTATCGACGAATATATATGGCCGCATCGCAAAATAGAATGCGACGTTGCCATACCGCCTGAGATATACGCGATAGAGGTCAAGTTATTCAGTGCAAAAGGTGGAATCGGCAAGTGTTTAGGTTGTGGCGTGATCAACAAAGTGCCCAAAGAGGTGTTTATATATATATATATAATATATTTATATATATATATTCTTATTTAAGTATGTATGTAGTTGGATATATATATTTCAATTTAGGAATTTTATTATAATTGTACCTTTCTCCTTTTATTATTTATTTCATGTTATTATTTACTTAAATGCACCGCCCACTAATCTCTGTTTGCCCTATGGTCGACTGGGAGAAAATGCCTTATGGTGTTAAGTCCGCCATATGCACCTTTATTTTGTTTTATATTTGTGCATGAAGTTTTTATAAATAAATAAATAAATAATAATTTTCAAAATAAGTTACTTTATGTAACTATATATGTAATTTATATTATTTAATTTATACAATCTTGCCGTCCACAAATATGGAAAGAAAGTTACCAGATATTTTATGCAAGTGGCATTAAATTCTATATTATAATACCAAAAGATATGTTGGATGTACCTTTTAATACTTATTAAGAAATACTTTTTGATTAAAGCTCATTATTTTTTGAACAATTAAATAATCTTTTCCAGAGTTAATTATAGCGCAATTTTTTTTTATTTTTGGAGACGCCGTTTCCTGGTGTTAGCTGGGCACAGAAGGTATTTTCGAGATTATAAATGTGTCCAGACATATTTGAACACTGTTATTTTTTTAACTTGATTAAAATATTATAAAACAAAAAAAATGTAGCAGTTTTGTTTCTTGCCAGTTCTTCAAATAGTAGCTAGCCCAACTAGACGGTTGGGTAAGTAATAAAAAAATTACGTACATAAGCGGAAAAGTCTCCTATAGGTATAAATAAATAAATAACTCTGGACATCAATAATAACACAGCGCCATCTAGTCCAATGGTAAGTAGAGCTTGTTTTATGGGTACTAGACAACTGATATAAATACATAGTACTTTTTTTAATACATAATATACATAGAAAACAGCCAGACCGATACAAACAATCATACTCATGAATACAAACGTTTGCACCGTACTAGGAATCGAACCTGCGATCATCGGAAGTAAAGCAGTGTGCTAAACCGCTAGATCACCGAGGCCATATATGATTTTTAAATTTCAATTTCATCGTATCATCCAGATCAATACAAATAATCATATTCATTATAATTTTTTTAAATTAGAACAGAATAGAAAATCATTCATTCAATTAAACTTAATTTAAGCACTTTTGAATAGTCATAGTTATCATTCTTTTAATCTACCGCTCATTCGGAAAGCTGTCTCATCACAAGAAGAACGAGCAAGAAACTTGCGTGTTGCTATTTTAATTATTGTAACTTTACATTTTCAACTATAAACTACCAACTAGGACTAATTTATTAGCTTTAATTGTGCGGGAATCAAACCCGCGCCTATCAGAAGTGAGATGGCGTGCTAAACCTCTGGACCACCGGGACTGTCGTAAATAGGAAACTTAACAATTACATTCTCAAAGGAAGGTCGTAAAATGGTTATATAAAAAATTGATTCTTCGAACAGGCTGTTCAAAGTAATTAAAAAATTGTTTCCATAGCGATCTATGGATCCTTTGAGAAAGTTATTGGATTTATTAATATTGGATTACTGGATTTCCAAATATCAAGACCTTCGTTACAACTGATTTGTAGTTTGGTAACTTTTGAAATATGTTCTCTTTTATGTTTGCTTCTCTCCTTTATATGAAGTATAATATAAACTTCATATATTTATTTAGGGATTTAGGGGCAATAATTATAATAATATATATATACATATATAATAATATAACGGGTGCTGCTTGTGGGGACTGGTCTGTTCAGGTTGCGAACACTGATTAGATTTTTTGATTTTTTTTTTATATAGCATATGCTGGTGGTCACTCTATTCTCCCAAATTTGAATTTAAATGAAATATATTATTGTAAATATGTACAACAATAAAAAAAAATACGAACTGAGTTTCTTGTCAGTTCTTCTCATCTCGAAATCATTCCGAACTGACGGTAGATTTGACATACCATAAGAGTCTGTAATAGACCTACATGAATAAAGATATTTTGAATTTGAATTTGAATTTAATCTCGGGACACACACAGCGCCATCTAGACTCAAGTTAAGCTAGCTAAAACTTTGTGGGGTTTTTCAAGAAGGGATTAAGGTTCTTAAGGGTCGGCAACGCGCATATGACACCTCTGGTGTTTCAGTCATCCATAGGCTACGGTAACCGTTTACCATCAGATGGGCCGTATGCTTTGTTGCCACCTACGTGGTATATAAAAAAACTTGTGTTATGGGTACTAGATAACTAATACAAATACATACATATATTTTTTTCGTAAATACTTACATATTATATGTTACATAGAAAATACCCAGATCGATACAAACAATCATACACATGAATGAATGATTGTATCATGCGAGGAATCGAACCCGCGACCATTGGAAGTAAGGCGGTGTGCTAAACGACTAAATGGTCTGCTGACGGTCTTATGCATCAGAATAATATATAGGTTATAAATTTCACGCCAATGAAACCGTGAGCAGAGCTAGAATGTTTATAAAACAAGCTGCTTGGCAGCTATAATAGGTGAGTATTTTAATACCAGTACTTTTTTTTTTTTATAACACAGGGGACAAACGAGCATGCGGCTCACCTGATGGTAAGTGATTACCGTCGCCCATGGGCACCCGCAACACCAGGGGAATTGCAAGTACGTTGTCGGCCTTTTAAAAAGGAATAAGCTCTTTTCTTGAAAGTTTCAATACCGTATCGGTTCGGAAATACCATTGCTGGAAGGTGATTCCACAATGTGGTTGTGCGAGGCAAAAAGTTTCTAGAAAACCGTACTGTGGAAGACCGCCATTCATCCAGATGATCAGGATGGTATTTCAGTTTCTGGCGGGTGGTACGGTGTTGAAACTCAGCAGTTGGTATTAATCCGAACAATTCCTCAGAACACTCCCCGTGATATTAACTCCCCGTGACTTAAATCACCGATTCTTATAAATTAAGATTAATTTTTGCATCCGAAACAAATTTACAAACCTTAGACCCAATTGGTTAAAAACCCCAACTATAGGTTAACCACAACGCTCTAACCCTATCTAAAATATCCTAAGCTCCAATATAAGAGAATAGCTTTCAATTTTCTATCGATATCAGAGACCCACCATTACATCCCCCGTATAATAAAGGGGTAGATATAAAACGCGAGCCATCGCTCATAAATCCGCACTTATGAGTGACGCAAACAAATGGTCTATACGACAGCGAGCAGACTATGGCCGTCCTAGCCGCCATCCGTCCATACTAGATCGTCAGGCACAGGCAATATTTCCTTCATCGAGTCGGGGCTTTACTGAACGACGTCCGCATTATATCGTTGTCATATTTCAGGGAGACCGATCGTTGGAACGTGATGACAAGCGGATTTGGAGTGAAGCCTCTAGCGTTATACATCGTAGCGTGCTCGTCTTCGGCGTGCTTTGTGAACTGGCGGGAGACGTAGTTTTATTAACTGACTTTTAAAGGCAAGAGTGACTTGGTGCATCTGAAAGTAGTTTGGATGAAGTAACTTGTAAAAGGCTCTTCTTTTCTCATCGGGATCTAACTACCTTAATAGCACTTCTAAGTTCGTGAGGTCTTTTAAAGTTGATTTATATTTCTGGCTCACTCTTCAGTCATTTTGCACATAAAATATCGAAGTTTATCTTTAGGCTTTATAGTATTATATTGCGTCGAATATAATTGAACCTTATGTAGCAGTCATTAGGTTCAATTATATTTAATAAAATAGGTAAGTTAGGTCTTGATTCTCCACATCGTTGACAGCTAATAACGTCTTTAACTATACCAAATGAGATAACAGTGCTAAAGGTATATTATTAACTAGTTTTTCCCGCGGCTTCGCTCGCATTAATTTATTCCCTTGGGGGTAGAATTAATCAAAATCATTTCTTAGCGGATGCCTACGTCATAACATCTACCCGCATGTCAAATTTCAGTTCGATCCGACCAGTGGTTTGAGCTGTGCGTTGATAGATCACTATGTCAGTCGCCTTTGAGTTATATATATTTAGATTAATAACTTCTTCTAGTTACTAATAAAAGTAATTCCAGTAACTTTTCATATTGTACTAGAAATTTTTAATAAAATTGATAAGTGATTGATCGGAATAGTCATTTTTAAGAAGAGGATAATTACTGTAATGCTGTCGACGAAATTTCTTGCCAATTTTATAACTCCATCTGTTACTAAAATAAGTCTTTTCCAGCAACAAAAGAATGCACCAATGGCTCACAATTCTCTGTACCTATTACAAGTCCGTCTCCTCTCCGCGCCACCGCACCGCAGCGCCTGCATTCAACTGGACTTTCGCAGTCTTATTTCCTCTTTTATGTTCCCACTTTAATAAAGATCGGGCCCGGGTTGATATTAAAAATTCCTTTTATAACATTTCCAACTGGGATTAAAGTCGGGAATTAACGCTCTTAACAATTATCCACGCAATGCAGACTGTCTGAAGTGAGCGGTCGCCGGTGGAGATTTAATGAGTTGAGAACTATGCTCCTTGAGGAGGTTAAGGTATTTAATTAGATATTTAAGGCGTAAATCAAATTAATAGCCTATTACGGTTCCATTGGTTGGCTAAGTGCTCAATTTATGAACTGAGGCATCATTTCTCTAAAGTTCTTACAACAATTCAGTGTGCTTATAGACTGATTCAAATTTTTGCGTCGGCTATCCCGTTGAACACTAAGTATTCTTAAAAATAATTGGGAAATTTGCCTATGAAACCATCGTCTATCATTGGTTCAAGATGTATGAGATAGAAAGAGACAATGTCAGGCGTAGCATATGCCTTGGCTCTTTCTATCTCTCTCGTTATACGGTAACAATATGTTAATTATTAAATATAATATTCTTGTCATATTATAGCATAAGGCTCTCCTTGTTCGAGACATGTTTGAGACAGAAAAGAATGAAATTGCCTTACGTTGTACTCCTACTCGCCAACAAAAGTTGAATCCAATAAAACGAACGCCCTGTTGTTTCCGGCACTACGCCGTCATATCAGGCGTATATAGAGAAAATATCAAATAAATATTTTATAGTTACAACAACGGCAATAAATATTTGGCGATAAGTTTGACGTGCGTGGAGTTGGCCGTCATACCGAAACTTGCCACTCGGGTTGTCGCTACATTGTTGTTAGTTATTGTCGGAACATTCTACTGAATAGTTGCGAATAGTTTGCGAACTTCGTACAGGTGGTCGCAACTTTGCCCTTTGTCGGCGCTGTAATGAATCTGTGAACATAGCCCATGACCGTTTTGTAACGTACTCGAAATTTATCCCATTTAAGTTTTCGTAGTAGTTTTCAGTTTGGAAATGGAGATTTTGGATTCAGTGTTCGAGTGTTGTGGTGAGGGCTGTTCTCGACTCGTGTTGTGGCATGTGGCTCCGAATTAGATATTGGATTAAAAGAAGTTTGGACATAAAATAATTTATCTCCACGGCTATTATGTCAAACGAAGTCAGATATAGGTCTAGCACCCTCACAAGTAGTAGATGATCATGTAGACCGACGATTAGGTCTTGCCAATTAGCCAATCGTAGAAAATTTATCAAAAGTTAAAATTGATGGTTTTGGAGCGTTTTTGATATACACGATCACATAGGCGATTCCGCATGCAAAATTGATATTAACATGAAGCTAGTGGAATTCAGTTCTAGTAGATTCCAGAAATAATACTATTTAACGTACGTTCCTAGAGAGTCCTGACAGTAATCATCCCTTTACTTTACTTACTTCATTTTGTGCAACATGTTCATCATCACATAAGTGATCAGTCAAAGATTTCGAACTAAAACATGTTTATGAATTCAACCGTAATTGAATTCGCGAGATGAACGTAAAGAATAATCACGATGCCCTTGTACCACATAAAGTTTTCGTGTACTTCGAACACCCAACAGTTGTAAATGGCTTTGCGAGATATAAATCCGTTGATATATACGATAAGGATCTTCTACATCCCTTAATCTGGAGATCCAACAAATTCTGTGAAGTTTACATTACCACATTGCGAAGTTCTCTCATTGGGGCATCGATAGGGTATTTCAATTTCAAATAGCATCCGTGTAGGTAGGAAACTTTCTCTTGGCTCCCAGGCTTGATGGACTGTTGAGTGTCGTCGTGGTAGAACTTTCTGATCGCGTGGTAAACGATAATGTCAAAGATGATTTGGAAGTTTGAGAGACAATATTACCCATTAAATTGTAATATGTTTTGTGTCGTAGTGAGCAGAGTTATGGGGCTCTTTAAAATAAGTTTTAACACCATGGCTGGCTCATCCGTCATAATCATCAACGGGTCCTAATTAGTCTTTAGTTGCTATAATATATTTATTTTACTAAAATAATAATATTACTTGAAATATTGTTTATTTTATAACTTTTGTTTAAATGTTTTATTTTGTAATTTATACTGTATTGCAAAATCTAAATATTTGTATCTGTTGATGTAAATAAAATAAATATCTATGTCTATAAAAATAGTTAATCAGCATTTCAAATGAGATGGCGAAATAAAAAATGTACTATTTAAAAGTGCTTAAAATTAAACTTATATAAATAAGGATTTTTCTATTATAGTGTGTTAAGAATAAGTTTAGTTGATAATAAATATACCAAAATGTAAATTAACAGATAGTGTAATAATTACATTTTAAACCTATTAGTATGTAATAGTACTATTAGCATACGACGAACTAAATCTGATTGCTAGTAAATTTCAAAGTGTGAATGCAGAAAAAGTCTGATGCACAACTAATTTGGAATAAAATAAAAGCCATAAAAGAAAACAGACGAGAGTCCATCAAGAAACTCAATTCGGTTCACAAAGCGATCACAACAAAGTTCCAGAAGGTCTTTGTTCGAGCGCCGTTTGTCCAAAACTTGCTGAATTTGAATTTAAAATTCTCAAAGTTGTGTCTTCATTCGCGTGTTAATTATTTCGAAGATTCGCAACACCTGACGTCTGTCTATAGCACTGATTAACATTCTCACAGCGAATCACATAAATTATATGCCATCAAGAATTTCATTATTAATAATTAATGACAATAATAATTCATATACACAATGTACTAAGCACTTACTCCTTCAGGACGACACAACAGAATATAAATTACGAAATTACTTTGTCAACATTTATATTATTCTATGATACGAGAGACAGTTGGAAAATACATGCAAATATGCATATATTTATTCCAGTTTCCTTCATTTTTGGGAAATTGAGATGGCAAAGAACATCTCATTGGCGTATAGCCTGTATGGCTAAAGACATGGAGAGAAAGTTCGTCGAGAAAAAATTATAAAGCGGAAAACCTTCGTATTTGTATCTGATTGACAAATAAACAAACATATACAATAGTATACAATACAATAGTATAATAACGTGAGGTCGTGCGGAATAGTAAATAGATAGATAGATAAAAAAATATTAGTGTTTTTAGTACATATAGGTTCAATTACAAGCAGTCTAAATATTGTGTAATGAACAAAATATTTAGACCAATGCTATTGCATATATAATAGAATTAATCTAAAGCTATATGTGTGTTTATGTGTGTGGCACAGCAATAAAAAATGGGTCGTTATCGAGAATCACTCAAGGAGCAAAACACTGATTATCATCAGTTATTACCGCAAGGTTGAATGTACTATTTAAAAACGTATAATAGAATGATTACAATGGAAAATACATAAATAACACAGGAACTTCAAATGGGTATATACTAGTGCAAAGTATACCTAAATTACTATTCGGAAAATTAATTTTAACCGCTGCTACGATTAAGCGAGCTCGTGATAGTTTCGTTTAACTGTTTGCCTCAGTTTAAATAAACTATTGCCAACATAAACCAACATATCCGAAGTACTTACTTGGATTTAAGCAATAAAGTAAAAAGCCGTAGATAACATCTGTACTTAATATAACTTTGCAAACAACTACGTGAAACTCAGGAAATTACGTGGCGCAACTGTTTACTGGATGTTTTATTGTTATGTTTTAGTAGTATTTAGTTCAATAAAACACAAATAAACAGACTGGTATTATCCGAAGCTTCGCATTGGAAGTCTTACAATTATTCAGGCATAAATCTTATTAAAATCTGTGTTTTATTCTTATTCTCCTTATCTTCTTTCCTTATTACCAATTTAGAGTCGGATTTCTTTGCTACTATTGAACTAGTTATATCGCTCGACTTTGGCTGTGAATGTCTCTATCATTCCAAAAATGCTCCGAAATTGGTGGTATTTTTATGTTAATTCTGTTCTTGATAATAATTCTTTCCTTGAAGGATAATTCCTTAAATAATTAAAATATAGTATTCTATCTATGTCTATTATAAGACCCTCCTCCTATCGATCCCCCGTTCAATACAAACGGAGATCAAAATTACGATTGACGCTGAGCCGAGGTTCGAACACCTCTCAGTGCGCTCAGACTAAAGTCGTATGTAGTAGGTAGGAATTGGCCTTCAGCCGCTTCATAGGTTCTTTTCTCGGATTGGAGTGTTATCGTTCAGTGAAGTTATAAACAACTGCAGCTAACAGCATTAGTATAGTTCGAAAAAAAATATACTATGCCTTATTCTAATTTGTGCAAGAATAACTACGGATTGCATCTAATATAATGAGTTGAGTCAAATTTTAACCTGGAATTCAAATAGCTCGATCTCAATCAACACGATGCAGAATCCAGCATCTAAGATGAAATCCAATGAATTGTCGCACGCCTTATAAATCGGAATTATCAATAATGGATCGAGATGGCATTCCAGCGAGTCTCATTAGCGAAGGCATCTTTAATAACGGAGACAAGCGATCGGCAGACGGAATAATAGTGAATTGGCGAGATAATTGCTGACACCGGTCACCAGTTGGAATGTCTCCAAATTACACCATATTGGTATGTACCAGAGGCGTATTCATTGTAGCATATCTAATATGATTTATTGACTGGAACATGTTATTGTTTGGCACGATGTGTTATGTAGTGCAGATATAACATTCAATTCTATTGAGAAGTTCATTCTTACTAAAATGTGCTGACATAGTGAACTTCAATATTATCCCTAAGATATGTTTGAATGCAATAATGGTAGTCATATTCGGTATTTTGGTTTGAAACCTATCTACGGTACGTCACCGTTAGCCTTCAGCGTTTTTTCACCACTCCGCATTCACATAATGTCCAGACATAAGATTTTTCATTCAATTCATCCAAGGATTAATTGCACACAACCAAGGATTCGTTGCACACAACCAAGGATAAATTGCACACAACGAAGCATTCAGTCCACACTTAAGCATCATGTACTCAATAAATCAAGTTAATAGCAGTCCGCAATTTATCATTTTTACAACATCATAGCATCCAGATTGTAGGGTCAAAGCAAACTCATAGATCTTTATGGTCCTTCGAGCCGAAAAATAATTAGGATCAATGCTAATCTATCAAACTTTACAAATCGATATGTCATAATGAGATTGTCGAAATATATGTGAAAGAAGAGAAGTATAATGATGTTTTTGTTGTCTGTTCGATACAAGGAAAAACTGTAGATATATTAAATCTCTGGACGTTGAACCGTAAAATGAAATACAGGAAAACCGAAGGCAATTACGGTAAAGATATTATTTATTTTTCCTCATTTACGGTTATTAATTTAAGAGGAGATCTCTGGGACCACTTTATGTAATTCTACCTTGGGTTGAATGGCAATTGGAGAATTAATGCGAGAAAAATATGACTCTGTTTAACTGTATTACGTTCCAAGCGTCAATTAGGTAAAATATATTATATATACATATATGTATAAAATATCATGTGGCCCGCACCTCTTGCCAAAGAAGCGAAGTTCATTGACACTGTTCAAAAGCATGCCACACCAACATTGTTTTTGCATCTCGATCGTTCATTCTTCGTACATTTGGTGTCGTGAAATGAGCTGAGGCTTTTCCTATACGCTGTAATAGAAGTACAAAATGGCGGCCTCTGTGATATAGCGGTTTAGCATACTGCTTTACTTCCTATAGTCTCGGATACGATTTCTCGCACGATGCAAACTTTTATATTCATGAACATTATTGTTTTTATCGGTCAGGATGTCTTTTATTTTTTTCCAAAAAAAATGTACACAAGTATTTCATTAGTATTAGCACAGTACCCATAACACAAGCTCTGCTTAGCTTGGAACTAGACGGCATTGTGGGAATTGGCCTGGGTTTTACTATAAAATAAACTCGTGTATTAAATCTTAAAGAGCTGACAACATTAGCAATATCCATGGAGCAATAAACACTTAATGACGATAGCTACTTCAGTTAGATAGATCGTCTACAAGTGTGTCTAACAACAATAAAAGAAAATGCTATTAAACACTAATATCTTCAAAAGAAGTGGTTTGGTAATAGTGACACTCAAAGAAAAGATGCAAGGTAATCGTTTCCTTAGTATGAACATATCGTTAAGGAACATAAAAGTCATGCTTAAAGAACACATGATTGTGGAATGTAAAGGATAGAGAAAGATTTTAATGTAATGTCTATTAAAGTCGATGGATAGAAGCGATTATCAGCAACCTTTATGCTTGCATCTTGCACCCATTTTCGTAATTTAGTTTATACCTAATTCTATTTTAAAATCGGAACATTCTTCTTCTTTTTCTTTGTCGATTCCTTAAAACTGTGGGTCGTAAACACCAGGAATGCTTCTTCCAACCAACCTAATTGATAACATAGTGTCATAATTTTCTATAAATATTTTTTTTATTAATGGAATAAAATGTGTGCGTAACCTCTATCGTAAGAAAGTAACTTCAATGTCTAATTTGCACGATACAACAGACAAACAGCTTACGCAAACAATCTGCTTGGCGGCTGTAATAGGTGAGACTGAGGTACCCACGCAGACTTTTTTTCAAATTCAATTTCCAAATTTCTTTATTCTTGTAGGTCTGATTGTAGTTAGGAATGATTTCGAGATGAGAAGAACTGATAAGAAACTCCGCTCGTATTCTTTTTAAGTAAATGTGGTATATGTTTAAAGTAATACAGATTCATTTAAATTCAAATTTGGGAGAATAGAGTGACCACCAGCATATGCTATTGCAAAAACAAAAAGTCTAATCAGTGTTCGTAACCTGAACAGACCAGCCCCCACAAGTAGCACCCGTTCACGAGTATGTCGGATGAGCCAGCCATCATTACACTCAACCTTATTAGAGGGAGAATCGAACCGGCCCACCACGCCGCCAAAAGTGAAACTTTAGATAAAAGAAATTTTTACCTTAGGGGGGCCTGTAGCGTGCGCACCATCGTACACATACAAGTGATCATTGCAGTCCAGCTGCAACAGGTCGAAGTGCAGCATGAACCTCTGCAGGATGCTGTGTGTTTGGAACGTCACCGTGCAGTCCAGGTTACGCTCATTACGTGACCATAGCACGCCGCCATCCACTTTCCTATACTGTCGCTGCAAGAAATGGTCCTTGCATAGCGAGTCCATATAATCTGAAAAGAAAACATTCTGTTATTAATATAATTCGTGAATCATCATCAACTAGTGGTATTTTAAAATTGAATGGTATAATAAAAGGTGTAAGAGGGCCAAAACTATTAACGCAAATTGTAACTTATTCTTTCCTAGCACGTGAGCCTTGAAGTTGTTCAAATTGTAATTAAAAAATTATTTTATTCATGTAGGACATTTTAGTCGCTTATGAAACCAATTTTTTTATATTAAGTTGTTACTTATTCTTTCCTAGCACGTGAGACTTGAAGTTGTTCAAATTCAAATTTAAAAATCATTTTATTCATGTTGGACATTTTAGTGGCTTATGAAACCGAATTTTTTATATTATAATTTTGTCCCTATCGTCCAGTTCAGTATATAAATCCTATTGAGAAGAACTGGCAAGAAACTCAATTGAATTACTTTTTTCTTAAAGCCAGTTTATTCACATAATATATTTATATAGGTGTCTATGTCTAACATTGAATGAAAATCCCGTGCATGATCAACTATTGCCATGCACGCTCGTCAATCAAGTTGTTTATAAGTACTACATTCGCCAACGAAAATAGGGATCTGATCCCTTATTTTTCCAAAGTAGAAGAATCTACACTCATTTTACATCTATACATATAAATAAAATTGAAGTGTCTGTTTGTAATATTGAAATAACCGTATTTACTACATGCATATGAATGGAGAATGAAAATAAATACGGTACATACGCCAAAATATCATTTATTACATTTTTTGTCTGTCTGTCTATCTGTTTATTCCGGCTAATTTCTGAAATGGCTGGACCGATTTTGATAGGACTTTTTTTGGCAGGTAGCTAAGGTAATAAGGAGTGACTTAGACTATATTTATTTTAGAAAAATAAAGTTAAATTCCACTCGGACGATGTCGCGGCTACAGCTAGTCCTAAATATATGTATATGTATGGGAATGATAATCGTATTCATTACTTTGAGTAGCGTTTAGTATATTTCTGAATATAATACCATGTTAATAATTAGAAGTATATAGTTTGACACAATTGTTTACATTTATTTAAACAATAAAACAACGGTTTATATAGCCACGAAAAAAGCTGTTCAATGACCATTAATCCATAAATCGCCATAAATCGTCCATAATAGACGCATAGGCCACTATATGTTTATATATATATATATATATTTAAACAAGATATTTACAATGATAATGTTATTAAAGACCTCCCGATGGCGATGGCGGTGGATGTAAACAGACAAATGAGAATTATTGCAAAGATAAATGAGTCTATGCGCTCTCTTAATTATAGTCAAGAATTATGAGTTTATTTTCTATGTAATACATAAGATTCTCGTGTCACACGGTTTCGTGTTTATAATCCGAATATCCGGTTAGGACGATTTTGATGAAATTTTATATGTATATTCAGTAAGTCTGAGAATAGGTTTATAACTTCGTTTTATATCCCTGAGTGTTTTGGCTCATCCAAAACAAAATTAAAAATTATTCTAAAAAACATTGTTTTATTTTTATTATGTTACTTTAAAAAATACTAATATTTTTTGTCGAAATAATGAACCTTAAATTTTCACCGTTCTATCACCAACCCCTATTTTTAATAACGATGTTAAGTTATATGGCAATAAAACCTTTGCCTGGACAATTCGTAGTTATATATAATTCAACTATAGACTGCAAATAGAGACGGTTCATCAAAAAGTAAGCGAATGGAATATTTAAATTACGGTACGATTGTATGTGGGTGTTTGGACAATTAGAGCCTTATAGACAATTAAACGATTAAGTAAAATAGTACAACAAATTCAAATTCAAATTCAAAATATCTTATTCATGTAGGTCTATTACAGACTCTTATGATATGTCAAATCTACCGTCAGTTCGGAATGATATCGAGATGAGAAGAACTGACAAGAAACACAGCTCGTATTTTTTTCAAATAATAGTGGAACATGTTTATGATAAATACAGTTATTAAAATTCAAATTTGGGAGAATAGAGTGACCACCAGCTTATGCTATCGCAAAGAACAAAAAATTTAATCAGTGTTCACAACCTGAACAGACCAGTCCCCACAGCACCCGTTCACGAGTATGACGTATGAGCCAGCCATCATTATACTCATATACTCATAACATAGATCATTGTACTCATAACATAGAACAAGGTACCAACTAAAATCTTCATATAAACAGGAAAGAGTAATAAAATATAGGAGAAACAAAAAGAATTCGTGAATCACAAAAAGATTGGAATTTCAACAAAGGACAACTAACGGAAATTGCGAAACATGTCACATTCTCTCAAACCTTTATCGAGTTTCCCATATCTATTTTTTCTATAAAACTATTTACTTTTATAAAGGAGTGCTATTAACGAATTGAAACTTTATAGTACGTTGCTTAAAGATCAATATGCCTTCAAGTACAAGATCGGTAGATATGAGTTGCTTATCTGATCGGCGAGACGCTTGGAATCTGCTATTACGATTAGTTCATTCGAGTGCGAGTGTTCTCACTGAGAGATAGGACGCGCATCTGTGCCTCCGGGCAGTATCCATGTGAGTAAATTAGAATTCAACTGTAAAGAAATATTAAGAAGAAAATAAACCGTAATAATTCTACACAAAACTAGAAAGTTTTAGCTCTATATAAGCATTTTCGTTTTTGTTTTAACTTTGTATAAGTAGTAATATTGTAGTATTCCATATAACCAAGCACTATCACCTACAAACGCACAATTAAATATACTAAAATGAGTTAAAATTAATATTTATTAATCATCATTATCATCAGCCCATCCAATACAATTATTGGATTGCAGTCCATAGATAGGTATCTCCCAAGGCACTCAACTGAGTACAATTTCTTTATGGAAACGTAGACTTTTAGACCTTTTACAATATTAATTAACACAATTGTATAAATAGTAATATTTTAAGTTTTCTTTTAGGGCATGCTATGGCATAATACCTATAGCGATAGCTATCCTGCTTCTAAGCAGTGTATCATCAGCACCAACGCCTAGATTAACATCACGGGTAAACGGTATCACCACGGGACTGGAGGTACCAATCGATTTGATCGCTGGCATTGGAGTAGGAACCAATTCTATGCAATTCGTCATCAATGTTCATACAGACAGTCAAGGAAATATTGAAGTTTATTCTAATTGACGGGTAAAATTCTCAGTAAACGAGTACGGAAGAGACAAATTAATAATGCTCCTTAATATTATTGCTTCTGAAAATGTTGCAGTTATAAATGAAGCTGCGAATGTAACTATAAAGAATCATTTATCGATCAAAGACTCGAGATGTGAAATTTTAACTAGCAAATTAGGGGGATCCGAAGAAAGTCTTAACCCTAAGTAAGCCGAGCGCGCCGCATAAAACGCAAATGGTGTACAAAACGGGAAACAATCCGAAATGCAAATGGTGTGAGTCTGTCAAATTACTGGTATTGAACGCAGCGAGGGGCTCACGTCACCCGCACTTCTCATAGATACGAGTTATCGACAGTATAAAGACGTCGAGATAAAATGAAAATGTCGTACGAGAGTCGAGTGATACTGCCGCGGGAAGAGCGCATACACTCCAGCAGTAATATGGCACGAGATAGGGCCATAGGATATCTGAATCATTGATATCATAGCTGATGTGAAGTGGAAATGATTAGTGAAGATAGTATTCCGTTACATCTTAAATTATATTTACGTGCGTTGATGATATGTGATAAAGAATAAAACTTGATATCTAATTCTTTATCAGTACAAATAATATAGGCCTCGATGGGTTAGATTCTTCCGATGCTTGCAGGTTCGTTTCTTCTCACGGTAAACATTTCATGAGTATGATTGTTTGAATTGGTTTTTTTTTTTTCGGACTACTCTAATGCTGTTGGCCGTAGCTGGCCTTTACAGCTTCACCGGACGTTATGGGGCGAGTGCAGATGGCACTCCAAACCCGCGGAAGGACTTATGGAGCGGCTGAAGGCCAACTCCTGCCTGACGGATACGACTTTAGTCTGAGGGTACCACTAGGGGTTCGAACCTCGGCTCAGGCCGTCGTAATTTCGATCCCCGTTTGAATTGGACGGGGGATCGATCGGAGGGGCGCCCGGGGGCGCCGGATTGAATTGGTCTGGTTGTTTTCTATATGTACTAGCTGTGCTCGCGGATTCACCCGCGTTAATATTTCAATATAAAATATAGTCTATGTGTTATTCTGATGCATAAGCTATATTACTGTAAGGTTTCATACTTACACTATGTTCTCACAAACTTTCGCGTTTATAATATTAATAGAATGTATGGATTTATAAATCTATATAAAAAAAAATACTTTGTGATAATAGTGCATACTATATTCATATGGTGAACATAGTTATGACTATTTCTATCACTATCACGATGCAAATAATCTTGTACAATCCACACAGCGCCATCTATTTCCAAAGGAAGCAGAGCTTGTGTTGTGTGTACCAAGACAACTGATACAAATACTAATTTTTTTTTTATAATTACATACATAACATATACTGAAAACATCCAAAGTAACATAACAATCATACCAATGGTTACAAATGTTTGCACCGTGCGAGGAATCGAACCCACGGCCGTCATAAATAAGGCTGTGTGCTTAACCGCTGGACTACAGAGGTCGTCGAAATTGTAAAAAGTACTGCGTAAATGTACATGGCAAAAACAGCATCAAATTCAATGGAGACTTGAACTTTTTTGAGTTCTGTATATATAAGGATATAAATATACTAACATTACGGTAAGGACGCCCGTATGTAGGGTATATTATATAAAAATGCCTACAATAAGTAATACAAAATGCCTCATAAATGTTTTGTATAAGGTACGATAAGAGTTTTTATATTTTTATTAAATAATTTTACTTACGTTTGTTTCAATATTTTTTTATAGAATTAGACTGGCAAATATGCTTACGGCCCGCCTGATGGTAAGACGTAATCGCCTATATACATAAAATTACGTAAGTTCTAGAGACATTACGTTATCTTTTGACGCCTCTGATACCACTCATTGCCATTCGGAGAACTAAGACTTCATGTTTACTTTCTAACTGTACCCGCGACTTCATCTACGTGGAATTTAACATTATTTTCTAAAAAATAATGATTGTTTCTAAATTAAATGTATACTAAGTTACTCCTTATTACATCAGCTACCTACCAAAAAAAGTTCCGTCAAAATCAGTCCACCCATTTCAGAGATTAGTCGGAACAAACAGACAGACAGAGAGACAAAAATTATAAAAAAATATATTTTGGTGTATGTACCGTATTTATATTCATATACATGTAATAAAAAACGGTTATTTCAATATTACAAACAGACACTCCAATTTTATTTATATGTATAGATATGCCAACTTTGCTATTTGGTAGTTTGAATTAAAAAAAAATATCCTTGGACAATCCAAACAGCGCCATCTAAGCCCAATCTAAGCTGAGCTTGTGCTATAGGTGTCTAGTACCCATAAGACAAGCTCGGAGTCTAAGACCCAAAGAATAACTGGCAGATATAATAATAATCTCAGGACAATTCACACAGCGCCATCTAGACCCAAGTTAAGCTAACTAAAGCTTGTGTTATGGGTACTAGATAACTGATACATACATAGATATTTTTTTTGTAAATACATACATATTATACATAGAACACCCAGACCGATACAAACAATCATACCCATGGATATAAATGTTTGTGCCGTGCGAGGAATCGAACCCGTGACCATCGGTCGTAATAAGCCGCTAGACCACCGAGGTCATCATATATATATATATACTTAGATAGCTTTCCTTTGAAAATATACACATTAGATTCCAGACAAAAACAAACAGTCATACTCATGAATACAAATGTTTCCGAGGAATCGAACCCGCGTCCATTAAACGAAAAGTGGCGTTCTAAATCGCTAGATCACCGAGGCCGTCAAAGTATTTGTATGGATTTACTTTTCTTCCTACACAAATATTAGAATAAAAGATTTCAGCAATTGTTTGGAAAGTGTCAATTGTGAACGAAAGTGATTGATGACTAAAACTTCTAACATATAAATCTGGTTTTAAGATAAAAATAAGAAATCATCAAGAGCTAATGATCCATGAAGTGGCGTACTCCGAAGAAAAATCTATAAATATTGCAAACATTTTCGATTTGAAATTTAGACGTTTCGATAAATTTTAATCCAAATAGAATCCCTTCTATCAAACGAACATTTTGGAGATTTCTGAGTCGGCAATTGAGTCTGTCTGCGATATGTTTTATCTTAAATCGCCTCTGCACGGGACAGATTTGTTGAAATGGTTTTTTAAAGCAGAGACCGCTATAATGACGCCGCCTTTTAGATTTAAGATATTATACACTAAATTAAGAAAGCCATGAGTACGAAATAATGCATTTAGGATCTTTGAAAAATTACGTGGTACAGGGTGATGTATTATATGTTGCTTCACTGAATTAAAACTCTAAGGATTACTATAATGGTGGTAAACAAGCATACGGCCCATCCGAATTCAGAAATGATGATTTTTTTAATATTAAACAAGCATACGGCCTATTTGATGGTAAACAGTTACCGTAGCCTATGGACGCCTGAAACACCAGAGATGTTACATGCGCGTTACCGACCCTGAAGTTTCATGTATTCAGGGTTATGTCCGATACAATATATTTGGCTAATTTCTTGTTTCTTTAATATCTTAATGATGATATAATTTAATATGTAAGGTTAGAAAGTTTTCTTGTCAGATCTCATCTCGAAACACTCTGAACTGACGGTAGATTTGACATATCATAAGAGTCTATAACAGACCTACATGAATACAAATATTTTGATTTTGAATAGTATAACCGCTTACTACTAAGAGACACATTTGCCTTTCGACATTGGATAGTCTTTTCATATATATTAGTCTATAAATATAAGTAGTTATTTATCATCAGATAATCTTGTCAAGTGACTTGTAATGAAGCTATCATATTTCTATAGCACTCCTAACGAATCTTGAGATAGCGAAATATTTTGTAAAGTTCTCAATAAACTTTATAACTATTTAGAACATCTGAAAGTCACAGTGCCCGACGCCAATGATAAAGCAAATAAAACAAGTTGAAGAAACTTTAAAAAGCTGAAACCTAATCTCGATCACGTCCATCACTGGAGGCTTGAAAAGAGGGAGGGGAGCGGGCACACAATATCTCACGTTTCGCTTTGGCAGGCTTAATTACCTTCTGACAGTTAACAGAACTGTCTTGAAATTGCACTTCGAACTGAAACTCCTTTCGAGCGAAGACAGAATGAAGCTTGAGATTTTATAATGTCGGAGTTGTAAGAAAGCGTAGCTATTTTAAACAATCAAACGATCTTACAACTTAGAGTTGAATATCCAAACTGCGAATTACGAGAGCATATACTTATTTCCAGATGGTTTATTTTAGTACTCAGCGAATTTGAGCTGTGTTAATCTACAAAAACGCCAGCTTTAGACTCTCTGTTACTTTTTAAAGTTGAATTATTGATCATAAAATCAACGTCTGTCTATTTAATGTTCTTAATCTAAATTTTCTTATTATTTAGAAATGGTATTATTTCAAGGAAATTTTAAATCGATCCATGCATCTATAACAACATTCTAATTTCTTAATCTATCTCATTGAAGATGCAAGTAAGATATTTATAAAATTAGGATATGAGCTGCTACACTTACAAATGAAATGTAATGTTTAGTAATAGTGGTCGAGATTTGACTGTCTGCATGAAAAGTGTCCTGAAAGATGAGAAATAAATATATGTTTATTAAACACATGAACAAAAATCAGATTAAATTTACAACACTATCTTTGTCCTCTATACTACTTGAACTATTTAAACTCTATAAATGTATGACATATAGCTTTAGAAGAAGAAAATATAGAAATATAACTTAAATTAGATAAAAAGGAATATATGAATAAGTAGGAAGAAAACAAAATTAAACACACTCCTCTTCTCCAAGTATACACCGAAAGATAATTCATACTCATTCACAATAATGTTACAACACTCAACGCGACACAAGCGAGTAGTGACAACAATATAAAATATTTACAACCGTGAAGTATCACTATACTGCATTACATCCGACACTTATCCGATCTCGCCGCCGGCTTGAAACCTCCCAGCTCCCACTTAGGAGTAAATTATACAAATGATGTTACTGGGACTTAAGTGTTCGCACTGCGCATTACCCGTGATGCCTTCCTAAATTTTCCATATAATATCTTTAGAGCGAACTGTCTGAAACTCGATGATCGCTCGAGTAATTATGCCTAGCAAAGGATCTGGTGTCGCATGATTGTTAAATATGGTACCATGTGGAGCATATCCTAAATTAAGGATAGCATACTTTCTATTTTCATTATTCTCATTTAATGAATTAATTATATCTTCTTGTTTTATATTAAAATCATCAATTGTAGAATTAATATTCAATGAAATTGTAAGTCGTTTAAAATTATATTTGGTATAGAGTAAATAGCGATTATATGTACGTAAAAATTTTTGGTAATTCTTCTAGATTGTAACTAGTTCCCGAACTGAACAATGAAGAAAAAGCAAATCAAACATTGTGTGTCGTAAGTGCATATAAATATGCTTTTAATTTCGAATTCGTGTCCTCTGGAGAATAGATGACGCTGGCATAGAATACCAATCTATATTGGACGAGCGCAGAATAAATGAATCTATTCTCAGAGAACATCCAATATAGCGCTATCTTCAATCTTTTGATAGAGAATCCTGACAATTTGAACATAAAGTTAAAAATTCAGGAAGCCAGAAATTCTTAGTTGGAAAAATGTTCTTGCGGTAACCAAGGATTTTTGTTCAACTATATATGAAATTGAACACGTAACTAAAGATGGTCCTCAACAATGACGATAAGATCCAGTAAAGGAAGAAAATGTTTATGTCGCAACAGACCATAATTGATTTTCTGATCACTAAGACCTAGATATATCTGTTGATAACTCTATAGACAATGTTAAAGTATATAATCAGTAGTGAGCAGTCAGTCGTTCGTAATTCAAGATTGCCGTCGAATTACGTCCAAATGGTTTTGGGACGATGCCATAAACTCTCGGCTCCTAAGCATGTTTAAGTTTTATTACTTTTATTAATAAGATAAGGAAGTAGTTTAGTTGATATTAGTAACTATTTGGTGATTGTTATTCTATTGAACAATCAGGACAATTGAAAATCTTCTTGTAATGATTTAGATGTGCCTCAAATTCGTGTGATCACGTATACAACTGGAAAAATCTTTGCTCTATTTGGATTTAAAATTGGATACATTTGCAGACTTATATAATTAATAAACAAGATATTTACCTTGATATTATTGTTAATGAGCTTCCGATATTTCAACGCTGCTTGAGACGTCTTGATCACGGGTCGACTGAAGCCGAAGTTTAAAATGGTTTTTTGATAAATTTGTCTATCATAATGATATATTCAGAAACATCAGGTCTTCTTTTGATTAAAATTGTCAGTTATATTTGCTTTATTCACAAAAAAAGAATTGTTATGTTTTTTATTATGTCTGCCTTTACCTTTACTTATTACAAGTACTTATGGATAATGTACTGATATCTTCTTCCCATCAAATGAAACAATTATTGGTTTATATAACAGTACAAAATACTGATGTCTATCTACCAAACAACCAACCACTACAGAGATTCTGTTGTCATTTTCCAATCAAAATGTGCAACAATAAAGCAATTTCACACAATTTTCCCCATGCCAAATTTCGGCACAGTAACCCACATAGAGCGACCGATGTCCTCCCCCACTGGGGACATACCCCCACCCCCGGAAACGGAAGGATCGTGCAGTAATTACGAGTATGCCCGTCCGGCGACGACTTCGAAATTCACACTTCTATTTGAGCACCGCCTAATTTTACGGAAGTTTTACACCGCAGCCACGAGCATTACGTTATTTCGGCAACGATCCACCAAACTGGGAGGTTTAATAGTTTGTTTTAAGTTTGCAACTTGTTTCACTTGCTTCGTGAGTGTACCTTGAGTTTAAATACTAGCTGGTGGTAATTTTGTATACATTATTGACGACCTCGGTGGTCTAGCGGTCTAGCACACCGATTTACGTCCGATGGTCGCGGGTTCGATTCCTCACACGGCACAAACATTTGTATTCATAAATATAATTGTTTGTATCGGTCTGGGTGTTTTCTATGTATAATATGTATGTATTTACGAAAAAAAATCTTAGTATTTATATCAGTTGTGTAGTACCCATAACAAAAGCTTAAACTTAAACAAGCTTAGCTAGCTTAACTTGGGACTAGATGGCGCTGTGTGAATTGTCCTGAGATTATTATTATTTTCATCAGTTATAAACTCCTAATAACGTAAGCTTTGCTTAGTTTGGGACTAGATGGCGCTGTGTGAATTGTTCTCGGCTTATCATTAATATCATTAATAGTAACATTTGTAGTAATCGGATTAATTTGTAAAGACCATTGAACGTGTAAACGAGATTTACAATAAGCTGGATTAGTTGGAAATTTTCGTTCAAATACCGTATGCGGTTTAGAGGTTATACTGCTGAAAGCCACTGTGACCTCATCAAAAGCTTTGCCTCAGTCTTTACGTACAGTAGCGGCGTCCATTATTAATATATATTTAATGTACATTATGTATGTGGGCTTGGATACTATATTGTCAATTCATTAAATAAATTGAGAAGAATTTACTTGCAGCTTGTTAACTCTGGAGACTATAGTGTAAGAAGCACTAATAAAACATGATGATTTGGGCTTTGAAGCCGGTAGCAAGTAAACTCCAAGTAGCGCGGACTTGTGACACGGGTGTAGGTTTAAAAGGCCCTTTTAAAATGCATTAACACTCACGTCCACTACTTGCAGCTTCCCCCCAGGTCCAACTTAGACCGGGATAAATACACAGATCGTAAATACATTCAAACAATGTATATTGTATGGCCATAAAAATTTCCAATCATCTTCCAGACAATTATAGAAATTTGAACAATGAACAATTTAAAAGTATATTAAAGAATTACTAAATAAATGTTATTATTCCACAAATTATTATTTAAATGATAATAATGGATTGTAATAATAATTATAAATATAATAATGTAATATAAATATTATTGTAAGATTTTACACGCCAGAAACGGCAAGGCTTATTTGAAACTATTATATTCTTAAGACCATTATGTACACATGTTCCAGTAAATAAATTGAATTTAATTGAATAGAAAACACCCAGACCGATACAAAAAATCATACTCGTGAACACAAGTTGATTTTAAGATATTGTATATCATATAATCATTGGATTCTAATGTCATTATATTGTATTACACTATACACGGGCAAAGTTTGTCGTAGCAACGGCAACGGCGAGGAACGAAATGAGTTTTATGGAGTAATAAAGAGTTTATGTAAGTAATATGAAGCGATAACAACAGTATTCAAAGTTTTATATATGCTACTCATATATTCTGTAAGTATATGTACAAGTTTACGGTATCTTATAATACAATTTTTATATATAAAAATTACGTTTCACGTTTGAATATCCGCGATGGACTCCTAAAATTTGTGTTGCACGTTGTTGCAATTTGATCCAATTTGAAAGTTAGGATAGCTTACATCTCAATTTATAGTCACAATATTATTTTGTTATATATATGTCTAAATATATATAACTCAAAGGTGACTGACGTAGTGATCTATCAACGCACAACCCAAACCATTGGACGGATCGGGCTAAAATTTGACATGCAGGTCGATGAAGAAAGGATTTTGATTAATTCTACCCCCAAGGGAATAAAAAGGGGATGAAAATTTGTATGAAATTTTGTCAATTTTAAACCAATCGGGCTGAGACTTTGCATCCATAAAGCTACTATGACGTAGTCCCCTAAGAAAGGATTTTCATTAATTCCACCCCTAAGGGGATAAATTAACGCGATCGAAGCTGCGGGCAAAAGCTAGTATTTTTCTATTATACATCATAACATTTTAACTTAAAAATTTATTTTATTACAAATAGCTAGTATCATATATATTTTTATAATACAATATCATAACATTTTAACTTAAAAATAAGTAAAGTTACAACAATTATTTAAAAGAGCAACACTCAAGTTTCTTTATCGTTCTTCTTGTGATGAGACAGCTCTGCGAATAAGTAGTAGATTCAGAAAATAATTATGACTATTCAAAAGTGCTTAAATTTAATTTATGAAAATATTTTCTAGTCTACATATATGTATACTAGCGGTCCCTGCAAACGTTGTTTTGCCTTGAAATAAAAAAAAAATTACGGGTGGACTACCCCTAACATTTAGGGGAATGAAAAATATAAAAATAGATGTTGGCCGATTCTCAGACTTACTCAATACGCTCACAAAATTTCATGAGAATCGGTCAAGCCGTTTCGGAGAAGTATGGGAACGAAAACTGTGACACGAGAATTTTATATATAAGATAATGTAATATTAAAAACGTAAATTTTTGTGGGTATGGATGGATAGATGGATGAATGGATGTTTGTTACCATTTCACACAAAAAGTACTCAACGGATTTTTGATGAAACTTTACAGTAATATAGCTTAGAAGTCAGAATAACACTACACTACACTAGGCTATAAATTTCATAAAAAAAAATGAAAAAATGTTAAAATCGCGGGCACGGCTGGTAATATAAAATAAATTTCTTTATTTTTTTTATTCAAACAATCTTATATACATCTTCGATTATCGCTGATTCCTAGCATAATACATTTATATTCATCAGTATGATTATTTGACTTCAACACTATGTATATAATAAACTGGCTGTTCCCGCGACTTCGTCCGCAATTTAACTTTATTTTCTAAAATAAAAGTAGCCTAAGTTACTCCTTATTACAACAGCTACCTGCCAATAGAAGTCCCGTAAAAATCGGTCCAGCTTTCAGAGATTAGCCGGAACAAATAAATAGACAAACTGACAGACAGACAAATCCTGTAAAAAAAAATATTTTTGTGTATGTACTGTATTTATATTCATATGCATAGTAAAAAACAATTATTTCAATATTACAAATAGACACTCCAATTTTATTTAAAAAAAATGAAAGTTTCAGTCGTTTAGTAACTATAGTACAAGCTGTACTTGGTTTGGTACTAGATGTCGCTGTGTGAACTGTCCTGGCCTCTTTATCAATTTTAACCTAAGAGTCTGTCAAAAAAAACGACCCTATTCAGTCCAACTGTAACTACATTCTCTCATTCTCATTCCATCAGTTTACATTGTGCGAAAGTTAATCTAACATCTCCACTATGCACTGAAAAGTATCAGCAACCTTAGACGGCCCACGGCTACTTGCTACTTGATTCATCTTCCAGGATCCCCCAGGGTGGGGGTGCGGGGGCGGAGGGTAGACAAGCGGGGGTATCGACCCGCGCCATTATACCCCTAGGTCGTTCACCCCGCGCCCCTCGTAGACCCCTACGTAGCGTCGTAGCCGAAAACAAGCGTGGAATTATATTTTTTGTACCCTATTTCGATATAGGACGTCGTGTCTGATATTTGTTTTGGGCGCGATTAAAGAGCTTGTACAAATTTATCTTTAACGATATTGGAAGTGTTAAATTAAAGGTTTTTTTGTTTAATTTGGAATAATCATGAACGTTTATGCATCGTTGGTGGGGCAAAGAATTTAATATATTCTCATACAATGTACGTTTTATACTCGAAACAGTCGAAAATGTATTCATTAATTTTACGCCAGTTTTTATGGAAGAGATCTGTTTTATGATTCAATTACTTTACTTGAACTTATGTACATTAAGATCTTAAATTTATCAGTATTCTAAACATTACAATAATATATATATATATATATATATATTATTTTTTATTTAAAATACAATACATCAATTTGAAACAATTGAAACGTATTCATTAATTTTACGCCAATTTTTATGTTATTGAAGGGATCTCTTTATAATTCAACTAGCTGTACCCGCGACTTCGTCCGCGTGGAATTTAACCTTATTTTTCTAAAATAAAAGTAGCCTAAGTTACTCCTTATTACATCAGCTATCTGCCAAAATCAATCCAGCCATTTCAGAGATACAGACAAAAATTGTAAAAAATGTTATTTTGGTGTATATACCGTGTTTATATTCATATGCATGTAGTAAAAAAACAGTTATTTCAATATTACAAACAGACACTCCAATTTTATTTATATGTACAGATTACTTTTTTGGAACCACAGATAACACAATATTATGTATAATTATTTATTAATATTATGTATTTAACGTTATCTTCTTTTTATTTTTATTTTTTATATTTGAATTTCAAATTTTGTTAATGCACTGCCTACATGAATCTCTGTTTGCCCAATAGTTGACTGGGAGAAAATGCCTCAAGGCGTTAAGTCCAATGTGCAATGTGCACCTTTATTTGTGCTTTAAAGTTTTAATAAATAAATAAATATTACATACTAGTACTAACAACAACGAACTAGTCGCTTCCTAATAACGAACTAGTCGTTTTAATAAATAAATAAATATTACATACTAGTACTAACAACAACGAACTAGTCGCTTCCTAATAACGAACTAGTCGTTTTAATAAATAAATAAATATTACATACTAGTACTAACAACAACGAACTAGTCGTTTTAATAAATAAATAAATATTACATACTAGTACTAACAACGACGAAATAGTCGCTTCCTAATAACGAACCAATCGCTTCCTAATAACGAACCAATCGCTTCCTAATAACGAACTAGTCGCTTCCTAATAACGAACTAGTCGCTTCCTAATAACGAACTAGTCGCTTCCTAATAACGAACTAGTCGCTTCCTAACAACGAACCAATCGCTTCCTAATAACGAACTAGTCGCTTCCTAATAACGAACTAGTCGCTTCCTAATAACGAACTAGTCGCTTCCTAATAACGAACTAGTCGCTTCCTAACAACGAACCAATCGCTTCCTAATAACGAACTAGTCGCTTCCTAATAACGAACTAGTCGCTTCCTAACAACGAACTAGTCGCTTCCTAATAACGAACTAGTCGCTTCCTAATAACGAACTAGTCGCTTCCTAACAACGAACTAGTCGCTTCCTAATAACGAACTAGTCGCTTCCTAACAACGAACCAATCGCTTCCTAATAACGAACTAGTCGCTTCCTAATAACGAACTAGTCGCTTCCTAATAACGAACTAGTCGCTTCCTAATAACGAACTAGTCGCTTCCTAACAACGAACCAATCGCTTCCTAATAACGAACTAGTCGCTTCCTAATAACGAACTAGTCGCTTCCTAACAACGAACTAGTCGCTTCCTAATAACGAACTAGTCGCTTCCTAATAACGAACTAGTCGCTTCCTAACAACGAACTAGTCGCTTCCTAATAACGAACTAGTCGCTTCCTAATAACGAACTAGTCGCTTCCTAACAACGAACTAGTCGCTTCCTAATAACGAACTAGTCGCTTCCTAATAACGAACTAGTCGCTTCCTAATAACGAACTAGTCGCTTCCTAACAACGAACTAGTCGCTTCCTAATAACGAACTAGTCGCTTCCTAATAACGAACTAGTCGCTTCCTAACAACGAACTAGTCGCTTCCTAATAACGAACTAGTCGCTTCCTAATAACGAACTAGTCGCTTCCTAATAACGAACTAGTCGCTTCCTAATAACGAACTAGTCGCTTCCTAATAACGAACTAGTCGCTTCCTAACAACGAACTAGTCGCTTCCTAATAACGAACTAGTCGCTTCCTAATAACGAACTAGTCGATTCCTAACAACGAACTAGTCGCTTCCTAATAACGAACTAGTCGCTTCCTAATAACGAACTAGTCGCTTCCTAACAACGAACTAGTCGCTTCCTAATAACGAACTAGTCGCTTCCTAATAACGAACTAGTCGCTTCCTAATAACGAACTAGTCGCTTCCTGATAACGAACTAGTCGCTTCCTAATGACGAACTAGTCGCTTCCTAATAACGAACTAGTCGCTTCCTAATAACGAACTAGTCGCTTCCTAACAACGAACGAGTCGCTACCTAACCGTGCTCGATACAATAAAACTATTTTATACTGTACGCAATCTTGTTTTCTCCCAATAAACGCCCATTATATAAATACTACTAGTCCAATTCAATCCAATCATGACAAATGACTTCGATAACGCGCATGTAAACTATAATCGATTACATTATTGTCCAATGTATACTGTTATCAGTTCAAATCAATCAAAGCTAGTATTTACTAATGTATTACGCGTAGATATTAGAGGGTTGCCAGTAATTCCGTTAAACAAAAATTATTACTGAAAATATATATGAAAGTGGATTTGTTTAGTAGTTCAAGTTGTTTGGTAGTTCTTGACTTGGTGATACAGCTCTCTGAATGAACGGTAAATTAAAATTCTGTGTAACAAAAATTATTACTGAAAATATATGTGAAAGTGGATTTGTTTAGTAGCTCAAGTTGTTTGGTAGTTCTTGATTTGGTGATACAGCTCTCTGAATGAACGGTAAATTAAAATTCTGTGTAACAAAAATTATTACTGAATAATATATGTGAATGTGGATTTGTTTAGTAGTTCAAGTTGTTTGGTAGTTCTTGATTTGGTGATACAGCTCTCTGAATGAACGGTAAATTAAAATTCTGTGTAACAAAAATTTTTACTGAAAATTATATGTGAATGTGGATTTGTTTAAAAATATGACACACACAAGTTCTTTGGTAGTTCTTGTTGTGATGAGACAGATCTCTGAATGAGCGGTAAATGAAAAATTCTGTGTAACAAAAATTATTACTAAGCTAGCTACTAGTCCCGGCTTCGCTCGGGTGTACATGTATTATATATATAAACCTTCCACTAGAATCACTGTATCTATTTAAAAAAATCGCTTCAAAATCCGTTGCGTAGTTTTAAAGATTTATGCATACATAGGGACGGACAGATTAACAAACATTCATCCGTGATCATAAATTTTTAGTAAGATGTATTAAAAACAGTCGTCCAATATATACTCAGAAATATAATTGACATCATAAAGCGGGTATTGAACCCACTACCATCGAAAAGTAAAGCCTATATATTAACATCTAGACCACTAAGGTATGAAAAACAATACGAGTTTAATGGAACCCACTATATAGCCCACTATAATAAAATGTATTTTCATTAATTACAAGGGCATATCGTAGACCGTAAGGGGGTCAATCACGTAACGTACGCAATACGGGGCGTGAATCACGATCGATTATCGAGCGACCTTTTAGTCGCTCGCCTTGTGTTATTGGGTTAAATTTTCATATTTTCGTCATATTCTAAAAGGGTTTGGGTGCCAAAACTGAAAGGGTTTGAATATAAAATATACAACTTTATATATATTCACGACTGTAATCCTAGATGGGGTTATCAGAGACATTAGCAACTGTTGCCGTCGTGGCACTTATAGTTGTTGCAGTATATACTGTACTGTATATGTGAGTATATCATATATATATATATATATATCAAAAATCAAATTATCTTTATTTCTGTAGGTCTATTACAGACTCTTATGATATGTTAAATCTATTATCAATTTGGAGTGCTCTAGAGCTGATAAGAACTGAGCAGAAACTCAGCTCTTATTCTTTTCAAAATGGACTTGTACATGTTTATAAAAATGCAGATTTATTTTTAAATTCTAAAAAATATTCACGATTCTTTGTTCGCAGTTCGCAGTACATTTTTCTAAATACAGACAACAGGAGAGCCGCCGCTGTCTCTAACTTAGTTTGTTATCGGTACTTCTATCAGTGGAAGTAAAGTTTTTATAGACCCAATTCACTAGTAATTTACAACGGTGGATTCTAGGATAAACTGCGTGGAGATCGACCCAAGCACTTAGCAGTGGAACCACCAGTCCTCATTATAATAATAATAATAATCTCAGGACAATTCACACAGCGCCATCTAGACCCAAGTTAAGCTAGCTAAAGCTTGTGTTATGGATACGAGACAACTGATATAAATACTTAGATATTTTATAAATACGTACATAATATACATAGAAAACACCTAGACCGATACAAACAATCGTACTCATGAATACAAATGTTTAGACCGTGCGAAGAATCGAACCCGCGACCATCGGAAGTAAAGCGGTGTGCTAAACAACTAGACCACCGAGGCTGTCAAAATAGATAATTAAGTTAATAATCTTATTGTATCGATCAGAAACAAACTCCGAACCGTCGGTTCCAAAAATTAGAGTATTAATCTACTAGGCTACAACTCTCTCTGTCATTCTGAAAGGGTCTGAGATTTCTTGATACAAGCGGGACCCAACAAAAACGACGACTCATCAAAATGACATAATTAATTAATCCGAATCGTTTTAGGAGTCCAGGGTTGAAAAAGAAACGGGCTCCGTATAGTATCAATTTGTTGGTTCGTCTGTACTTGTAAACCTTCTTTTACTAACCTAGTAATATTTATTTAACATCTCGTATATTGTTCTGACATCCTTTTCCAATCCCCATATCATTGTATTAATCAACGATCAATAAGAAGATATTTCGTTCGTTCAATTAATTCCAAATTCAAATATTCCCGCCAACCGGTGCTAACTGCGTGAGCGTGTGAACCCCGAAAAAAAAGAAAATGTGCAATTCATTATGGCTGCCGTTAATACCTGAGTTGACATTACTCATATTCTAATTGAGATTTAACAAGAAAATCTGTGTGAATTTACGTGTCCAGTGCATTACAAGTGTGAAATAAACTGCTGGTGGTGTGTGGAATCGGAGTCAAGGACGAAGGGTGCACCCAAGGTCTTCAATTTACAATCAAATTAGCCCGGTCGGTGAGTCCCGCTTTCTCCTTCCTATTTCTGTCATTACACAGTCTTCTGCTGGTTTCTGGGGATATTCAAACCTTTCTCAGGCAGGTGAATAAAATACCACAGATTTCTTCTTTAATTCAAAGTCATAATCTACCATATATTATGTATCAATGGAACAGAAGTAGAAATAATCTTTAAGTTCAAATTAAAAAATCTATTTATTCATATAGGATATTTTAGCCGCTTATGAACGTCAATTTTTTTATATTATATTTTACTCTACCCTCTAGTTAGGTATATAGATCCAATTGAGAAGAACTAGCATAAAATTCAATTGAATTACTTTTTTTAAAAGCCAGTTTATTTACAATGTATATTTATATATAATTATATATAATTCATTCCCACACGCTGGAACCTAAGTGGTCTCGGACAGTGCGGTTTCAGAGGAGCTTCCTCCCGCGTACACTTAGATTGTGGAATGAACTTCCTGCCGAGGTTTTCTCACGAGACTACAGCTTGGGGTTTTTCAAGATTAATTATTAGGTTATTATTAGGGATTAATTATTAGGGTATATTAAGGTTTCTTAAGGGTCGGCAACGCGCACGTGACACCCCTGGTGCTTCAGGCGTCCGTAGGCTACGGTAACCATTTACCATCAGATGGGCCGTATGCTTGTTTGCCACCATAGTAGTATAAAAAATAAAAAAAAATATAGGTCTATGTCTAACATTAAATGAAAATCCCGTGCATGAACAACTATTGCCATGCACGCTCGTCATTCAAGTAATCGATTTGCTCAGTAAATATGATTTAACAGATGTTTTGAAGTTATTTACGTCTTTAAACCCTTTTTTACTAACTTACTAATGTTTATTTAACATTTTGTATATTACTATCAATGGATTAGAAATAGAAATAATCTTTATTCAAATAAACTTATTACAAGCACTTTGAATAGTCACATTTTTTTTATTCTACCGTTCATTCGGAACGCAGACTGATCACAAGAAGATGAGTTGCTCTTTTAAATAAATGTTGTTCAAAATTCTATTTTTTTCTGTTCAACGTAATGAACACTGATATCTTATTTCAATAATAATAATAACTCAGAACAGTTCACACAGCGCCATCTAATTCCAAGCTAATCAAAGCTATTTTAGACTTTATCCGAGACTCATGACAAGAAGAATGAGCAAGAAACTAGCGTTTTGCTCTTTTAAACAAATGTTGTTCAAAATTGTTTTTTTTTGTTCAACGTAATAAACACTGATCAAAGTAAAAAATTAATGTCTTATTTTTATAATAATAATAATAACTCAGAACAGTTCACACAGCGCCATCTAGTTCCAAGCTAAGCAGAGCTTATGTTATGGATGCTAGACAACTGATATATATATATATTGAAATATTTTAGACTTTATCCGAGTGGAATTTAACTTCATTTTTATTAAATTAATAAAACTTCCAAAATTAAGTAGCCTAAATTACTCCTTATTACATTATCTTTTACGATTCAAATTACCATTTAAATAGATCCAGTTGTTTCAGAGATTAACAAGAACATACAGACATAATTTTTTTTTTTAATTAAGTGGAATTATGTTAATTTGTAATTAAAAACAGACACTTCAATTTTATTGATTTCTATATATGTATAGATATTACCTTACCCTTTAAGATTAATCTTGTTACTTAATTTAACTTACATCAGTGTTTCCTAACCTATTATTTAAGTTTCTACCAACCTATTTTAAAAAAATATTCTTCATTTTTTTTATTATAAACTACCTGTACTCGCGACTTCGTCCTTATGGAATTTAACCTTATTTTCTATTATAAGATAAAAGAATTTTTCGAAAATAAAAGTAGCTCAAGTTACTCCTTATTAAATCAGCTACCAGCCAAAAAAGTCCCGTCAAAATCGGTCCAGCCATTTCAGAGATTAGCCGGAACAAATAGCCGGAGTAAATAACGTAAGAATACACGTATATACCAAGCCACGACTGGTCTCATCCTTTCACCGCCCTTTTCCTGCTGCTGCCTATACCAGACGAATACTGGATTCATAAGTAATGTGGCCCTATAATATCCGCTAAAAGCCGTCGTGGGGCATGGCACTAAAAAGGTTGGGAAACACTGCCTTACATGAACTGTATTTTCCGCGGGAAATGCTAGCTAGATGTATAAATAGCTGGATAGATATATACACAGCTTACAAACTTAGTTAAGAACATACGTTGTTCAATTACATATAGGACCCAATTCCCAATCACCTAGTTAGGGATTACGTTCCACCAAACACAGAACGGAGGAACATGGCCGCTGTTTAGGGTTGCCAACATTCAAAAACGAAATATATACCTCACACGAAGAAATAAAATCATTACATAATATAAAATAAAGTCGCTGTCGCTGTCCGTCCCTGTGTATGCTTAAATCTTTAAAACTACGCAACGGATTTTGAATCGGTTTCTTTTAATAGATAGAGTGATTCAAGAGGAAGGTTTATATGTATAATACATGTACACCAGTGCGAAGCCGGGGCGAGTAGCTAGTATCTAATAAAACTCGTAACATTAGCTCAATTGGCCCTCCTTCTACATCATAGTATTAAAATGAATCTGTATTTTAAACATGTACAAGCACATTTGAATAGAAAAAGAGCTGAGTATCTTGTAAGTTCTTCTTAGCTCGAAATCACTCCAAACTGACGGTAGATTTTCATATCATAAGACTTTGTAATAAATCTACATGAAAGATATTTAAATTTTATTTATTTATTTGGACAGATTTTCCAGGACATACTCTCGTGCGAAATTATACATATAAAAATATTTTATGTGTTTAAAATCATGGCCAGTCTGATGGTAAGCAGTAGTCATCCGGTATACTTGGATAGCAACACAATGTTATCGTGTTACGCCTTTGCTAATAATCTTGCATTGCCACTCCAGAAAAATAAGATAGGATGCATCCTATCCTTATATCTAATTATTAGTTTTTTACTGCTTAATCACATACCCAACACAGCTTATAAAGAAAGCTGTTTGACTACTGAAATAAGTACAGACGACAATTTTAAACTCTACCATAGATTTCACGCAATAGAAAAATATCACAATGCTATATTAAACACAGTAGAAAGTTCGAAATTCAAAACGACGTATTCCATTAAAAAGTCAAACTATACTTGTCATGACGGCCAGTATTATATTTGCTACAGTAGTAAAGGACATAAATGCACGGTTGGCAACCCTGGCTGCTCCGCCCGACCGCAACGCCGAGTCGCCCCGAGTAAACCCGAGCCAGCCCGAGCCACGCCGCGACGCGGGAAATAGGACACACAGACGTCAAAATCTCTTATACATTACCGTCACGTTTACTTGTGTATTATAGCGAAATGAAACGTTCTATATTTCGATTAGGATTGAACTGGAATAATCTTTACTTTTTATATACAGGCTGCTCTAAATAGTAACCAAAATCTAATGTAGGTAAAAAACAAACACATTATCGTATTTAAAACTTCAAGTTTTAAATATGATAATGTTTTTGTCTATCTATATATCTATATACAAATAAACGGCTCTACTAATTACTAATAGTAATTGGGGAAAAAGTTAGTTTATATCACAAGGACAGAAGTAAAAGCAGCAAACCTTGCTCAATTTTAAAAATGATAAAACATAAAATTAAAATTCTTCAATCGTTCATCAGCAATGAATAATGTAGTCAAAATAGTTATAGATAAACTATACCCTAAAATTTCCGATACTATTTTAGAATAAAATAAAGTTATTTTATTCTAAAATAAATCAGCCACTAGAGCCTTCCAATCCCTATGAGTACGCACGACTCGTCTAATTTCTTATTAATCTACAAAACAGTCCAATGTGGGGTCACTACTGGGGTACCTTAAGTATAAATAAAGTTATTTTGACCCCGTTACAGATAAATTGGACTATTTTGTTGTTCTTACTATTTAAAAAGTAGTCTAATTTGTCTAGATCCTACCATAGATAACTGCACCTTAAGTTCTACTATAAATAAAGTTATTTTATTCTAAAATAAATCAGTCACAGCCAGTAGAGCCGTCCGATCCCTATGAGTACAAGCGGCCGCCTAATTTTTTACTACATAATCAACTAAATAGTCCAATTTATCTATTACCCCACACACACATATGCTCAATGCACTCCACGTTTAAACTTAAAACTAGATGTATAACTAATTTATATGAAGGGGCGACCTGGTGTCTAAGGTACAGGCTATGGCTTAGTTTGGGCTCCAGATTTCCCACAAATTATATTTCTGATTTTTATTTGTTAGCATTTATATAATAAAACTGGAATTATGTAATTTGTGGAGATGAAATAAAATTTATTTATTTATTTATTACCCCATCATACATCAACTGCACCTTAAGTTCTACTATAAATAAACTTATTTTATTCTAAAATAAATCAGTCCCAGCCAGTAGAGCCGTCCGATCCCTATGAGTACGTGCGGCTCGCCTAATTTCTTACTACATAATCAATAAAATAGTCCAATTTATCTATTACCCCATCATAGATCAACTGCACCTTAAGTTCTACTATAAATAAAGTTATTTTATTCTAAAATAAATCAGTCCCAGCCAGTAGAGCCGCCCGATCCCTATGAGTACGTGCAGCCGCCTAATTTCTGACTTCATAATCAATAAAATAGTCCAATTTATCTATTACCCCATCATAGATCAACTGCACCTTAAGTTCTACTATAAATAAACTTATTTTATTCTAAAATAAATCAGTCCCAGCCAGTAGAGCCGTCCGATCCCTATGAGTACGTGCAGCCGCCTAATTTCTGACTACATAATCAATAAAATAGTCCAATTTATCTATTACCCCATCATAGATCAACTGCACCTTAAGTTCTAGTATAAATAAAGTTATTTTATTCTAAAATAAATCAGTCCCAGCCAGTAGAGCCGTCCCTCCCTATGAGTACGTGCAGCCGCCTAATTTCTGACTACATAATCAATAAAATAGTCCAATTTATCTATTACCCCATCATAGAACAACTGCACCTTAAGTTCTAGTATAAATAAAGTTATTTTATTCTAAAATAAATCAGTCCCAGCCAGTAGAGCCGTCCGATCCCTATGAGTACGTGCGGCTCGCCTAATTTCTTTATAAATGCCCCCAGAATTTGATATTCGGGGCGCGAGCCTCTGCTATCGACAGCGGTCTGCCTTTTTGCGTCTACGTACTAACGTGATTAATTAACAACTAGACGGGTCGTGATTAATGCTCTTCACGAAAAAATATACATCGGACAGAAAAATCAATTTAGCAGCGGAGCAGAGGGCCCTTATTGGAATTCGACGCTGATCCGTACCATATACTGATATTATAAATGACGAATTGACGGCCTCGCTGGTGTAGAGGTTTAGCACATGGATTTAATTCCGATGGTCGCGGGTTCGATTCCTCGTACGGTACTAATATTTATATTGACGGCTTCGCTTGTCTAGAAGTTTGACATAGTGGTTTAATTCCGATGATCGCAGATTCGATTCCTTGTACGGTACTAACATTTGTGTATTGACGGATTCGCTGGTCTAGAAGTTTGACATAGTGTTTTAATTCCGATGGTCGCAAGTTCGATTCCTCGTACGGTACTAACATTTGTGTATTGACGGATTCGCTGGTCTAGAAGTTTGACATAGTGTTTTAATTCCGATGGTCGCAGATTCGATTCCTCGTACGGTACTAACATTTGTATTGACGGCTTCTGGTCTAGAGGTTGTACACACCGCTTTAATTCCTATGGTCGCAGGATCGATTTCTCGCACGATATAAGTATTTTTATTCATGACTATAATTGTTTGTACCAGTCTGGGTGTTTTCTACATATATTATGTATGTCTAAGGAATCGAACACGCGACCATCACTGGTATATTCCCATACCGATAGACCACCGAGGCTGTCGAAATGAGTAATGGAATGAGAATCATGATCAGATTGTCTCCTTGCCATGCCTCACTTCCAGTTCAATTTGCACTTATTATATTGCTGACTTCAGCACTGCTGGGTTGCTGAAGTCAGCAATACAAGAAGTGCCAATTGCAATTAACTATTTAATTCATTGCTGGGTACAATAGCACTATGCAAACATTTGTATTCACGAGTATGATTGTTTGTATCGATCTGGGGTTTTTCTATATCTTATATATAAAATTCTCGTGTCACAGTTTTCGTTCCCATACTCCTCCGAAACGGCTTGACCGATTCTCATGAAATTTGTATTGAGTAGGTCTGAGAATCGACCAACATCTATTTTTCATCCCCTTAAATGTTAGGGGTAGTCCACCCCTATTTTTTTTTTATTTTAAGGCAAAACAACAAAACATATTACGCCGACCCCAAATAAATGGGATAAGGAAGAAGCAGATGATGATGATGAACGTTTGCCGGGACAGCTAGTATTATGTATGTATTTACTAAAAATATATCTAAATATATCATTCAGTTGTCTAGTAACCATAACACAAGCTCTACTTATATTGGGACTAGATGGCGCTGTGTGAATTGTCCATTATTATGATTATAAATGTGACAGTGGTCTGTCTGTCTAACGTTTTGTTAACTTATCACGACTTAAAACATTATAATAATATCTAGTGATACCTATGCCAGTAATTCTCTTCAAAGTGCTTTAGCCTTCCTCCAGACCAATTCATATTATCGATCGAAGTTCGTTCGTACCTCAACCCGCCAATCAACTTGTCAATCCGATCGTCGAGCATCTTAAGACGGATTTAGACTAATATAACTAGAAGTAGAACTAGGAATCAGTTAAATTTAGACTACAATAATTCAAGTTTTAAGTATAAACTTTTGTTTGAAATTATCATTATTTGTTTATTTACGTAGCTTAAACAATTACGCTATACAATTAATGAATTCATACACATAACATGCTCCTTTTAGGCACTGCAACGTGGTAGAGAGGCGGACGTTTTAAATATTATACTAATCAATATCTTGCAAGTACTTCAATTTTGTAATAAGCTTTATTTGTCATCATTTGTTTTAATTGGACAATAAATTTATTATATCTATTCAAATTTTTTTAAATATTTCGTAATTTATTGTACATTTTTATTGCCATGGAATAGAGACCAGAACTATGTATTTTTAATTTCGATACGGGTTGTACTAAATCGTTTTTGTGACGTGATTCATAACGGAGGGTTATTTCAATCAATGTTTTGAAAAAAATTGGGTACTTTCTTACAAATTTGCATGTATCCAAAATATACATACATGGTACAGTAAGGATTTTTAATGTTTTGAAATGTGATTTGCAGCTTTCAGTTTATATTAATACGTAAAGCAAAAACTGTTGTAGGACTTCTTTTTACAAAAACGCTCGGACGGAGAATTACGTCTCTATCCACATATCTCTATAGAGAAGGAATGCAGAAAACTAATATTTTATTTAAATTATGCAAAATCTTACCTTAATCACTACATAGTACAGGGTGGCCCAGAAGTCACTTTACATTTTGAAAATTAAATAACTTTTTTTCTATTAATATATCTTTTTTTCTCTTTTCAGAATTAAAAAATATAATCCCTAGAAATTTTTATCATGGATAAGTTAACAAAAGAACAGCGAGTGAAGATAATTGAATTTTACTTTGAAAATGGATGGTCAATTGTTGCAACGCAAAGATCGTATATGCGCCATTTTAATATTCGACAAGCTCTCTGAAACCTGACAGCATAATTTACTCATTTCTGAAAGTCTGCTGGTTTTAAAGATTGCACTAATTGAACCTTGTAAGGGTACATGTGCAAGTCTCTTTGAATGCGCTGCAGAGAACTCCGTGAGATGCCAAGTTCTTGACAACGCCTGGTTGGGTTTTCTTCAATGCTACGGCTCACAGCTTCAGTACTTTCACGTGTACGTACTGAAAGACCTCGTCCACTTCTAGTCCTATCACTTACTGAGCCATGCTGTTGAAAACGCTTCACTAAGTTCCTTATTGCAGGCCTACTAGGGGGATGTCGAACATTAAAATGGCGCATATACGATCTTTGCGTTGCAACAATTGACCATCCATTTTCAAAGTAAAATTCAATTATCTTCACTCGTTGTTCTGTTGTAAACTTATCCATGATAAAAATTTCCAGGGATTATATTTTTTAATTCTGAAAAAAGGAAAAGAAATATATTCATAGAAAAAGTTATTTAATTTTCAAAATGTAAAGTGACTTATGGGCTATCCTGTATAAAACAAAGTCGCTGTCGCTGTCTGTCCCTATGTAGCACACATAGGCACAGGTAGAGATAGAATCGATGATTCTGTGTAAGTTGGATAAAAATATTTTTTACTTTTTTATTTCACTTTAAACGATTTTTTCTTCAAACTACTTTTTCAAAGTCCGTGTTCAATGCCATTTAAAAACTACTTGACCGATTCATTTCAAACTTTATAAACATTTTTGACATATAAAACACCGGCCCCCAACGTGTAGTAATTTTTTTTACATTATCTATCTATCTAAATAATCGACTAAGTTGCAAAATCTCTGATAAATTCGTCTTCCTGATTATTACAAAATCAGAAATAGCCCACAGTTCGTCGAACATAAATTTAGTAAGCAGTAATTGGCGAGCATACCGCGGTCTCTAATAGATTATTATATTTAAATAACATAAGTATAGATAATAGGGTTCATCGAGATACAATAGCACTACGGCTCACTTCAATGTACAGTCTGACATCATGAAGCCGTTAAAAGTGTTTGTATTGTTCAGTGTGCTGATCATTTTAGGTCTTATTGCAGGTGAATATGATTTAAACTTAATTATTCATGATATACATATATAATCATGTTTTTTTTTTAAATATTCATTCAATATATCTTTATTCATGTTATATCGTATCGTATAGGCTCTTGTTATATCGTCAAATCTGCTATCAGTTCATATTGATTTCGAGATGAGAACTGACAAGAAACTCAGCTCGTATTCTTTTCAAATAGGTATTGTACATGTTTACAATAATACAGATTCATTTTTAAATTCAAAAATGTTTGTTTTATTCAAGACAGCGATTTTGTTTTATACTATGCAATACTAGTTATTTACCACCCATAACACAAGCTCTGTTTAGCTAGGGACTAGATGGCGCTGTGTGAGTTGTCCAAAATTTTTAATATTACTATATTCCTCTATCCTAAGAATTTAATGATTATAAGCTTTAGTTTCACGATTTTATATAAGGATGAAAACGGCGTTCATAGGCGGCTAAAATGTCCTACATTAACAAATAATTTTTGATTTGATTTGATTTGATTAATTGTACTATTCAGTTGGCATCACGTGGGCTGTGTTAGCAAATAGAGCGTCCTCTCTACTTGATTTGATTTGATTATTTGTACTATTCAGCTAGCATCACGTGGGCTGTGTTAGCGAATAGAGCGTCCTCTCTACCATCAGGTGGTATCATACCTGTGGACTGGTGGAAGAATTGTGTATTATACCAGATTTATCCGCGATCGTTCAAGGACAGTGATGGAGATGGCATTGGAGATCTACAGGGTGAGTATGGAAATTTCTAGAAAATTTTAACTATATTGTTGTTTAGTTTGTGTTATGAGTAATTACTATAGTGATATAGTTATTATGTATATATTTACAGATGTTTTCTTGAACTATATACATAATATACATAGCAAATATCTAAACCGATACAAACATTTCATACTCAGATTATAAATGTTTGTACCGTATTAGGAATCGAACCCTCGACCATCGGAAGTAAAGCGTTGAAAGAAATAGAAATAATCTTTATCAAATAAACTTACTACAAACACTTTTGAATAGTCATATTTATAGAAGAATATATATGCCTTATACTTATATATATAAACCTTAACTTTAATAATATTATGTTTGTTACTCTTTCACGCAAAAACTACTGAACGGATTTTGTTGAAACTTTACAGTAATATAGCTTATGCATCGGAGTAATATATAGGCTATCAATTTTACGCGGGTGATACCACGGGCTCACCTAGTATATTATAAGGAAGAATGATTACTTTATTTTTTTAATTTTTATTTATTTATTACTGTGTAAATGTTTTTTTTTCATGTAGTCTTTCAATAATATAGTTGCAAAAGACAGTGAATCATTATTTATTCTAAGACCTCTGTTACTTGTACACTTCACAGATGAAGAAATTGTAAAAGAAAAAATTATGTTATCTTTTTTGAAAAAATGTTAAATTGAACTTTATTACTAGAAGCATATGCATGCAATTCAATTTACATGACGTGAACAAAGCCGCGTGTAATGGCTAGCAACCCATAACTTAGACAAATAACCCTGAAGAGGCATCTTACGTAAATTACTACAAACTCACAAAGGCTAATGAAAGTGGATCAAATGAAATACATGTTAGAGAGATGCGGTTGTGTAAGACCTAACCTAGGTGGCTTTATTTTTCATTGAGATTTACTGCGGGCATAGCTAGTACGATTATCCTGGTATGGACATGTAATGCTTAGAAAAGAAATAATATTTTAATGAAGATGTTACATATGAATGTGGATGGTTATAAGGGCAGAGGAAGGCCTAAAAAGAGATGGATGGACTATGTGAAAGGTGATATGGTAAGAAAGGAAGTGAATAACGAGACGACTGCGAACAGGGATGAATGGAAGAGAAAAACATATTACGCCGACCGCAAATAAATGGGATAAGGAAGAAGCAGATGATGATACCTAATACAAGAATAAAGTAAATATCTGATTGAATGTGCAATGTTATATTCGATCTACCGCCAATGTTCTAAATGTATCCCCCACAGCACTGTAACTGATACCTATCCTATTAACAGGAAAGCTCCTAGAGGTGCTCTAAAATGATTTCTAAAACACGAATTTTACAGTTTAATTAAATTTGGATTTGGGCCAAGAGATTGAAATGGGGTAGGAAATACGTTTAATTAAAAACGTAATTTCAAATTGGTAGTCACCATAATTTAAATAATATCTGAGGTCTGGCGATTTATAGCACCGACCCAAATGTGTTTATTAGTCTGAGTGTATTTTTATAATTCTTCACAATAATTATATTCTATTTTATTATTATTAACTTATGTAACATCTATGATATAGCAATTTAAGACACTGTGACTGAATTTGTTTATATAGGGCCTTATTTTCATCTACATTTATATTTACATTTATATACTTTTTTCGATGTCTTGTTTGCAAACAAATTGTAAAAATGACTAATTCCTGGACTGTTAAGCAGCTCGCATAATTTATATTTCATTAATTGAGAGGGAATGACAGAAAATCAGAGTTGTGCAGCATACGTGTCAACGTTACGCTCACAGCATCCGCTGATTAAGCCCCTTTTGCCCAGAATACGCAGTGTGAGTAGTCATTACATAGTATAAAACAAAGTAGCTGTTGCTGTCTATCCCTATGTATGCATAAATCTTTAAAAATACGCAACGGATTTTGAAGCGGTCTTTTTAATAGATAGAGTGATTCAAGAAGGAAAGTTTATATATATAATACATGTGCACCCATGCGAAGCCGGGGCGAGTAACTAGTAGTAAATAAATTGTAAACGCCAAAACAAACAAGCAATTTATTATTAACCATAGTCTTTTATTACTGGGCTACTACCAACCACGCGGAGAGATACAGTCTCCACGAAGAGCCAAAATTATATAATCGCTCAGATACATCAACATGTAAATGATAGTTCAAATAAAACAAATGGCGATGGTAAGTGTCATAATGATGATGATAATGATATATAAACAACCCAAGAGTTATTTTCGTAAAAACAGTACTTCCTCTGCCCGTGTTATTGTGATGAATCAAATTGTAAGAGTTACTGATAAAGTATCTTAATGCAATGATATTAGATATAAAATCGATTGGGCCAAACGGACGTGTGCTGATAAATTGGCAAAATGAGAAGGCCAGTTTGGTTGACTTGTTGGATGATAATGTTATAGTGCACCCACTTACGCTAACATAATACGCTGTGGCTCCAGTTGAGGATGATGCGATGAGGATGTAGTCGATTCGAATCTTGTTTAAGACATTCGGAAGTAGCCATAATGGAGTCCAGGGAGAACCACGTGGAGTCGAACTGAAGTCAATGTAACTAATAGGACAATAATTACTAACATTTTCTTCTCCGCGGCCAGTAGTATTAGTCAAGCTAACATGTGTTTGGAGGCTAAAAAAGAGGACGTACAATATCCGATCTATCGCTCGATAAGCTGGTTTATTTTAATTAATATAAAAACAAAGTAGTCTTTGGTTGTAGTAAAAATCTACATCGCTTTTACCATAGACAATTGGCGTGACTTAATTTGTTTCATCTATTGTGTGTTTATACAAATCTTCACATATGTTAAGATCTATTAATGTTTTGTAATAAACATAGGCCTATATGATATTATATTCTCTTTGATTACACATCTATAAGAAAGACAAAGAGAACCGATGTTGCTATCTCTCATGCGTGCAGTGCCTTTCTAGATCATCTGGTTACTAATGTATGTAATTGTTGAACGCAGGCATCATCAGTGAACTGGAACACTTCGTGGACGCCGGTGTTGATGCTATATGGATATCTCCCATCTTCGAATCTCCTATGTATGATTTCGGATATGACGTCAGCAACTTTTATAAAATACACCACGAATATGGAACAATGGAAGACTTTGAGCAACTCTTAGAAAAAGCACATACGTTAGGTATGCGCAGTTGATTTAGTAATTTTTTTAGATTTGCAATGGGACATGTTTCTTCCTATCCACAGTATGAACAAACACGTGAAAATATGTTTAGTAATACTAGGAAAGCTGGCAAATATCGCTATTGAACTTATAGGGTTTGATGGTAGAAAATACAAAATTTAAAGGTGTATGTATTTTTAATACGGAATAAAAAATTGTTCACATAATAAATCCTTTGACTACCCTTATTACTTATAAATATGAAAATTTTGTCTTATTCTCAGACCGAATGAATATACGCATAATCACATCTTTTTTTGGAAACGTTAGTTTGCCTTATAAATTAAAGTACTAATATCACTATTAACAATTAGGAGTTAAATTATTACTGAATAACAAAATACATAACATTGATTCATCAGGAATTAAAAAAAAATCAAGATATATTTTTTCATCATCATCATCGTCATATATCATGTAGGTCTATTACTGACTCTTATGATATGTCGGAATGATTTCGAGATGAAAAGAACTGACAACAAACTCAGCTCATATTCTTTTCAGAAAAAAATAATTTATTCTCTCCTAATCTTTCAGGAATTAAAGTACTACTGGATTTTGTACCAAACCACGCCAGCACTGATTCTAAATACTTCATGGAATCAGTAGCTAATAACGAGATTTACAAAGATTACTTCGTGTGGGCAGATCCACGATGGCTCGACCCAGAAAATGACACCAACAGACTTCCGCCATCCAATTGGGTATGTTTAAATCGAATCAAAAAATCTTTTATTCATGTATGACATTTTAGCCGCTTATGAACGTCAAGTTTTATTAATATCTTTTTCCCTACTATCCAGTTCAGTATACAGTTTCAATTGAGGAGAACTGGCAAGAAACTTACCTAAAATTAAAATTTTAAAGGCCAGTTTGTTTACATGGTTTGCTTATCTGTCTTTGTGTCGTTGTCTAACTTTAAATGAAAATCCCAGACTTGAATAGCTATTGGCATACACATATGTTATTTAAATAATTGTTTAATAAGTAATAGGCTTTGCTCAATAAATTTAATCTAGATATTATAAAGTTTGGTCCACATCAAAACGGTCTCAAGTTGCTTGAACTTCTACATCGTTAAATGTTGTAGACCTACAGTAGCTAATGGCTTAACTCTCTTATCATCGGTCTTACGATACATATTTGATTTGTTAATAATTTCAGATCAGTGTTTTCGGAAATTCAGCATGGCAATGGAATAATGATCGGCAACAGTACTATCTCCACCAGTTTTCGATTCAGCAGGCCGACTTCAATTTCAGGAATCCTGACGTGAAAAATGAAATGTACCGAATTATGAAGTTCTGGCTTGATAAAGGGGCAGATGGATTTAGATTGGACGCATTGCCGTATTTGATAGAAGCCGATCCAGTAGACCATGGTGGATTGTACCCTGATGAACCGCATTGTGGATTGGCCAAATTTGAACCACACCAACCTGGTTACTTATGCACAATATACACTAAAGATCAGCTTGAATTGTATGATGTAGTTTACGAGTGGAGAGAGTTCATAGATGATTACAATAAAGTATACGGTGGTGATACTAGGTATGAGAAAAATTTTGACAATGAAATATTTACTCCCTTTTGTCCATGTTTAATACCTCTGTTATCTGCGAGTAAAACTCCCGTCAAAATCGATCGAGTCGTTTAAGAGAGTTGCAAGACCAAATAGACGAAATAGACGAAAATGTTTCATATTATTTTTTTGGTTAAAGTAACCGTATACGCTTTTTCAAATTAACAGCTTTTTTTGCTAAATGCGTGTGAATGCATTTAGCGTACGTAAAGCTATTAATTTGAAATTACAAAGAGACTCTTCAATTTTATTTATTCGTATAGATAAAGTTACATTTATTTATCATATACTGCCGATACTGAGCGGGAGAGTTATTAGAAAATGAATTATTGGACCCTTTTGCTTTTGGACACCAAATTTCTTAGTAAATTCTCCACGATGGGTTAAATGATCTGATTTCTGAATTCATCCTTTCATTGATCATTTATGCTTTACCAACATTAGGTACCACTATTTACTGCAAAGACCTTGACCTTCGATAGAAATATTCGTTAGGTCTGATATTTGGCCTAATTATACAATTTTCAGGATTATACTTTCTGAAGGTTACGCAAATATCACCATGACAATGTTATATTACGAAAATAAAGATGGACGACTGGGCGCGCATTTCCCTTTCAATTTCGGCTTCATCACAGATCTATCTGCAAGATCAAATGCGAGGGACTTCGTGTACACGATCCTAAAGTGGTTAACATACCAGCCGTATGGCACAGTGTCCAATTGGGTGGTAAATATAATTTGAAATGTGTTCCCTAGAAAATCCTAACTAGAATCATATCAAATATTTGTAACACTAAACTAAAATGAAATTCTGTTCTTGACGGGCTCGATATTTTAGCGGTTTAACACACCGATTCTTCTGATGATCGCGGGTTCGATTCCTCGCATCAGCCGTTCACACGCTATATACATGTTTCTAGTTTACATGTATATTTAAAAAAAAAATAGAACTTGTGCTTTTGAAAAGTACATAAGTGATAATTTAGAAGAAAATTCAAAGTTTAAACCGTTTCAAACATTCGGATATATTTTAAATCCAATATCAGTCAAGAAATTTCTTAATATACACTTACATCGAAATTACTGAATACCTCAAATATAATTTTCAGTTTGGAAACCACGACAATAACAGAATGGCGACAAGATTCCGCCCTGATATGGTGGATGGCTTAAACTCCCTCAACATGATGCTCCCTGGAGTAGCTGTTACTTATCAGGGAGAAGAAATTGGTATGAGGGATGGGTTCGTTAGTTGGGAAGATACTGTGGACGTAGAAGCTATCAATACAGGAAATAGCGAGACCTATCTTGAATATTCACGAGATCCAGCGAGGACTCCGTTCCACTGGGACACCTCTACAAGTGCCGGCTTCTCTACCAACGAAACTACTTGGTTACCAATAGCTGAAGATTATTTAAAAATAAACCTTGCGAAACAGAAAGAAGATGATCGAAGTCATTACAAAGTAAGACAATTTTGACTTTATCTGCTATTTAAGAAAGCCCATTTTAATACGACACGAATGGCAAACAAGGTAGGACTGATCTGATGGACCATGATCATTGTCTAATACAGAGGTTCCCGAACTTTTTAGTGTCGTAGACCCCTTGCCATAGTTTTTGGTTTTGGGTAGACCCCATTCTTACCTGGTATTGATTTTTTGTAAATTTCTAACTGTAGTAAAGTTAAGTGTTAAAAACATAAAGTAAAAACAACAAGATGACCGCTGTCGTAGACCCCTTGCAGACCCCCATTACCTTTATTTGAGTAAAGATTATCGTTTTTTAGATCTAAACTTTAAACACTTTTTCCAGCCGTCAATGATTGTACTACTGTTATCTTACAGGTATATCAAGCACTGACGGCATTGCGAAAAGAACCAGCATTGTCCCATGGTGAACATGATATCAAAGCATTAACAGACCGTACACTATACTTAGTGAGGAGTCTGCGCGGCCACGAAACCTTACTGCTGATCTTCAATGTCAGCAAAGATAGTGACACTGTTGATTTAAGTAAAATTGTGGACCTTCAAATGCCAGCTACGGTGTACATCTCCAGTGTACAGTCTGCAAGGTTACAAGGGTAAGCAGACAATGGTAAATTGTGGTAAAATAGATCATGCTTGTGGAGACTGGTCTGTTCGGGTTGTGTGAATTGTCCAGAAATATTATTATACTATTTTCAACACTTTTGCTCGTAAAGTGGATCTAATTTCAGCGGTTTTCGATATATAAAGCAGTTCATAGAACACTCGTACGTTATAAATGCAAATAGTCAACGCACTATTTGCTCTTTTTTTATTCCAATAATGAACCGACGCAGCGCCCTAATTTAAAAAAGTAAAATGGCGGGAAAACCACAAAGTGCATCTCAGTTATGTTATGGTTGACTTTATTTATAATCAAGTGTGTTGTAAAACGTCGTACGATATACGTGCCTATTTAACACATTCATTTCTATTACGCCCTCGTCTTCAGCTGGGGTTGAAATTCCGCCATGTGCTATAACCATCATAACGCACTTATATCTTAATATACTGTTTATTATTATTATTTAACGTTATTATAATTTGTTACAGATCAAATATATATGAGAAAGAATTGACCCTGTTACCTGGAGAAGCTTTAGTGTTACGTGCTCCAACTACATAATAATACTCTAACTCTATCTTAATACCTCTCTATCTTAATGTAAAGTAAAAGTAATATAGTCTGTATTAAAATTCCTATAGTCCAGTTTATAATCGCAGATAACCATTAAAAAATTTGTTAAAAAAATAGTTATTTAATTTGAAAATGGAATACTCAATACTTATTTGGAATCGGAAATAGGCATTAAAGATTTGTTAAAAAAGTAGTTATTTAATTTGAAAATGGAATACTCAATACTTATTTGGAATCGCAAATAGGCATTAAAGATTTGTTAAAAAAGTAGTTATTTAATTTGAAAATGGAATACTCAATACTTATTTGGAATCGCAAATAGACATTAAAGATTTGTTAAAAAAGTAGTTATTTAATTTGAAAATGGAATACTCAATACTTATTTGGAATCGCAAATAGGCATTAAAGATTTGTTAAAAAAGTAGTTATTTAATTTGAAAATGGAATTTACTTATTTGGAATCGGAAATAGGCAAAAGATTTGTTAAAAAAGTAGTTATTTAATTTGAAAATGGAATACTCAATACTTATTTGGAATCGCAAATAGGCATTAAAGATAAAAAAGTAGTTATTTAATTTGAAAATGGAATACTCAATACTTATTTGGAAAAATGATTTGTTAAAAAAGTAGTTATTTAATTTGAAAATGGAATACTCAATACTTATTTGGAATCGCAAATAGGCATTAAAGATTTGTTAAAAAAGTAGTTATTTAATTTGAAAATGGAATACTCAATACTTATTTGGAATCGCAAATAGGCATTAAAGATTTGTTAAAAAAGTAGTTATTTAATTTGAAAATGGAATACTCAATACTTATTTGGAATCGGAAATAGGCATTAAAGATTTGTTAAAAAAGTAGTTATTTAATTTGAAAATGGAATACTCAATACTTATTTGGAATCGCAAATAGGCATTAAAGATTTGTTAAAAAATAGTAATTTTAAAAATGGAATACTGAACACTTTTTGGGACCACATAATGAAACTTTAAATGATATGTCGAGTACTTTGCCATCGCAAATAGCCATTAAATATTTCATTAAAAAAATATATTTTTGAAAAGTGATTTAATCTTATTGTGTATTTATATTTGACCCTAATAAATTAGTGCTGGTTGGTAGTTTGTATTCACACGTTTCGACTTGAAAAATGTGAACTTACAAGTATTATTTAAAAGAGCAACACGGAAGTTTTTGCTCATTCTTCTTGTGATGAGACAGCTTTCCGAATGACCGATAGACTGAAAAAATGTTATGACTATTCATAAGTGCGTAAATTAAGTTTATTTGAATAAAGGATTTTCTATTCTATTCTATTTTTACAGCATAATTTTTGTAACGGAGACTTAAAGCAAAAATAAGGAAAATTATTAACAATATATAACTTTTCGACCTGTCCGTAAACGTAACCTCACAATGCCATACTCAGTCCAGTGACATGCCCCTGGGACATGTCACAAATTGGGTGGTAAGTGGATAGGGGCAGATAATCAGATAAACAACAAACCAATACAGGGAGCTAGGAATATATGGCAACAAATTAGATCAAGCCACAAAAGATTTCCTATGACAGTAAAGTTATATTACAGACTAGCTGTACCCGCGATTTCGTTCGCGTGGAATTTAACTTTATTTTTTTTAAATAAAGAAATATTCAAAAATTGAAGTAGGCTAAGTTACTTCTTATTACATTATCTACCTAACCAATAAAAGAACACAAACCATATGAAAGAAAAATAAATAACTCAGAAAAAACAAGTTTTATTATATTGCAAAATACTAGCTACTCGCCCGGGCTTTGCACGGATGTACATGTATTATATATATAAACCTTCCTCTAAAATCACTCTATCTATTAAAGAAAACCGCTTCAAAATCCGTTGGGTATTTTTAAAGATTTAAGCATACATAGGGACAGACAGCGACAGCGATTTTATTTTATACCATGTAATAATTTCACAGGCACATGTATCACTTGTCAAATATAAAATTCGCACTGAGCTATCGAGTCTGCCTATATATCTAAAAAAATCACTAGTGCCTGTTTTATCTCGATCCCGCATTCGAGCGTGTGGCGCTGCAGTCGCTAACGAGTTTTACAGATACCAATATACTATCTCACCGCGGACTTCGCATCACTAGTGCCTGTTTTATCTCGATCCCGCATTCGAGCGTGTGGCGCTGCAGTCGCTAACGAGTTTTACAGATACCAATATACTATCTCACCGCGGACTTCGCATCACTAGTGCCTGTTTTATCTCGATCCCGCATTCGAGCGTGTGGCGCTGCAGTCGCTAACGAGTTTTACAGATACCAATATACTATCTCACCGCGGACTTCGCATCACTAGTGCCTGTTTTATCTCGATCCCGCATTCGAGCGTGTGGCGCTGCAGTCGCTAACGAGTTTTACAGATACCAATATACTATCTCACCGCGGACTTCGCATCACTAGTGCCTGTTTTATCTCGATCCCGCATTCGAGCGTGTGGCGCTGCAGTCGCTAACGAGTTTTACAGATACCAATATACTATCTCACCGCGGACTTCGCATCACTAGTGCCTGTTTTACCTCGATCCCGCTCTCGAGGGTGTGGCGTTGAAGTCTCTATCGAGTTTTACAGATACCAATATACTATCTCACCGCGGACTTCGCATCACTAGTGCCTGTTTTACCTCGATCCCGCTCTCGAGCGTGTGGCGTTGAAGTCTCTATCGAGTTTTACAGATACCAATATACTATCTCACCGCGGACTTCGCATCACTAGTGCCTGTTTTACCTCGATCCCGCTCTCGAGGGTGTGGCGTTGAAGTCTCTATCGAGTACAGATACCAATATACTATCTCACCGCGGACTTCGCATCACTAGTGCCTGTTTTATCTCGATCCCGCATTCGAGCGTGTGGCGCTGCAGTCGCTAACGAGTTTTACAGATACCAATATACTATCTCACCGCGGACTTCGCATCACTAGTGCCTGTTTTACCTCGATCCCGCTCTCGAGGGTGTGGCGTTGAAGTCTCTATCGAGTTTTACAGATACCAATATACTATCTCACCGCGGACTTCGCATCTCTAGGTCCTGTTTTATCTCGATCCCGCATTCGAGCGTGTGGCGCTGCAGTCGCTAACGAGTTTTACAGATACCAATATACTATCTCACCGCGGACTTCGCATCACTAGTGCCTGTTTTACCTCGATCCCGCTCTCGAGGGTGTGGCGTTGAAGTCTCTATCGAGTTTTACAGATACCAATATACTATCTCACCGCGGACTTCGCATCACTAGTGCCTGTTTTATCTCGATCCCGCATTCGAGCGTGTGGCGCTGCAGTCGCTAACAAGTTTTACAGATACCAATATACTATCTCACCGCGGACTTCGCATCACTAGTGCCTGTTTTACCTCGATCCCGCTCTCGAGCGTGTGGCGCTACAGTCGCTTAAGAGTTTTACAGATACCTATATACTATCTCACCGCGGACTTCGCATCACTAGTGCCTGTTTTACCTCGATCCCGCTCTCGAGGGTGTGGCGTTGAAGTCTCTATCGAGTTTTACAGATACCAATATACTATCTCACCGCGGACTTCGCATCACTAGTGCCTGTTTTATCTCGATCCCGCATTCGAGCGTGTGGCGCTGCAGTCGCTAACGAGTTTTACAGATACCAATATACTATCTCACCGCGGACTTCGCATCACTAGTGCCTGTTTTACCTCGATCCCGCTCTCGAGGGTGTGGCGTTGAAGTCTCTATCGAGTTTTACAGATACCAATATACTATCTCACCGCGGACTTCGCATCACTAATGCCTGGTTTACCTCGATCCCGCTCTCGAGCGTGTGGCGCTGCAGTCGCTATCGTGGTTTACAGATACCAATATACTATCTCACCGCGGACTTCGCATCACTAGTGCCTGTTTTACCTCGATCCCGCTCTCGAGCGTATGGCGCTGCAGTCGCTATCGAGTTTTACAGATACCAATATACTATCTCACCGCGGATTTCGCTAGTGATGCTTACAGAATAGCTCTACAGTTTATTATACTGCACGCTACAATTTCTGTAATTCGTCGAATGTACACGGACAGACGCCGGTATGTCCTACTAAAATTTGTACACGAATGCAAACAGTAATTTGGAATCATTAGCAGTTAACGATCCCTGAAATTTTGGTTCAAAACAGTGAGAATGTTTGTAACTTTACAGTTTGTAGTATCCACGTAGTATTTATTGGAAATATTACATTGGGTATACTATATACAATTTATAGTTTTTATCAATAAGTAGAGTAATCTATGTTTATTCTTTATAATCTACTAGCTGTTCCCGCGAAATCGTCCGCGTGGATCTTATCTTTATATTTCTAAAATAAAAGTAGTCCAAGTAACTCCTTATTACATCAGCTACCTGCCAAAAAAAGTCCCGTCAAAATCGATCCAGCCATTTCAGATATTAGCCGGAACAAACAGACAGGCAGACAAAAATTGTAAAAAATGATACATATTTTAACGTAAATACATACATATTATACATAGAAAACACCCAGACCTATACCAACAATCATACTCATTAATACAAATGTTTGTACAGTGCAAGGAATCGAACCCGCGACCATCGGAAGTAAAGCGATGTACTACCACTAGACCACTAAACCCAGCAAAACATTAGTTAACTTCAGCAACAAAGGTGAAATGTACCCGGTCATTAGGCAGTTACGTTTGGTCCAGTCATAGCAAATTATAGGCCACCAGCATTACAACGTTTGGAGGGTAATTTGAACAGTAATAATTATTTGTTCACAACATAGTGTATGTCACCACGCTAGTGTTGTATGCAACGAGTTTTATGGTATATAAAAGAAAATTCTATATTTAAATAAACTTTTTTTTATTATATTACGATAGTGGCAATGAACAAGTATGTTCGCGCAAGTTTTATATAATAGGGAGTTTTATAAAATAGTTTAGAAAATTCTATATTCAAATAAACTTTACTTTTTATACTACAATAGTGACAACGAACAAATATGTCCCCGCTAGTGTTGTATGCAACGAGTTTTATGGTATATAAAAGAAAATTCTATATTTAAATAAACCCTTTTTATTTATTATTCGATAGTGGCAACGTACAAGTATGTCCCCGCTAGTGTTGTATGCAACGAGTTTTATGGTATAGTAAAGAAAATTCTTTATTCAAATAAACCCTTTTTATTTATTATTCGATAGTGGCAACGAACAAGTATGTTACCACGCTAGTGTTGTATGCAACGAGTTTTATGGTATATAAAAGAAAATTCTTTATTTAAATAAACTTTTTTTTTATACTTCGATTAGGTTTCTTATAAACTCTGGTATCAGGTAAATTCTACAATGAAAGTGTGCGCGGGAGGAGCGCTCCTCTGAATCACTTAGGTTCCGGCATGTGGGGAAATAATTCCCTGTTGATGGTGGGCGGTGCGATGGTAAAAGCTAGCCATGATTATTTAATTGAATTAGTGCTAATTGGTAGTTTGTATTCACATACTTAAACTTAAAAATGTAAAGTAAAAATAAAATTATTTAAAAGAGCAACACGAAAAGAGACAGCTTTCCGAATAGAATAGAATAGAATAGAAAATCATTTATTCAAATAAACTTAATTTAAGCACTTTTGAATAGTCATAACAATTTGTTTTTTATCTACCACTCGTTCGGAAAGCTGTCTCATCACAAGAAGAACGAGCAAGAAACTTGTGTGTTGCTCTTTTAAATAATCCTTGTAAGTTTACATTTACAAGTCGAAACGTGTGAATACAAACTACCAACAAGCACTAATTTTTTGGGTCAAATATAATCATGCAATAAGATTAAATCAGTCGTAGTGATAAGAGCAGACCAGTCCCTACAAGCAGCACTCGTTCACGAGTATGACGGATGAGCCAGCCATCACTGCGCTCGACCATATTTTAGGGAGCCCAATGACCCGGCCCACCACGCCGCCACACGTCTGGACATTTTAGTGAGCATGACTACTCATTCCACACGACCACGTCACAGCTACAAAAATTATATATGGTAGTTACAGTATTCACCAGCATTACAACGTTTATATCAAGAAAGCAGTATGAAAATTAAAATTATAACGTTGTCCGCAATAAACTTATTCTTGCTATATATTGTTCATCTATAAATTCATCTATCTTATATGTCTTTTTTACATAACATTTGTTTAATATAAGATTTGAATTGTAAGATTTAGCGTAGACTCTGGCAGTTTATTATAGAATACGCAATTACCATAAAATGAATTACTAACTTATTTAAAATTACTTTTTTTTTGCGTATTATATTCTTTAAGTTTCTTGAAACTATCTAAGTTTTCAATGTATACATAATATTTTCGCGCGGTGAGGATATTTGATTGTTTAAAGCATTGACGTAATGACTCTCTAGAAAATACCATAAATAGAACGTTCTCTCTTTTGTAAAATAAATATAGTATTTATTTTATACTAGCAGTATGCCATGACAACTATGAAATAACAAAATATGTCCGTCGCCACGTCTGTTAATTGCCTTATCCTTCTAATTGCATAAGCAGCAGAACTAAGTTATGGTATATAAATATGGGGCCCCCATTGTAACTTCGAGTCCACTGTTATTCCTAAAAAAACTGTTTTTTTACTATTTCATATTACGAATAGCTGCGTATTTACTTGTTTTACATTAGGCAGCGTGAATTTAATGCACGAGTTTTGTTGGAGTTCAATAATAGATTATTACATGTGAACCAATTTAGTATAGCAGAGATAGCATAATTTACATCGTCTAATTGATTACATTGGCGACCAATTTTAAACACTAATGAGCTACCAATTTTCTACACGAATGAGCGGTAGATTAAAAAAAATGTGATGACTACTCAAAAGTGCTTCAATGTAAGTTTATTTGAATAATTGATTTTTTAATCTATTCTATTCATGGGCATTATGTCAAATAATTCTTCAGAAACAGTCCGTATGATTGTGAGTATGGATGGATGTTTGTTACTCTTTCACGCAAAAATTAATAAACCGATATTGATGAAACTTTACAGTAATATAGCTTATATACCAGATTAACATATAGGCTATAATTTAAAAAGATATTATGTAAATTGCGCAAAATATAACGATAAATGTCAAGTAAGTATGATACAGACGAAATTCCACGGGTCAGCTATGTACACCATAAAACCAGTTCACATAGACCAAGTCGGGTCGCCAGTAAATAAATTACTTCGTCGGATATATAATGTATAAATGCAAAGGATCATTTTGCTAAAACATAGCTGAACTATTGGTTATGGAATCAATTACATGCTGTCTAAGCCCCCGGGTCAATGTATTGAATTGACGAAGGACGCTTCACGGTGACATTTCACCGTTTTCATTTAATAAAAGATCAACCCTTCCATTCAACTGTTTTGAAGATTGATTTCGTATCTTAATTCGTTATTGATCTGTGTACCAATATCAGAGTACACATTTCAATTTGAGGGTTAACTCATTATAAAATTCCGCAAAATTTATTCAGCCATTTTCTCAAGTTGTTTTTTAGAAATATTCTAGAATCAAATAGAATGGACAATAATTTATTCAAATAAACTTACATTGAAGCACTTTTTAATAGTTATCATTTTTTTAATCTACCGCTCATTCGGAAAGGTATCTCATCACAAGAAGAACGTGCAAGAAACTTGCGTGTTGCTCTTTTAAATAATTTTATTGTTACTTTATATTTTTAAGTTGAAGTGTGTGAATACAAACTACCAATTAACACTAATTGAATTAAATAATCATGGCTAGCTTTTACCATCACCGCCCACCATCGACAGGGAATTATTCCTCCACATGCCGGAACCTAAGTGATTCAGAGGAGCGCTCCTCCCGCGCACACTTTCATTGTAGAATTTACCTGTCGAGGGTTTCTCAAGAGACTATAGCATAGAGTTTTACAAGAAGGGTATATTAAGGTTTCTTAAGAGTTGGCAACGAGCATGAGACACCCCAAGTGATCAGGCGTCTATTATAGGCTACAGTAACCGTTTAACGTATGCTCATTGCCACCATTGTAGTATAAAAAAAAGTTTATTTGAATAAAGAATTTTCTTTACTAATTCAATTAAATACTCAAATAGAGGAAATATTAAATATACAACCAACTGGTTGAGTAACTAAATAAGAGTAAATCAGTCGTAGTGATATGAGCAGACCAGTCCCTACAAGCAGCACACGTTCACGATTATGACGGATGAGCCGCCATCACTGCGCTCGATCATATTGTATTCTAATGCTGTTAACATCAACTGGCCTTTCACTAAACCATAGGGGCGACATTTTTTTTATACTGAACGAAAGGGGCGACATTTTTTTTATACTGCCATGGTGGTAAACTATCATACGGCCCATCTAAATGGTTATCCTACATACGCTTGAAATACCAGAGGTGTCACATGCGCATTGTTGACCCTTAAGAAATCTTAATATAATTCTTTGAAAATTTTCTTGAAATACCCCTTGCTTCTGTCTCTCGACAAAACTACGGCAGGTAATTCATTCCACAATCTAAGTATAGAGTGCAGATGATACAAATCCGTGGGGAGGCTGACGGAGTGGCTTCCAACTCCTGCCTGTAGGTAACAACTTTATTCTGAGGGCACCCTGAAAATTGTAATATAGATAAATTCCTAGTGAATTTGAATCATCCTCCACTAGTGCCCCGCCAGTGTATACCGTTAGCGCAGACGGGTGCACCATTCAAATTCAAATTAATAAATCATTTATTCATGTAGGACATTTTAGCCGCTTATGAACGTCAAATTTTTTATATTATATTTTTTTCTCTACCATCCAGTTCAGTATACAGATCCAATTGAGAAGAACTGGCAAGAAACTCAATTGTATTACCTATTTTTAAAAAGCCAGTTTATTTACAATGTATATTTATATGTCTAACTTTAAATGAAAATCCCATGCATGAACAACTATTGCCATGCACGCTCGTCATTCAAGTAATCGCTTAGTGAGTAATAGGCTTTGCTCAGTAAATATGATCTAACAGATGTTTTTAATTTATTTAAGGGTAATTCATAGCGCTGACAATATTATCTGATTGCACTAAGAACGAGTGCTAGCGTTTTCTATATTGATTATCGCATGCTTACTTATTATTGTATAATTATTTATATAAAAAAAAATCTATTCAAAAGAGCAACACACAAGTTTCTTGCTCATTCTTGTGAAGAATCTGCATTCCGAATGAGTGGTAGAATCAAAATATGACTATTTAAAAGTGCTTGTAATTAGTTCATTTGAATAAAGATTACCTCTATTTCTATTTTAAGTATTTCTTTGTTATCTTATTGTAAATGAATATACCTATTCCCATAAAAGACCTATTGACTTTTCCTAAACGATACTCCGAGATTTCATAATCATATATTAAAAAAAGAACATTCATGCCAGACAAGTTATTACACTTGGCCGGTACGACATTCTAGTCACGTTAAAAGAATAAAAGTACATTAATGTTGTTTAATTATGCTAAAAAAGGGTCGCAATCACCTCACCGGCCCGCGCACTGTAGCCGAAAACGTAGCCTTTGATCCCTAAACAGTCGCCGTAGAGACTTACTCTTTCATTTACCTTTCGCGTAACCACAGATTAAAATTCAAAATGAGATATATAAATTAATTACGTTATTAGGTAACGTAATATTTTAAAGGTCGGAAAATTCGGTTCGGAAATATATTATACTAGCTAATTGCCGTTACGTCGTCTGCTTTCTTGGGATGTATGTTGGCTTTTATATTTTAGATATTTTAAGCTGTAATCTTGACAAAGTCATTAAGACCTCGGTGAGTCTTGAAAGGTTGACAAAAAAGAGACAGACTGACATACTTTACCAAAGAACCTAAATACTATATATGTTTTACTGGTCGTACCTACTTTACAAGTATCTACCATTTTATATTAGTTGTTTCATTAAGACCACTCATTTTATACTCTATAGATATATACGTCATATAAAAAGTAATAATATTAATAATAATAATAATCTCAAGACAATTCACAGAGCGCCATCTACACCCAAGTTAAGCTAATAACACTTGTGTTATAGGCACTTTACAACTGATATAAACACATAGATTTACATTTTTATAAACATACATATTATACATAGAAAAATACCCAGACCGATCATACTCGTGAATGCAAATGTGTATGTGCGAGGAATCGAACCCGAGACCATCGGAAGTAAGACACTTCACAAACCACATCCATACTTACAAAATATATATATTCTTTATTGCACAGATAATACAAAGATACTATAATTTAGAGACAATGTGAGCAAAGGTGGACGTATCCCTAGAAGAGATCTCTTCCAGTCAACCTAAAACATAATATGTGGTACTGAGTGGGTAAAATATATAACACATAAAGACTTTTTAAATCCCCCAAAACACATAGGGCAAAGAAATAATAATCCCCTCATTGTAGCAAATATTATTACCAAGTCTGCACAAAATACACTAATTAACTAATTAATGTAATTTTACATTCCCTAATATTTGTTTTAGTCGAGAGCGAAATTGACTGCGTTTCTCCTTGAGGCGTTTAATTCTTTCATGTTTAAATTATTATAAAAATTCCTTTCGGCAAATGTGTTTAAACATATAAGAATGGATATCGAAATGAATTATACAACGGACTGTGTTCTGAGGAATTGTTCGACATGAAGCACCACGTACATTACATCAAAGGTGGTGCGGAAATCTGTGCATATTATGAAGAATATGAATTTGTCAACTTTTAAAATCGCGATATCTCACGAATGGTGATTCGTACGAAAAAAAGTAGTAGAACAATTTTTGTAGAGAATTATATGATCTACAACTTTTGTCTAACCTATTTTGACGATAATATTTTCGGTTTCAGAGAAAAATAGAAAAAAACCTGAATTTTGGACAACATTATTGCATTTTGATCGAAGGGGATTTTTGACATTTCATTTGTAATGGTTTATTTAACGTCTATACCAATTTACAGCTCTATGCGAAATGCGCGTTTTGGTTAAGTTAAATGTCTATTTTGACTGGACTATACAGTATGGGGTTTTTCAAGAAGGGTATATTAAGGTTTCTTAAGGGTCGGCAACGCGCACGTGGTACCCCTGGTGTTTCAGGCGTTCATAGGCTGCGGTAACCATTTACCATCATATGGGCCGTATACTTGGTTGCCACTAACGTAGTATTAAAAAAAAAAATTAACCGTTAATATTTAAAAATTGATATAATGGACACGTGGTGTGTCTACAACCACGCTTTGTCGCAATACAATATGTATGAAACACAATACACGCATACGATGTATGAAAAGAATAGACTTTTTTGAAGTAAGTAGATAACTCATTTATTTTATTTATTTACAAGCTGTACCCGCGGTTTCACCCGTATGTAATAAATAGCCTATATGTTATTCTGATGTATAAGCTATATTACTGTAAAGTTTCATCTAAATCCGTTCAGTAGTTTTTGCGTGAAAGAGTAACAAACATGCATCTATCCATACTTGCAAACTTTCCGGTTTATAATTTTTCAGTGATATGAAAAGAAGTGAGTTTTTATTTAAATTGATGCCATATTTATTTATTATTATATCTATACATACAAATAAAATTGGAGTGTCTGTTTGTAAATTGAAATAACCGTTTTTTTACATGCATATGAATATAAATACGGTACATACACCAAAATAACATTTTTTACAATTATTGTCTGTCAGACAGACGTCTGTTTGTTTGTTGTGGCTAATCTGTGAAATGGCTGTTCCGATTTTGACGGAACTTTTTTTGGCAGGTAGCTGATGTAATAAGGAGTAAGTTAAGCTAAGCTACCTTTATTTTAGAAAAATAAAGTTATATTCCACGCCGAGAAGTCCCGGGTAAATTATGTCAGCATATAGCCTGCTCATTTTTCTATAATAATTTATAAATTGTGTCAACACATATGTAGTGTAACCCTGATTTTCCTATAATGAAATTAATTAATTATTGAATAATTAATTGTTATTAATGAATTATAAATGATCATACATTCCTAATTTAAAAGATACGCGCTCTTGGCTCATCTCTTGCCATTTTCCATGATCTTCCATCAATATCTTTAGTTGTTGATATAACACGACACCAACTTTTTCGTAATATATAAAATTCTCGTGTCAGATTCCGTCCCCTCCGTTTATAATCCTATAAAATTTTATTAGAATCAGTCAAGCCATTTTTCCGATTTTAATGAAATTTTATATGTACATTCAGTAGGTCTGAGAAAAGGCTTATAACTAATTTTTATACCCCTAAGTGTCATGTAATAATAATTTTAAATATAATAATGTGATAATAATGTAAATGTAATAAATATTATTGTAAGATTTTACACGCCGGAAACGGCAGGGCATGTTTTGGAATTATTATAATCTTAAGACCATTATGTACACATGTTCCAGTAAATAAATTGAATTGAATTGAATTGAATTGAATGGGTGGTTCACCGTAAAAATGTTTTTACATATTTATTGTAATTTATTTTTATTTTTTAGAATGTAACATATAATACATTAAATATTTATACATACAAATAAATTTATAAATACATACAACCCTAAATTTCCACTCTTCTATCACCAACCCACATGTTTTAATAGCGATTTTAATTTATAAGACAAAACAATATTTGCGGGGTCAGCTAGTAATAAATATATAAATAAAAAAGGCAATAAATAAGGTAAACAATAAAAAAAGGCGCGTCGTGCACTTACCGTAATTTTGCCCATCACTAGTATAACAAGGTCATGTAATGACCGTAAATTGCCGTCCTTTAATCTCGACAATGATGTGGTCAGGTGTGGTCGTATTGACTGCCCTGCTTAGTTGTGGAGTAGGTCAAGTGACACCATGGTGGGGGTCGGCTGTGTACTACAGACTTCTAGTTGATTCGTTTAAAGACGGAGATGGAGACGGTTTGGGTGACTTGAAAGGTTAGAAAAGAAACTATATTAATAGAATATAATTAATAAATAAATTCACAGTCATATTCTATCAAATCAAATCAGAATATCTTTATTCATGTAGATCTATTACAGACTCTAATGATATGTCAAATCGACTATTAATTATCAAATGTCCCACAATTACAATAATAAAAATTTATTGACTTAAAATTCACAGTCATATTCCATCAAATCAAATCAAAATATCTTTATTCATGTAGGTCTATTACAGACTCTAATGATATGCAAATCGACTATTAATTATCAAATGTCCCACACTTATAATAATAGTAATTTATTGACATTATATTTACAGTCATTTTCCATCAAATCAAATCAAATCTTTATTCCTGTCAAGGTTTATAGCAGACTCTTACGATATGTCAAATCTACCATCCAGAGTGTTTATTAAATTTTCTATCGGAGTACCTAAATCTTATATATAAAATTCTCGTGTCACAATATAAGTTACCATACTCCATCGAAACGGCTTTACCGATTTTTATTAAATTTTATATGCATATTCAGTAGGTCTGAGAATTAGCTATCATCTATTTTTCATACCCCTAAATGATAAGGGTTGTCGACCCCTAACATTATTTTTTTTATTTATTGGGCAAAGTTTTTTAATTTTATTTTCTTAATATGTATCATTAAAAATACATACGACCCTAAATTTTCACCCTTCTATTATCAACCCTTATTTTTTTTATAACGTTATTAATTTATATGGCAAAACAACGTTTGCCGGGACAGCTAGTTTTATATATAAGGATGTAAGTGGAGAAGGTATGAATATTGGTTTGGATATATGTGCGTATATATGTGTATGTTTGTATGAGTGTTCAATTTGCAGAACTGTACGTTAGCCGAAAGATGGAAGTATTCGTTACGTTTCCTCATAATTTATTTTCATCAGTTAATCAAAATATTAAAATAAATTCAACCTTTAAAAAATTAAACATCTGTTAAATTATATTTATTTAGCAAAGACATATTATACAGTAAACGATTAAATGAGTAACGATATATATATGGCAATAATAGTACATGGCTATTAAAAAAAACAGTTGAGTTGCCAGTTCTTCTCAATTGAATCTGTATACTGAACAGGACGGTAGGGAAAAAATATTAATACAAAAAAATTAACGTTTATTATTTATTTATATCAGGCAACTAGGCCCATATCTTATAGACTAATACATTATAGACTAACATACATATGAATGAATATTATAAAACTAATATTTAATGTACTATAGTCTGTGTGGTTACGGTACTGACGACGGCAATCTGCCACGGTAGCACCGATACACCACACCCTTAGGCGAGTAGTTCTCCTTCATGAAGGTGGGCAGCATGTTCGTAGGGACCCACAAATCAAATAAAATCGGCTAAAATTCCCTAGATGAATAGTTTTTTTTTTTGTATATTATTTATTTTAAATGTAGGTACATATTACTATATTTTGAATTGCGTACATTGAAGTTAAATAAAAAAAAATAGATTTTATTTGAATCTCTTTAATTACTTTTTTAACTTGATACATGATGTATTTGTTACAGGACTGTCAAAGCAAATTAGTTACGTGCGAGCCCTTGGTGCGGATGCTGTCATTCTATCTCCGATCTCATCGAGAAGTACAGACTGTTCAGAGCCCGGGATTATACAGCCCTCTGAAATAGACCAGCGCTATGGTAACTTAGAAGAGTTTAGTGCTGTGTTAGAGAAGGCTAAGAAGATAGGTAAGTGAAAACTTAAGCCAATGTTGTCATCATTCACCTTATCCTAAATTCAGGTAGGAGTAATATATATATACTACTAGCTGTACCCGCGATCGTTCGCGTGGAATTTAACTTAATTTTTCTAAGATAAAAGTAGCCTAAGTTACTCCTTATTACTTCAGCTACCTGCCAAAAAAAGTTCCGTCAAAATCCGTCCAGCCATTTTAGAGATTAGCCGGAACAAACAGACAGGCAGACAGACAGACAAAAATTGTAAAAAAATGTTATTTGGTGTATGTACCGTAATTATATTCATATGCATGTAGTAAAAAACGGTTATTTCAATATTACAAACAGACACTCCAATTTTATTTATATAAATAGATTGGGAAGTTTCAGTATAGTATACGTCAGTATAGTATTGTATGCAACAGTACTTTTATTTTTAGTCAATAAATTAATAAAGTCTGTAATAGACCTACATGAATAAAAATATTTTGATATGAGAGTAAACCATAACAATTTATTTCAGAACTAAAGGTACTTGTAACTTTACCTTTACAAACAGTTAGTACCGCATCTGAGTGGTTTAAATCAAGTGCTGATAAACTAAATGGATTCGAAGACTGGTTTGTATGGCGGGAAGGAACTGCTGAAGCAACACCTCAAGTACGTATTAAAAATAACTCTTAAGTAAAAGAGAAATAGAAGTAATCTTTATTCAAATAAACTTAATAGACGCAGTTTGAAGTAAACATTTTTTCTTAATTCCACCAGTCATTCGAAACGCAAAAGATCATTCTTATTGTGATCTGCTCTTTTAAATACAGTAAATACACATTAACAAAGAGGAGGCATACATTAAAATCAATTCTTAAATAGAAAAGAAATAGAAATAATCTTTATTCAAAATAAACTTGACAGAAGCAGTTTGAAGTAAACATTTTTTTTTAATTCTACCACTCACTCGAAACGCAAAGAGATCACAAGAAGAATGAGCAAGAAACTTGTGTATTGCTCTTTTAAATGCAGTAAATACACATACGACAATCAATGATAAAATAAGTCTATGCTACATATTCAATATTGTGACATAATTACAGCTTGAAAATGGTATCGATTCCTGGACATGGCACGAAAAGCGAGGCGCATACTTTGGTAAATCAGGCAAAGAAGCAATTCTTAATCTTTGCTCAGAAGGAGCAACGGCCGCATTAGCTGAAACCCAATGTGCTTGGGTACGCAGAGGAATCGCAGGTGTCCTACTTAACCCAGACTTTCCTATGGAACAGCGATGTGGAGAACAACTGCTCAGGAAAATGGTTGTTGCAGCTTTGAATTGTGCTCGCAGTTCTAATATAGACACCCCGTAAGTATTTAATGAATATAGACGAATATACTTAATTAGCTGGAAAGATAAAGTAAGAAATAAAGAAGTATTGCACAGAGTGAAACAAAAAAGGCAGATATTGAATACTATAGAAAGTAGAAGAGGAAAAATGTTAGGGCACTTGATACTGTATGATGAATTTTTAGAACTAATTATTAAGGGAAAGATAGAAAGAAAGAGGGGGAAAGGAAGACCAAGGCACAGTTACATCAAACAAATTAAAGACAGAATTGGAGTCGTGTCGTATCAAGGCTTAAAGAGTATGATGAAAGATCGTAATCGTACCAAATAAAGCCAAAATAATTTTAATTTTATCCTAAGTAAATATAATCACCTATTAAACGTGCTGAGTAGTATAATTGATATGTAAATCTCTGAAAGTTTAACATTTATCTCGTTTATTGTTATCCAGGGCAATATTAGCAGATTCATCTTTAAGTCCAGGATTAGCAGCCAAGTATTATTCAAGCGGTGGAGTCGGCGCTAATAGTATTTTAAGTAGAAGTCTAACTTCTCCATCAAGGAGTTCGACACCTGAAGTGGCACTTGCTATTTATGCTGATTTGTTGAACGCTCCTGATGATATGACTCCAACTTGGATTGTAAGTACAGTATAGAAATATTTTCCCTCAGGCAAATTAATTTAAGTCAATTTTGTGTACTCATGTTTTATGATTATACCTTCATATTCGTAAGTCTCTATAGTACTTTAACAAAGGACAATTTTTTTAAACGATTACGATGTATTTAAATTTTAATTGTTTAAATTTTATAGACGACCTCGTTGGTCTACCGGTTTTTGCACACCGTTTCACTTCCGATGGTCGCGGATTTGATTCTTTGAACGATAGTAATACTGACGACTACGATCGTTTGTAATAGTCTGGATGTTTTATTATATATATTATATATGTATTTACAGAAAAATTGCAAGTATTTCTTTCAGTTATCTAATAGCCATACCATAGACTGCTTCACTCGGGACTACATGGCTGTGTGTGAACTGTTCAGGATTATTATTATACTTTAATGAGTGATTATTTCTATGGACCTCACTGCTCATTAGTTTTACACATTAAACGTTGTAAATTCTGATTATATTTTGATGTTATCTTGATACGTAAATAGCAGCATCATTAAGTTATACAATATTTTAAAACGATTTTAATTAATATTAACCAACAGACCAGCGCACCAAATGAAAATAGGATAGCAACAAGATATGGTAGTGACATGGTAGACGCAATAAATCTAATAAGTCTAATATTACCCGGAGCTGCAATTATACAACAAGGAGACGAACTTGGAGCAGCAGATTCCATCATGGAATGGGCCTCATCATCAACATGCTGGCCTAACGAAGCTGTACCGTCAGCAGCACCATTCCCTTGGGATGATTCTCCTAATACAGGCTTCACTACTGCAGACCCATGGCTACCGGTTACTCCTAATTATAGATATGCGAATGCTAAATCAGAATTTTCAAATAACCACAGTCATGTAGGACTTGTGAGGGTTGCGGCTGCTATGAGGATATCTCCAGCTTTTGGACCTCATCTCGAGGTAATATATACTAATAATACTATTCGTTTAATATTTTTTATTGTATGAATAAAAAATATTAAACGGAACATAGGTAATAAAAATCGGTCCATTATTGATAAAGGTAAATCTTAACGTAAATAAATAATTAAAAAACATTTACGCATGCCATAGCAGCCAGTGATTAGGTTTACACTATATACCTGAAATTTGATAATCTTATAAATAATAATTATAATGGATATCTTTCTGCACGGTGAAATATTTTAAAAAATCGTCTAAGAAATTTCCTAGGCCCAAGCCCGTGTAGGGAACGTTGATGCATTAGATTCTAGTGTACTAGATGAACTGAGGATACTCTGAAAATTGCTGAAAGACAATATACGCGGAAAGCGAAATACCGCACACAGTATAAAAATGTCGTCTAAGCAAATTTCTAGAGTGAAGACCATAGAGAACGTTGGAGTATTAGATCCTAGTCTAGCAGAAGAACTAATGATACTCTTTGGTACGTGATGATGCGGGTCGAATGCTCAGATGGTAGATGATGATGGCTTCAGCAGATTACGGGGTGAATAAATGATAGATTTCACTTGATAGTCTCGAATTTAATGGCAAATATACTATTTATTACAAATTTGGTGGAGTGAACAAAATGTACGTTAGATCGATCGGTTGATATTTTAAGTCTGTACGTTACTTTGCGTATTTAAATTGGATGGGTGTGCGCTCCAATCAGAACGCTCCCTTTGTGTTGCGTTTTGTTTATGCTTGTACGTAACACTCTTTTACTCGGAAATACCGCAAATGGTGATACTCATGGCATTAGAGAAGGTGTTGTAGAAATATACTGTAAAGCAACTTAACTGTATAATTAGTTTAGTGGTAGCAGTAGAGTCAGTAAAACATATAAAGATTTTGTTTTACAGTTTTAATTGCAAAATAGAAAAAATAAGGTTTAATCATATTGATAATAAAAGAGTTTCTTAACAATACTTTTTGTTACCTGACAATGAATCAATACAAACTTAAATTTTGTTAATGATAGCATATATTTAAAAAACATCTCATATTTAATCACATTCAGAAGTTCTTTCTGATGTTTTTTAAATCGATTACTAAATATTATTTCACCATTATTTTCCTTTAGATGAAGCGACTGGGAGATGCTCTGGCAATTCTAAGATGGGGCACAGCCGGATCTCTTCTCGTGCTCTCCAACTTAGCTCGTGACCCAACAGAAGCCCAATTATCAAGGATCCATGGATTACCAGCAGAAATGACCGTCGCAGGGAGTTCAACCGGTTCCAGCCTGCAGACCGGATCTCATGTTGTTGTGGACAAGACTATCAAACTGGCTCCAGGGGAGACGTTGCTGCTGGCTGGAGGACATAGGCACTGTGGGGGCCCAGGTCCGGTGGACAAGATTGCCAACAAGTTATCAGAAGGTTGGCAGAAGATTAATAAGTATTTTAGTAGTATATAAGGTTATCGATTGAACCAATAATGTTATCAACGTTTCAATAATCAGTAACATAATATTGTTGTATAGATGTTAACATATTTTCGTTCATAAATAAATTGACCAGACCAAACCACTATCAAATGTTATTTGTCTATACGAATAAATAAAGTAGTTAGTAAGAAGCATTTAATTTGGAAGTATAAACAACTTCCAAATTAAATGCTTCTCACTAAATCGATATGATAGATATACGGTACTTACATAAAAAAAAATTAACTTTTTTGTCTGTTTATTCGTGCTAATCTCCTATATACGAATAAATAAAGCTGAAGTGTCTGTTAGTAATTTCTTTATATGCAGCAATTACATAAAAAATATATTTTTATACTTTTTGTCTGTCTGTTTGTTCTTGCTAATCTCTGAAACGGTTGGACCGAATTTGACGAGACTTTGACTCCCAGATTACTGATGTAATAAATAATAAGGAATAACTTAGGCTACTTTTATTTTAGTAAGTTTAAATATTTTAATAAAAATAAAATTTGTCGCAGCGAATTTCGCCGATAACAGCTAGTTAAGTAATAATAATATATTAATAAATCTTCACGACTTTAACCAGATACGGGGTAGTCAGAAACATTGTCGTACGTCGATGGCATTCCGAAAGCAACACTTGATGCTTAGCTTTGACAATTTAATAGAGGGAGAACCTGTCGTCGTCGCTTGAATAATTTTGGTTTGTTATAGGTGTTTCCATTACCGGAAAGTTAATCAGGATATTAATTAATCCCCATATTTGTCACAAGACCTTTGAAGTCTGGTAGACAGAAGGTAGTAATTATTACAAACAAAAAACAAACGTATCTTCACGACTGTCAGTAAAGTTGGGGTAGTCAGAGGTATTGGTCAAGTGTTGATAGTATAGTAACAGAACGAATGCCGTCGCATTTATACATTTTTGGTTTGATATCGGTGTTTACTTCACCGGAGAATTAGTCAGAAACATAAATAGTTACGCAAAGTTTTTATTGTGTCTGCCAAATTTCAACTCACGACCTTTTCATTGTAATTCACGTTAGCGAACCGCTGAACCACGACGCTCTAAAAGTAATATTATCAATAAAATTATGTAATTAAATACGTGTAATAATAATCATATCTACATTCTAAGCTATTCCAAATAAAATACATCAAATTGTATCAGATATTTAAAACATTGTAATGTTACATACTAAAAAATTACACATTCGTCAAGTAGAGGCATTCAAGAACGGTGCAAATGTAAAGAATAGAATAGAATAGAAAATTATTTATTCAAATAAACTTAATTTAAGCATTTTTGAATAGTCAATATTTTTTTTTTAATCTACCGCTCATTAGGAAAGGTGTCTCATCACAAGAAGAATAAGCAAGAAACTTGTGTTACTCTTTTAAATAATCATTTAAAGAAACTTCAAACTCCACTATGTGGTACGGAATGAGTTGAATAGATACAAAACTGTACGGGAACACGCGCGCCTCGTACGAGCCTACTTACTCCACTCTTTACTATTGTCTGCATGACCTATTTCCAAGCTAATAAGAGAAAATGTTGTTTTATATAACCTCTAACCTAGTTACAATGTCGCGCAACCTTCCGCTTACAAATAACTAAATAAAACGCGTAAAGATTAAATAAATTGGGATATTAACATAGGAAATTACTTAAAAATCGATTACCACTTCTAAGAGAGTCCAATAAAAACATATAACCAATATTAAAGCCCGCGCGATTTGTAACAATTCCGGCTTTGAAGACGACTCAACGCCAGAGGGCGTTTCTCCGTATAGCGGGAAAATACTCGAGACATACTATTAGGAAATGAGGTGGAAATGGTAAATACTTACAGAATTTGCTCTTCTCGGCATGGCTGAATGTGGATACAGCATAAACTGCGGTTAGCAAAGTAAGCAACGCGCGCGCCCTCATTGCGGGGCGGCGCGGGCTGGCTGGTGCCCGGCGCGGCGCGGACTGCCGCCCAATCGGCTATCGACCCGGACCACGCAACGCATGCGTCACACTCACCCCACACCCCACGCCACTCCTATAGGGTTGCTATTACAAAAAATCACCATCTAGATTTAAAAAACATAACCGACCCTTTTTTAAATTTTCTGTAAACCTTATAGGTTTTACTGAGATGTAACTTTGTAGAAAGCCATCTGCGGGAATATGGAGGTCAACTTCACCTATTTCTGTCGTCAACTAAGCTCTGTTTTAAGTTAAGGAAACTGGGTTGGCTAAAGTATGGACGAGCATCATCCGTCATACTCGTGAACGAGTGCTGCTTGTGACTGATCTGCTCTAATTACTACGATTAATTAAGCCTTACAAATTAGTGCTAGTTGGTAGTTTGTATTTGAACTTAAAAATGTAAAATTACTACAATTATTTGAAAGAGCTATACGCAAGTTTCTCGCTCGTTCTTATTGTGATGAGACAACTTTTCTTGGCTGCTCAAAAGTGTTTAAATTTAAATTTATCGGTATTAAAAAGTTCCTATTCTATTCAGGCACTAAGTCCTTAAGAATGAAAATGCATCATAACGACACATAACATAAGTAATGTTCGTTGTGCAGGGGGAAAGGAGATTGTTAGTGGTAGTTAGTAATATGTACTAATGGTTACTAGACACATTGTGTGACTGGAGCGGGAACACAACTACTATTTTAATTAAATCAAGTAATAGGAACAAAATGTATATATTTCCTAAAAGGGGTCATAGCGAACAAAGAAGTAACAAGAAGTCAAAAGTGACATGTAAAAACAGATATCAAAAATATAAAGTTTGTAAGAATGGTAGACAAGCTGCCAGCAACACATTGTTAGCCATTGCTAACAGTGTACCATGTCAAGCTGTATACACGTGGTTTCCCCTATCAACAATCGTGATAAATTCGAGGGTTATTTGGCACAATAGACTAGCTGACCTGACCTCATGCTCATCTGATCATCTTCCAATGGTATCCCTTGGATTGATGGTTCTTACACAGTAAAAAAATATTGTGTTGCTCATGTATATAGGCGATTGCTTCTTATTCATTATTATTTAAATCAAAATGTAAAATGCAATAAAATCATACACCACTGTTCTCACTCGCTGGTTGCAGCGTAACGCCCATAAGACGTCAGCAGTGAGCGCTAGAGACGACATAATGCGTCCTTCTCTTTCCCACACATACTACACAACCGTTATTTATTCTACACTCAGTTGCGTAAAAAGAACACGAGCTGAGTTTCTTGTCAGTTCTTCTAATCTCGAAATCATTCCGAACTGACGGTAGATTTGACATATCATAAGAGTCTGTAATAGACCTACATGAATAAAGATACTTTGAATTTTTTTGAAGAAGGTTTCTGAAAATCAAAAATATATGTATTTTAATAATATCGAATATAAATATACCCTCAACAGCTAAATATATAGCTAAATCAGCACTAATATTCCTAAACGGCATATTTGTAGCTGAATCTAGCAACTCACGTCAGCTTTCAGCCTTCGAGTGTATAGTACGGGCGTACCGTAGTCTCTCTCGCTTGATGACTCATTCGTTCAAATGAATGAGTGAGTGAATGAACCGATAAGCTCGCTCGAGTACACTACTCACTACAATGTCAGGACCAACCGTCCGTAGACCTCTAGACTAGATCACTACATGTAAACAAGTCTATAACTACAATAAACACGTACGCTTAACAAGAAATCGTAATAATTAAAAATATAAAATTCGACATCAAATTTTTAAATTAATATCGTTTGACGTCCTCAGTGCTCTAGCGGTTTAGCACACCGCTTTACTTCCGATGGTCGCGGGTTCGATTTCTAGCAGGGTGTAAAGATTTGTATTCATGATGATTGTTTGCATCGGTCTGGGTGTTTTCTATGTATATTATGCATTTACAAAAAAATCTAAATATTTATATCAGTTATCTAGTACCCTTAACACAAGCTCTGCTTACCTTGGTACTGGATAGGGCTGTATTAATTGTCCAGGGCTATATACATATATTATAATTTGACTGTTTCGGTGCTCTAGCTATTTCTATCACACTGCTTTACTTCCGATGGTCTCGGATTCAAACCTACAACAATACAATAGGAAGTTGCATCTATAAACTACAAGAAGTGGTCACCCAGTGGTTCTGCTTATTAGACATAGTTGAATAACAGATGACAGGAAACACAACGCTCCTAGTAGTACTCTGGTACAGATGAGTGATCTGGCAACTAGAGGATTTGATCCCGGGTTCCAAACTCTGTACCCCGGGATCCCAGTCGAAATTACGCTCCCGAGAATCTCGGGATTTTATATAACAAATCCCGGGATTTTCGGGATTAACAAAAATTTTTACAAAAAATAATAAATTTTGTGTTTTTGCATGAAACGAAACGAACTTAATGTCTATTTAACATATATCGGCCATCTTGGATAAACAGATGATTGATTGCGTTAGTTTACGTTTAGCGTTGGTGTGATGTGTCCAAAAGATCGTCTTTACGGCGATCAGAGAAATGAATTTCGTAACAAATATTTCATCACTATAATCACAACGTTACTTTATAAGAACTAAGTATAATGATATGTAAGAATTACTATATTTGTCGAAGTCAATGGTTTCACATACCTACTTGTCTTACATCACTATGGTGATAGGATATTATTCTAGGTTTCTCTAAATGAGTCTAACAAAGTTTAATTTTTAGTAAGTATGTATGTATTATAATTTGTTAATTACAAATATTAGTCTTCAATGAAATTAGAAGCAAATTTTGTTTAATACAGCTTTAAAATGAAACTATTACCTATTACCAAAATAAAAATAGAATGATTGAAAATAATTTAATGAGTTTTCAATGCCACTGCATTCATAAATTGATCCCGGGATTGGGATCCCGGAATCTCTTTCATTAATCCCAAAATCCCGGGATTAAAAAAACTAGTCGGGGCTCCTCGTAATTTATTTTTAACATTAGTAGATATAATAATAATTCTAAATTAAAAGTGTTTACAAATTGAAAGATATCGCTATTTAGCGATATGGCCGCCTGTTGGTACCTCTTTGTCTTGTTTATTATTGTCTTTATCTTTTTATACCTAACTAGCAGACCCGGCCACGCTTTACTGTGGCTAAAGTTCTTGAATAAAATAATATTGCGACTATAAATTGAGATGTAATCTATCCTATCTTTCAACTTGGATCAAATTGCACACAATGTGCAAATCAAATTTGCAATCGGTTCAGTAGTTTAGGAGTACATTGCGGACATTTAAATCGCTACTTATCTATTTAGTTCACTATAAAAGTAGATTGAATGACTTTTGGAAATAAGAGAAAGCAGCAGCAGATGAAATATTAAAATATATTAAAATGATAAAATTTACATGTTGACATTAGAAATTCCTGATATATTCAAAGTGACATATTCTATAAAAATGTACAAACGACTAATTCTACGATGGCCAGCCTTATACTTCCAACAATGACAATACTAGTCATGACGGAAGCCAGGTGACAACTACAGGTGAATTTATCAACATACATATCAATTCTACGAATGTATATATAATATATCTCACAAAATGTTGTATAAAATGTTATATAAAATGTCATAATTGTACATCGGATTGTGTAACAAGATTTGTTACATTTGTGAATAAAGTATTTGGTAATCAACGTCTATGTGACAGACTGGACCCATTGGCTTTGCGGCGTGATAATGCATCTCTGTGCATTTTCTACCGCATATATCACGGGGAGTGTTGTGAGGAATTGTTCGGATTAATACCAGCTGCTGAGTTTCACCACCGTACCACCCGCCAGAAACTGGAATACCATCCTGATCATCTGGATGAATAGCGGTCTTCCACAGTGCGGTTTTCTAGAAACTTTTTGCCTCGCACAACCACATTATGGAATCACCTTCCAGCAATGGTATTTCCGAACCGATACGATATTGAAACCTTCAAGAAAAGAGCTTATTCCTTTTTAAAAGGCCGACAACGTACTTGCAATTCTCCTGGTGTTGCGGGTGCTCATGGGCGGCGGTAATCACTTACCATCAGGTGAGCCGCATGCTCGTTTGTCCCCTGTGTTATAAAAAAAAAAGTAATATGAAATATGAAATAATAGTACAACAATCCGCAAATATGCAATTCAAAACTTTAATATGTTACACATAAAAGTAAAAATCAAATAAATCAATAACTACGTATATTCTAACAATTTTATGACTATTTGAATCTTCATAATATAAGAAATCGCTTTTCAGCGATAAGGCCGCCCATTGTTGCCTCTTACCTTTGAACGTTGTATGTTTATACATATTTATATATTAATAATGTGTATAAATGTTTGTTTGTATTCTAAAAGAGAACAATAAAGAATTTTCATTCATTCCTTCATTCATTATTTGACTGTCTCGGGACTAGAGCACGGCGCCTTATTTCCGATAGTCGCATTCCTTGTAAGGTACAAACATTGGATTTCTTGAGTATGATTGTTTGTATCGGTCTGGATATTTTATATGTATATATTTATAGTACAAGAAAAATGTACGTTGGTATTTATATCAAATCTAGTACCCATAACACAACCTGACCTAGATGGCACTGTATAAATAGACCACAGTTATTTATGTACACATATTATGAATTAGCTGGACCCGCGACATCGTCCGCGTGGAATATAATTTTCTAAAATAAAAATAAGTTACTCCTTATTACATCAGCTATCTGCCAAAAAAATCTCATCAAAATCGGTCCAGCCATTTCAGAGATTAGCTGAAACAAACAGACAGACAAAAATTGTAAAAAATGTAATTTTGGTGTATGTACCGTATTTATATTCATATGCATATAGTAAAAAAAACGGTTATTTCAATATTCCAAACAGACACTCCAATTTTATTTATATATGTAGATGTATTTACAAAAAATATCTATATATCAGGTAACTGTCAATTTAGGGACATAAATTTAAAAAAACACGATTTAAAAAAAAAATGATAAGGCAGATTTACACTATTAAAGTCGGAGTTAGGTCTCGAACCGCCGACATTTGGGTCCGTCAGCCCATCGCCGACTTCTCAAGTTGACGCCAGAAGCATACCCTTGCTGACAATATACCCCTCTCACTCCTCGAGCCCCCCCTTTCCACCTGAATAGCACTCATGCGCACTTCTCATAAGCACCACTTGAATTAAGTGCAATTATAATAAAACTATAATTTCTACATGTTCTACGTAATTCTGATGATATATCAGGTATAAACAGACAGTACTGACAGACAGTACATATTATTAATACTAATAATAATCCGGAACGATTCAAACAGCGCCATCTAGTCCCAATCTAAGCTGAGCTTAAGAAAGATATATTTAAATATTTGCATCAATGAATCTGAAAAGAAATCAAGTGATATAAAAACATTTTTTTGTAAACACAGACATAAATATATTCTTTATTGCACTTTTAAATAGAGTAGAAAACTTAATTATATATAAAGTGAACAAAGTTTGACTTATCTCTAAAAGAGATCTCTAACAGTCAACCTAACAGTGTGGCAAAGTTATTAGTGAGTGGGTGACACTAGTGCAACTAACAATATAACATTGAAATTTCCAAAATTACATAATATACATAACACCCGCAACGATACAAACAATAATACTCATGAATACAAAATATTTCCACCGTGGGAATCAGAACCCACAACCATCGGAGATAAAGCGGAGACTAAACCACAAATTCAAATTCAAAAATCATTTATTCAAGTACAATTTGACCGCTTATGAACGTAAAATTTTTACATTATAATTTCTTTTTTTAGGCAACGACGAAGGCTAAACCCTACGAAGCTATCAAATAATTTTGAAACATCTTAAAATTGAGAGTGACAATACGCATAATATATGAAAAAAACATTAATAAGTGTCACTTTAAATAGCACCCACAGCCCTTTTCATAACCCTATCACGTTTCATTTGTTTCAAACAAGAATTATTAGCAATAAACTTTACATATGTAATAAGTAATAATGAAAACCCAGTCTAGAGACTTCCATTAGAAGTAAAGAATTGCTAAATACACTGCACAGAACGCTTCTTGTATTAAAATAATTGTGTACAATACTTACTAGAAATTTATACTATTATTAGGGTTTATTTATATAACTGTGATTAAATATAATAAATTATAGAAAAAGAAAAAATAGTCCTAAAATTTAAAAACCGAAAAAAAGAACTAATTCAAGTACAAAAAACATCATTAATATGAATGCAAAAATTATGTATAATAAATATAAATAGTGAATCACCTCACAACGGCTGCAATAATCGGAAAATAATCGATTAATTACCAAAATTAATCAAGATTAGACAAAAAAAGGGTCTTAAGATAAAAAGTCGATTTATCCAGGATCAGCAGAGGTCTCGAATACCATTCAGCCGCAAAGGGTTTAGAGGCTGCCCACAGGTACCCCAGACCACCGCTGATGATACGAAAGCGCCGAAATTTACAACTGTTTCTACATATCAGGTTTGTTTCCACGTTATCAGCTTATCAGTGATAATTTGGTAGGTAGCGAATGCGACGCACTCACCGCGCAATCGTTGATAATGACAATCGTCATTAATTGTGCCAGCTAATCAGTCAATTTGCAGCCGTTCAAAGAATTTGATAATCAAACCATCGGCGACCACTGTAGCAACTAGTCGTCACTTACCTGTGAGGTTGATATTAAATCGTAACCCTATATATCTGGACAAGGTAGCACATAAGTTTAGCTTTTTGTTAATATATGAAAATTCATCACCAGTTTACGAAACTTCATCACCAAGATGATCTTACTGAAGAAACTCATGGTGCTTACGTTGCGTTCCTTCCTATTGTGACTTTAGCAACCACTGCTATAGTTGGTAATGGGAATCAGGAACCCATCCTGTTAGTATATTGTACTACTGTAACACATTTAATTCTTTGCACTTGAATCATAAAACATGTCTCATTTGATAGCACTAAAGGTTTATCTATATATCTAACTAGTGCAGGTACCAATCCTGACATAACCAAAAATAGGACTAATGAAATAAAGTCAGTGGTAGTCAAGTATAATGTTATTGAAGATAGATATAAATTCAATAAGTCTGTATTGCACATTACAGTAATTGAAGTATTAATCATAGTAGTAGATTTAAGAAAGAACATAGTAATGAATACTGCCTGTGTAAATAAGCCTAATATTACAAATATAAATCAAATAATGACGTGAAATGTGATGATTAATTGTCATATCAGCTATATCGATTATATTCATTTGTAATTTGATAAAAATAAAGACATGTTTGAAGCCGTAAAACATTCCACAAAAGTGTAATAAACCTATTCCAGTCATAATATTCGAGCATTATCAGAAAGTTCTCCAAAAGAGGTTTCTTATGTGATGATGATGGAATGATCGTCTGCGCAGAATGGTTCACACTTACACAATAGAAAAACATTGAGTCACCCACAATTCGTTCCAGGGATGATCAAGTAGAGCTTAACCTGACTAGGTCTACTGCTAACAATGTGGCCAACAAAATAGAGTACATAGACCATATGCGAATGCTTGCATGAAATATCGGTGAAAAACTTGGACAACGATACTATTAAAAAGTACATAAGACAAATATAATAATTGTTATTAAAATTCATATAAAATTACTACGAATATATAGTTAAATGATACTATAATGCAATAAAACAACGCTGAAGTTATAAACCAATTTATTTTTGACAACATCCATAATAGTTCGCGAGTTACAACGAAGTTACTAGACAAATACGAACTTATAATACGGAACTACAATCGCAATATCAATCTGCTTTTCTACAACAGGGTAAAAACAAATAAAGACCATGTAGATAACAATAGCAAGTTGTACAATTAGCGAGCGGGAAATTAATATTCATATAAACACACGCAACTTGCATAAACAACTTATAAATTTGCATATGTTATTAAACAATACGTGACCGCTGTGGACTTCTTACATGTGAATTAAATACCATTAGGCATAATTGTAGATAGATAGATAAAAAATTTATTCACGTTATAGGCACACATATACAAGGCACTGGTAATATTAACAATAAAATGAAAAACAAAAACATTGTAGCACAAATCAAACAACAAACAATATCTGGGTACCTCTGCCTCATCTAATTCTGCCGATAATTCTTCATTTTGATTTGAAGGGTTATGTACGAGTTTTTAAGGACTTTATTTGTCATTTTTTGATGCACTATATACAGCATGATACCTTAATCCAAGAGATATGGCATGGTATGGCAACCCAGGATGTACATATGTTTGTAATAATATTTTGTTGTTTTACTGCTCACAAAGAATCTTACAATTTAAATAAAATATATATAAACTTACAAGTTATTTCTTCTGAGAGTCTGGAGTCTGAACTTGATCGAAATGTGTACAGATCTCCAGGGGTCCTCCGAGACCTTAATGTACTACGTACGTACGTACACCTTACTTACTATATACGTCATTAAAAATATTAATAAATCTATTTGTGAGGTGGTCTTACAATGTTTAGCTACGTCTGGTGGTTATAGTCAATGACATTGGTGAGTATCAGATGATAATGGTGAGTATCTAAGAGTGAGTATTTAAAAGAGCAACACGCAAGTTTCTTGCTCGTTCTTCTTGTGATGAGACAGCTTTCCGAACGAGCGGTAGATTAAAAAAAATGTAATGACTATTCAAAAGTGCTTCAATGTAAGTTTATTTGAATAAATGATTTTCTATTCTATTCTATTCTATCAGTTTCCACCTCAGGTGAAGTCTTACAATTTTTAGCTAGATGTGGTGTTTATAGTTGACGGTAAGGGTAATTATCAGTTACCATCATGTGGCCTGGCAGCTTGTCAGTTGTATAAAGAAACCTAACGGGGCTACATCCTTTTGAAACTTCCTTTTAGATGAATTTGTACTCTATTTTGTAAAAGGATTTGAATAACATCACTTGGTCTATAGTTGTAAATTGGCTAGGAAATATTCACATTGTTTTTAGGGACCGCTATCGTGGACCTAGTAGGGTATAATGGATATAGATTTAGCAAATAAACATAATCTGTTCATCATCATCATCATCATCGCAGCCCGGAAGACGTCCACTGCTAGACATAGGCCTCCCGCAAAGATCTCCACGACGATCGGTCCTGCGCTGCTCGCATCCAATGCCTTCCAGCGATCTTGACCAGATCGTCGGTCCACCTTGCTGGAGGCCTTCCCACGCTGCGTCTTCCGGTCCGTGGTCGCCACTCGAGGACTTTACTGCTCCAACGGCCATCTGTCCTACGAGTTATGTGCCCTGCCCGTTGCCACTTCAAAGTCGCAATTCTTCGGGCTATGTCGGTCACTCTATTACTGGCTCTAAATCAGCTGTAACCGTATCAACATTTAGGGAGTCTCTAACGCTCCCAAAATTTTGCACGCTCTTCCAAATTTAAAACATCTGAAGCAGTTTAGAGATAATGCGACAGCATCGGTTGTCCAACGGTGTAGCACACCGCCTTACTTCCGATGGTCGCGGATTCGATTCCTCGCACGGCACAAACATTTCTATTCATGCGTATGATTATTTCTATCGATCTGGGTGTATTCTATGTATAATATGTATGTTTTTACGAAAAATCTATGTATTTGTGTCAGTTGTCTAGTACCCATAACACAAGTTTTAGCTAGCTTAACTTGGGTCTAGATGACGCTGTGTGAATTGTCCTGAGATTATTATTATTATTATATAAAATTGAAAAAATGTATATACAGAACTAAATAACTAAAACGTAGTTTCGAGATCATCATCATTTGCTGATTGTCCCTTTAATTTTATCTAATTACCTAATCACTCGAAGATAGTGTTTCTGTTGATAACTCGATAAATCGTCGATAATTTTTTTGTATCATTAACCGAGATAAATATGCACTTTCTTCGATCACGTATTCAATTCTCGTTCAGACCAATTTATTTTACAATTTTTATTTGACTGTGCCGTTGTTGGATCATGTTGGAAGTCGCAATCGCATCGACATCAAGAGAAATGCATATACTAAAGAAAGTCCATAATTGATGTTAATACCCCTCATACATAGCCATTCCACAGAACTAAAGCATTAAACATCTTATTATTATTATTATAAACGCAAAAGTTTGTGAGTATGGATAGATACTTTTAAACTTTCGTGTTTAATATACATTATTTAAATTATTAACCGGGCCTTAACACGAATATTTTATGGCAAATATAGGTATATATTATTTACCTCTCTCGACGTTTCGACTAGGTTGCACTAGCCGTGGTCACGAGCTGACTGGAGTAACAGCGATGTCAATGTCGATAGGTGACAGCAGTTTTTTCTTCATCTACCGTCACTAGATTGTTTAACGAAAGTTCGCGACACACAGCACTCACGGTATCCGTACACTTATTGACTATTGATGCTACTGAACTTTGCTTGAATTTATTTATGACTGGATTCCACGCAAATGATAATTTTAAGCCATCCTCTCTGTTGAAATTGGGATGTTTATTAATTTCAATCGCCTCCCGGACCATTCGTGGGTAATAGTGGCGATCAGTAGATATTCGTGTTAAGACCCGGTTAATAATTTAAATAAAGTATGGATAGATGTTTTTTATTCTTTCACGCAATAACTACTGAACGGATTTTAATGAAACTTTACACTAATATAGCTTATACATTAGAAGAACATATAAGCTATTAATTTCATGGGTAAAACTGTGGGCACATTTAGTAATAATAATAATATCTCAGGACAATTAACACAGCGCAATCTAGTCCCAAGCTAAGCAGAGCTTGTGTTGTGGGTACTAGATAATTGATATAAATACATATATATTTATTTAATATGTACGTACATAACATTCTAGAAGAGGGGAGAAGGATATTGTTAGTAATGTGGACTAATGACCCCATTGCTAGCAATGTACCATGTCAGATCGACCTCCACGCGGTTCCCCCTGGAAACCATCGTGATACATTCCCGGTGAATATGTCACGTTGGGCTAACTGATCTGACTACATGTTCGTCTTATCATCCTCCACTGGTGCCCCGCCAGCGTATACCGTTAGCGCAGGCGGGTGCAGTATTCCATTATCATCCTTTAAAAAAAATCTAGAAAGAAGCAGGGGATTGCTAACAATGTGGACTGAAAAAGACAAAAAAGAGGACAAGTTTATTGTTTGTTTTGTATTTATAAAATTGTATATAAAAATATTTATCATAATACACTAAATTATTTAATTTCATTCACATATATATGTATATATAATTAATGAAATTATATTATATTTAATTAAGTATGTCAATTATATGATCAGAAAGTGTATAGAAACATTTTGTAATTAATAATTTCTTAATATCTCTAATAAATAATGTAAGTCCAATAAAAATATGATAATAATTTTTGTATAAATTTTTTTTCTCCTCTTTCAATCTTTAAATGAATGTGAACCAACGAAGTGGATGGAAGAAGTAGTATGTATGTGTCGTAATTTATACATTTTGTTATCGAATTGATTATCAAATCAAATATATCATATATAGAACGATAAACATAGGTCTACGTGAATTGTAATTGTGAAATAGGAATAATAATAATCTCAGGACAATTCACACAGCGCCATCTAGACCCAAGTTAAGCTAGCTAAAGCTTGTGTTATGCGTACTAGATAACTGATACAAATACGTATATATATATAGAATAACCCAAACCGATACAAACAATCATACTAATAAATACAAATGTTTGTGCCGTGCGAGGAATCGAACCCGCGACCGTCGGACGTAAAGCGGTGTGCTAGACCGCTAGACCACCGAGTTCGTCAATACAGTTATATAATTCGAAAATTCGAGTACCTGTATCAACATTTTAAAATATTCGATTTGTTAGTACCAATCAATAAATTCAGATGAAATATTAAATAGCTGTGCAATACAGTTATCTGACTTTAGAAATCGCTAGACAACATAACATTCATATCGTATAATACAATACCTAACCATGCAATGAAATACAACTAATAAATCACCTTCTATTACATTTATATTCATCACTAACTGTTCCCGCGACTTCATCCGCGTGGAATTTAACTTTATTTTTCTAAAATAAAACCCTAAGTTACCTTATTACATCGGCTACAAGCCAAAAAAAGTCCCATCAAAATCGGTCCAGCCATTTCAGAGATCAGCCGAAACAAACAGACAGACAAAAATTGACAAAAAAATGTTAATTTAGTGTATGTACCGTATTTATATTCATATGCTTGAAGTAAAAAACGGTTATTTCAATATTACAAACAGACACTCCAATTTAATTTATGTGTATAGATTTAATTGTGCAACGGCAACTGAACCGTATACTCTACGAGGGAATGCAATGATTTCTTATAACCAGACATAAATAGGGAGTAAATTGAATTAGTCGTCGCTTGTGGGTGATGAGGCCCCTCGTGCATTCCGGCCGAAGACGCAAGGGCGCGCTCCCGTACGAGAGCACAGTTCCTTTTATTGTATATAATTAGGCGAAATCAACAATTAATACAATCGTTATCGCACATTAGTGCCGTCGACTCGCGTGCCGCTTTCGTGAAGCAATGTAGTAGTGCATCCGCGCGCGCCGTCCGAGCGAGACATGAGTTTGTTTACGCAGTCGCGCCGCGATAGTCCAACGTCTATATCAACACAGTGCACCCACTGCATCGAGATCGTGGAACCGCAGCCGGAAGACTGTTCCGGCGCTCCCCTCCCGCCTGAAGGCAACGTCAAACTCCGCAACTACCGGCTGCTCAACGAGAACCTCCGCGCGTATTCCCCGACCGGCGATATCCACACCTCACCAGCCAAGGGCAAATTGGTGTCAAGGTTCGACGTCTGCTCAACCATATCGCCGCCAAGAGCGAAAATACTCGAGCTGCTAAGGCCGGAAGATCCCGGGCGGGATGCATTGGAGGCGATAATAAGACCGGCACCTCGTCGAGGTCTCGCGCGACCGCTCGATGAGGATACGCGTCGGTTTCTGCAGAGAGCTCTACTCTCCCCGAGCCCGCAAGGTCTGTCGCTGGCCGCTACGCCAGAACCTCCCAATCCACCGACAGTAACCTCCGAAACTTTGACAGAATCAGTGAATTTCACACAGCAGCTACAAAATTCAAAATTAGAAAGATCTCTAGCAGACGAGTTACGAGAAGCAGAAGAAGACGAGCGGTCGGGAGGAAACATTCGAAAGGAATTGCTGAGGGAATTTAGAAGGAGAGGTGGGGGAGTTCGAGAAGCAGTTGAGAGGGACCGATTGGGGAAGTTGGCGTTATCAGTGGAGGAAGACGAAGGAGATTGCCAGGAGGAGAACGGGCTCAGTGCGGCAGCGCGGCGCCTGGACGCGCTGCTGGCAGAGTCACGGGATCTGCACGAGGAGCTGGCCGGCATTCAGGAAGACATCCAGGTGCTGGCCCGGCGCGTGACCCGCCGCGACCCCTGACGCGTTGGTACCGTTGCTCGCAACACCACCAACAGCACTTATTTCTATTTCCAATTCCACACTAACATTTATAGTTATTTATAAAGTTACACGAATAGTTCAAAGTTAGTATTAATGACCCGATGATTATGCGTACAGTATAATATAGACGTTTGTTATCAATTGTTATGGTCATAATGTTATTGTTTTGTAAATTGTTAGTCACTGTGGTAATACTTAGTGAGGCGATACATTAATTAAATTGTATGACTCAGTCTAAAGGTTGAGACATGTCAATGAAATTACATGGTACAGAAGTTTTTTTATGGTGTATTTACCAACGATGGCGGTCAAGCAAGCGGCCTATTTAATGGTAAATAGTTACCATACCCTTATTCTTCTTTACCATTCAACATAACTAAGTCCTCAGAGCAATGTTGGAGAGATACAAAAGCATCTTATGACATGATCATGGTATTGATCATATATGAACCAACGGCTATCACTTTCTATCCAGTGGGCATGCTACTCACCATTCCAATTTAAAATATATGGTGTTCTTAATTTAAATAAGCGATGGCTACCACTTTCCATCCAGTGGGCAAACTGTTTATGATTCCAATTTATAAAAACAGCCTGTTAATGTAATGTGGACTCTATTCACCGCAATTAGCGTCACATTTGGGCCGTTGTGCGTGTAGAGCCGAGACTACTAAACGTAGCCAGCCAAGCTCCTCCCAGAAGCGCAGAAAACCCTGGTGTCTTCACTAGCTTTGCGGAGCAACCAAAAACAGCCTGTTATTGAACTACTAACTCATAATAGATATACACATATGTTATCAAATGTATATATTATTGTAATTTTCTCGCAAACATCGTTAGTGACAATGTGTTAACGGTTAGTGAGCAGATATATTAGTTAAGTGCAATAATTATTCGTGTAACTTTCACTCTGATTAGCTCACATTTTGTACATCGCTGTAACACAACACGCAGCACATGCACTGCACTGCACTGGCTGTTTGGCGCTATGCATGAAATAAAATCGTTTATTTTCCATACACTGGGCATTAGTTCCAGATTGTAGATATTTGGACTTCTAGTGTATATGGAATAGTGAATTTATTAACCCTGTTCAGATAGTTATATTATAGTTCATACATCTATACATATAAATAAAATTGTAGCGTCTGTTTATAATATTGAAATAACCGTTTTTTTCTACATGCATAATTTTTAATATTATGTTATTTTGGTGTACCTGCCAATAAAAGCCCCATCAAAATCGGTCCAGACTTTTCAGAGATTAGCCGGAACAAAGAAACAGACAGATAGACAAAAATTGTAAAAAAATGATATTTTGGTGTATGTACCGTATTTACATATGTAGCCAGAACAAAGAGACAGACAGACAGACAAAAATTGTAAAAAGTATTATTTTGGTGTATGTCTGGTCTGGACCGATTTTGAAGGGGCTTTTATTGGCAGGTAGCTGATGTAATAAGGAGTCGTGCTACTTTTATTTGAGAAATAACTTTTTTGTTATATCCACACGGACGAAGTCACGGGTACAGCTAGTTCATATACATATATAGTCTACATCTAGACTTCGTAAGACAACGTCTGCGTATGTTTTTATTTATTTGCTTTATCTTTTATATATAAATTTACGTGTCACGTTGTTTGTCCGCGATGGACTCTTAAACGACTGAACCAATTGCAAATTTGATTTGCGCATTGTGTGCAATTTGATCCAACTTGAAAGATAGGATAGCTTACATCTCAATTTATAGTCGCAATATTATTTTATTCAAGAACCTTAGCCACATCAACGCGTGGCCGGGTCTGCTACTATACCAATCAAATGATAATAATAATAATAATAATAATGTTTTGGCATTACAAATACATACAACCCTAAATTCGCCCTTCTATCATCAACCTCTATTTTTCAATAGCGATTTTAATTTATTTATATGGCAAAACAACGTTTGCAGGGTCAGCTAGTAGCTATATAACTTTCTTGTTATAGAAATATTATTTCTATGTATTATATTCAAATCAAATTTAATTACATACATTCGTAGCCTACAGAAGTTGTGATTATGATAAAAAAGATATCATATTATGTTTAGCCTAATGTGAAATTAGGTAAAATATAAAATTTTAATAATTAATTTATTATCAAAGACATTATTAGGTACTTCAAAATTCCTTTATGGAGTAGTTACATTTGTTCACCAATTATTTGATTTATTCATTCATTCATTCAATATGAATCGTCCTCATGAAAAATCCATGATACCGTCAGGTATTTTATTATATACTAGCTATACACGCGAATCGTCCGCGTGGTATTTAACTTTTTTTTCTAAAATAAAAGTAGGCTAAGTTACTCCTTATTACATCAGCTACCTGCCAAAAATAGTCCAGTCAAAATCCGTCCAGCCATTTCAGAGATTAGCCGGAACAAAAAGACAGACAGACAAAAACTATAAAAAATGGTATTTTGGTTTATGTACGGTATTTATATTTATATGCATGTAGTAAAAACCGATTATTTCAATATTACAAACAGACACTCCAATTTTATTTATATGTATAGATTTGTATCACCATATGGAAGACATTATAGATTAAAATCTTCAATTATCTATAATGCAAATAAAGTATGATCTATCTATGATAGATAGATAAATCATATCATCATCATCATCATCATCATCTATTATATAGGTGGTATGGGCATGTAATGCGTAGGAATGAAAAGAATAAGAATAGAAAATCATTTATTCAAATAAACTTACATTGTAGCACTTTTAAATAGTCATTACATTTTTTTAATCTACCGCTCATTCGGAAAGCTGTCTCATCACAAGAAGAACGACGGGACAAATGAAAGAGAAGAACATGTTAAGCCGACTTCAATATATATAAATGTTGTAAAGAATAAGAAAGAAGCAGATGATATCTATCTATCGTTTTATCTATCTATGTAATACTTTCAGGCGCAGAATGCGCGCGCATGTCGGTGCGCGGCAGCTGCGCGCGCGCTTTTCTCGGAGTGGAGGGCGCTGCGGTACATGGACGACGTGGTTGCTCTGCTGAAGGGCGACGTCGCAGGCGCCGTGAGGGCGAAGGCCTGGCCCTTCGCCCTCGGCCGGAGACAGCCGCACCGGAACTATATCGTGTGATCTCAGGTATATATTTTTATGTAATTGAAATGACAAAGAAGCTGACGGCTCACCTGATGGAAACCGTCTTCTATATACATAAACGTCATACTCGAGAACGGGTGCTGCTTGTAGGGACTGGTCTAATTTTGTTGCTCAACTAACTATTCATTTATTTATGTCAACTTTGCTATTAGGCAGAGATTTATTATTCACAGAAAATATAATTCTAAATAAAATTACAACAAATATTTGAAAATGTAAATCCAAATAAAATTACAACAAACATCGCGTTCCGAATGTGTGGTAGAATAAAAAAATATGACTGTTCAATAGTCTTCAATTTCAATAGTTCAATAGTTAGTATTAAGTTTATTTGAATAAAGATTATTTCTTTTTAAAAAAGAAATAATTTCTTTTTAAGAAATAATCACGTTATCACGTGACACCCGTGATACAACTCATGTCATCATAAGAGTCATGACATTTTAATCCTCTGAGATGCTCAGAGGATTAAAATGTCATGACTCTTATCCCGTAATTTATTCCCTCACTACCTTATTTCACCGGAACACATTTTACAAAGAAATTTACTGGACGAGTGTAATACTGTGAGACTGAGATACACAGGCAGACAACTTTATTTAAAGTCTACCTAGGTATTGTTTAGATAACAAACTACCTGCTTCCTCAGACATTGCACGAATATTCTCATTAAGAAACTCACTGTATAATGTAACAAAATAACTATACTTATAAAATGGAGATTCATTACCAACTTTTTTTTACTTTTCCATACTCTTTTATATATATTATAAACATTTTTCTCTTGCCACTCTAATCCTGACAATTACAAATTCAAATTCAAAAATCATTTATTCATGTAGGACATTTTAGCTGCTTATGAACGTCAAGTTTTTTACATTATAATTTTATTTTTTTCGCCTACCGTCCAGTATGGTATATAGATGCAATTGAGAAGAACTGGTAGATACAAAAAATAGAGTGAGCAAAACAGGTTCAGCCGTTCGGGAGTTCGCTGACATACATTCTAAAATTGATTATGACGGGGAAAAAAATGCTAGTATTAGGAAGAGGTGACCTCATTGTTGGACCCTTTTAGATCGACTTCCATGCGATCCCTCGCCAAATAACAAGTATATTTAATAATAATATCTCTGGAAAATTCACACAGCTCTCGTTTGCGCTTGAATCTACGCTAAAGCGTCAGTGGACAATGATAATCATCTGAGGACATTTCACACAGCGCCATCTAGTCCCAAGTTAATAGAGTTTGAGGGGTTAGTTTCTACTCGGGAAAGCGGTGTTAAGGAAAGAGCCGCACTATTCAGCCCTACTTGCATTCTACAATGCAGTTATGTGTTTAAGCAGAGCATGTGTTAATGGTACTAGACAACTAATATAAATACTTAGATTTTTTTTTATAAAAGCTTAATAAAAAAAATTACAAAAAGTATATGAGTACAAGAGTCATCAGCATCATCGGCTTCTTCCTTACTCCTTTCATGACCTTCAATGAAAGGAGTAAGGAAATAATATATTTTTCTCTTCCATTCATCCCTGTAGGCAGTCATCTCGTTATTTGCTCTCTTTCTTACCATATCATCTTTCACGAAGACTTTCTGACCTCTCCGACATCTAACTACAAGTTTACCGCCCGATAAATCGAACCTGCGACCTGCGAAATAAAGCGGAGTGTTAAACCACTGGACCACCGAGGCCGTCAAAAATAATACCGGGATGTATTCACTGATGTGCCTTTATTTTTATCCTAAAAACACCCTCCACTAACATATATATATTGAGAATACATGAAAAAAATATATATTGATACATATATATGAATTATTCAGGGCTATCATTACTCTGATAATAATAATAATCTCAGGACAATTCACACAGCGCCATCAAGACCCAAGTTATGCTAGCTAAAGCTTGTGTTATGGGTACTAGATAACTGATACAAATACATTGATACATTTTTTTCGTAAATGCATACATATTATACATAGAAAATATCCAAACCGATACAAACAATCATACTCAGGAATACAAATGTTTGTGCCTTGCGAGGAATCGAACCCGCGACCATCGGAAATAAGGCGGTGTGCTAAACCACTAGATCACCGAGGTCGTCAAATACTATATAAATATTCAACAATATTCTCAATCAAAACTCGACCATTCCATTTCTTTGTCTCCTTTTCTTCTATCTTTACTAGCTTTTGCCCGCGGCTTCGCTCATGTTAAATTATCCCCTAAGGGGTGGAATTTATCAAAATCCTTTCTTAGGGGATGCCTACGTCATAGAAGCTTTATGCATGCAGTCTCAGCCCGATCGGTTTAAAATTAACAAAGTTTCATACAAACTTTCATCCCCAATTTTATCCCTTTGGGGGTAGAATTAATCGAAATCCTTTCTGAGCGGATGGCTACGTCATCACATCTACCTGCATGCCAAATTTCAGTCCGATCCGTCCAATGGTTTGGGCTGTGCGTTGATAGATTCAGTCACCTTTGAGTTACATACATATATTTAGATGTTAAAAAATACATTACTAAGGTTTCAAATGTAACTTTTGTAAGTCAAGTGCGGGATAACGGGCACAGATATAATAATAATAATAATAATTTACTTTGTTTAACAATCTTTCTTACATAATATTTATCTTAATCAAATTTTTTTTTTATACAACTATGGTGGCAATCAAGCATACGGCCCATCTGATGGTAAATGGTTACCGTAGCCTATGAACGCCTGAAACACCAGGGGTATCACTTGCGCGTTGCCGACCCTTAAGAAACCTTAATATACCTTTCTTGAAAATTTTCACACCGATACTTAAAAGTTGTCTTGCTGTCCAGCATACGCCTCCTCTAGAGTTCGCCATTGAATGCGATTCCGTGCTACTCTTTCCCACGTATGTCCCGCTATTTTTTTAATATCGTCTCCCCATCTACGACTCTGTCTCCCTTTCCGTCTTTTATATTGTCTCGGGCACCAGTCTGTAACGTCTTTGGACCGTTTATCTCTCTTGCTTCTAATCATATGTCCTGCCCACCTCCATTTTAGTTTTTTACTACAGTAGATTGCATCTGTGATTCTAGTTTTCTTCCTTATAGTATCTAGTTTAATTTTGTCTTTTAATTTGATGTTCAGTATGCTTCGTTCAATACTGTGTAGGGCACAACTATACTCGTACACAATTGAATTATCAAAGAAAAATTGAATTACTTTAGAAGCCATACTATGACCAAAGTAAAGAGGAGAGTATGTTAGAAACCAAACTACGAATTCATTGTTATATCTGCCCCGAATTCATTTCCGAAACTGTATCGAACGGAAATAAAAACCGTAACTCAAATGACGTTAAGTGCATATTGCGCTGCATGCCAGCGGTCTCATACTCGTATATTTTATTTATTTTAATAAAATAAATAGTATATTCTACGTCGACGAAGCCGCGGGTAACAGCTAGTAATTAATAAGAATACATTCATGCATATAGTTGAAATTTAAAGAATGCATAAATGAAATGAAATGATATTCATTTCAGTGCATTATTGGATGTAAAAAATGTTTATTTTATGTTTATTTTTTAATTATGGTAAATTAAGTTTAATTATATGTACATTTTATTTGCTCTTTTTTTTTCCTTTGTTGTTTATATTGTATTTTTTACATTGCACTGAATAAAATATTTTTCTTTCTTTCTTTCTTTCTTTCTATTTATTCAGTAGATGTTAAAAAAATTAAAACACATTAAACAATACAAAAAACTCAATCATTGCAACGATTACAAAAAGTAATAAAAAAAAGTATAATACATTTACCATATAAGTACATTTGTTATAAAATTACAATTTACGTGTTTGCGCGTGTGCGTGCATGTGTGTCGACGCATCTACCGAATAGGTCCGTGCTCAGTATAATGCTGCAAGTGCATATGATAGTATTTTCGTTTATTGTTTTATAACGATTAAAGTCTCAACGGACCTTGTTGCGGGTAAATAATACGAAAATTGTTGATTGAGACGATGTATATAACAGATGATAATTGACTGACAATATGTACATAGAAATAATGATCTTATATACTAAATAACAATAGGAAAATGTAAGGTGGGGCGACACAGTTTAGACACAGCAGTGCTTAGTAGACAATATTAAATTTGTCTTACTAGACATTATTAAATGCAATTATTATTTTGATGTATCTAGGTGACTGTGTCCCATAGACCTTAATGATTTCATTCAACGAAAATATAATAATAATAACAATAGTAATAAAGAGAAAACCAGCAAAAGCTGAGAAAAAATAAAATAAAGAATAATAATCTCAGGACAATTCACACAGCGCCATCTAGACCCAAGTTAAGCTAGCTAAAGCTTCTGTTATGGGTACTAGATAACTGATACAAATACATTGATAATATTTTTTCGTAAATACATACATGTTACAAATATAAAATACCCAGACCGATACAAACAATCATACTCATGAATACAAATGTTTGTCTCGTGCGAGGAATAGAACCCGCGACCATCGAACGTAAAGCGGTGTGCTAGACCGCTAGACCACCGAAGTCGGTCGAAAATGAACAGAGAATATATTTTCTCTAAATAAAAAATTGTATGCTGTTTATAAAACTACTAGATGACCTGCGCGACTTCGTCTGTATAACAGTTTCTTATATTACACTTATCTTTATACATACATAATTTCTTTTTAAAATTACTAGCTGTAAGTACATATATTAGTATAGTACATATAAACCTTCCTCTTGATTTGTGGAATGAACTAACTGCCGAAATTTTCTCACGAGACTACAGCCTGGGGTTTTTCAAGAAGGGTTAATTAAGGTTTCTTAAGGATCGTCACGTGATACCCCTAGTGTTTCAGGCGTCCATAGGCTACGGTAACCATTTACCATCAGATAAGCCGTATGCTTGTTTACCACTGTTATTACATTCACAATTTAAGAGCGTCGCTCTTGTCGGTGCAACTCTTCCCACTTTTTAGGATCTTCCATCATATTCTCCAACTCTTGATACGACACGACTCCAATTCTGTCTTTCATTGGCTTGATATAGCTGTACCTTGGTCTTCCTCTCCCCTCTTTCCTTCTATCTTTCCTTCAATAATAACTTTCAAAAATTACACGAGCCATATCAAGTACTTTAACATTTTTCCTCGTCTATTTTCTATAATATTCAATAGAAATAGAAATAGAAATAATCTTTATTCAAATAAAGTCATTACAAGCACTTTTGAATAGTCATATTTTGATTCTACCACTCATTCGGAATGCAGATTCATCACAAGAAGAATGAGCAAGAAACTTGTGTGTTGCTCTTTTTAATAGATGTTTTTTTATATAAATAATTACAGTGTAACAAGTAAGAGGCATGCGATAATCAACATAGAAATCGCTACGCACTCATTATTAGTGTAATCAGATAATATTGTCAGTGCTATGTATTTAAATTTTTTCTACAAAAACATTATTATCGTTTACGAATTCTTCAATTTTATAGTAAGCTTTTTTGCAAAGGAAGTGTTTTATTTGACATTTAAATCTTTTTTCTGGCAGATTTATAACAGATATCTGCCTTTCTACTTTTACCCTATGCAATATTTCTTCATTTCTTTTCTTCGTTTCCTACCATAGTAGTATAAAAAAAGATCGTCCAGTGGTATTATTATTTCTTCTGCTCGCAGTAAATTTTTGATAATAATTACTTCGTTATTAATGCAAACAGTTAAAATAATGTACAGTGAGACGGTACCGAGAATGCCGAGTTACATTCTTGGCTGTTCGCGTGATCACAGCTAATACAATCAGCTGACAATAAATTATACGTTTCTGTCAAATGGTTTCAACTGTAGACACAAATTTTACATAATACACCGGTAAGTTTAACTAGGTCTATTTTTAGAATAGCTTTTTATATAACTAGAATTCCAGGTTTCACTCTGATAGCTCTGGACAAGTTACGAGACCCGGTTTCACTAAAGATAAGATTAGCCCTGTACCAGTAAGGAAAAGGCATTTAGTCTCAAGCTAAAGAAAGCTTGTCTTATGAGTACTTAAAAATATTTTTGGACTTTTGGACTTAGGAATGTGGTCTTATGGATGATAATAGAATGTGAACATGCTTGCGCTAACGGTATACACTGGCTGGGCTCCAGTGGAGCATGATATAAGCATAAGGTCAGTTCAGCCATTGTGACAAATTCGCCATGAATTTATCATGATGATTTCCAGGGGGAACCAAGTGGAAGTCAACCTGATGTGGTAAGGTCAGTTCAGCCATGATGACAAATTCACCATGAATTTACCACGATGGTTTCCAGGGGGAACCGCGTCAACCTGACATGGTACAGTATTAGCAATGGAGTTATCAGTCCCCTAACAATGCCCTTCCTCCGAAAGTGACCTGGTCAATGTACCATGGATTCTTGACCTGCACGCGGTTTCCCCTGGAAACCATGGTGTTAGAATTATGTTGATTTTGTCACAATAGGCTACCTGACCTGACCTTATGCTCATCCTATTACCCTCCACTGGTGCACTGCCAGCGCAAACCGTTAGCGCAGGTGCAACATACTCTTATCAACAATTAATTAAATATATCCATTGGAGTTCACATTAATATTAGGTACCATTAATACATCGAAAGAATTTCCGTAATTAATGCAGATTTTCCGGGATTTAGTTTGCTTTACTTTTAAAGTTTCTTACTGTCTCTCGCTTTATCGATACATATAAATAAAATTGGAGTGTCTGTTTTGTAATATTGAAATAACCGTTTTTTACTACATGCGACTATAAATACGGTACATACACCATAATAATGGTTTTTTACCATTTTTGTCCGTCTGTCTGTTTATTCCGGCTAGTATCTAAAATGTCTGGGCCGATTTTGACGGGACTTTTTTGGCAAGTAGCTGATGTAATAAAGATTTACTTAGGCTACTTTTATTTAAGAAAAATAAAGGTAAATTCCACGCGTACAAAGTCGCGTATTTCAGCTAGTAATCTTATAAAAAGAGAGACAATAAAAAATGATAAACTGGTCGTGACCTGATGATAAAACTACTGCAAGTACTGTCTTATGACATTGTTTAAATACAAACAAAGGCGATAGAGTCACCAAAATTTATATTTTATAGGTATTTAAAGAATACTGGAGTCTTTTGGAGGAGGCCTATGTCTTGGGACAAACTGATGATTGTCAGCACAAAAGCTATAAATTAATTAATTAAAAATTAATTAGTATTTTTCAAATAACTATAACAATACATTACATAGTATAAAACTAAGTCGCTGTCGCTGTCTGACCCTATGTAAATTAATTCTTTAAAACTACGCAACGGATTTTGAAGCGGTTTTTTTAATAGATAGAGAGATTCAAGAGGAAGGTTTATATATGTAATATATGTACACTCGTGCGAATCTGGGGCGAGTAGCTAGTAGTATAATAAAAACAATTTGACCTCTTGAATATATTGAACACCCTTCGCGTCTACATCTAGCATCGAATTACGAGTGTATAAACTTACAGTATCACAATTTGTCAAACGTTTGGGCTCTTTGTCCAAACGTTAGCACTTTTTTTTTAATAATAATAATATATATATTGACACCAATTTAAGTAATTACAGTTAGTTATTCTTCTTATAAACTATTACATGTTTGTTAAATATGTACTTTGTCGTCCACATATCACACAGTATGTCAACAGCTTGTCTTCTGGAAGAAAGAGATTGTTAGTTATGTGAACTGATTACCCTCTTGCTAGCAATATACCATGCTAATTTGAACTACACACAATACCCCTGAAAAACCCTCACGATAAATTCCTGGCAAATAGCCACGATGAGGGCTAACTGACCTGACCTCATGTTCATCTTATCATCCTCAACTGGTGCCGCACCAGCGTAAACCGTCAGCACAGTTGAGTGCACCATTTCATTATCATATACAAAACAATACAGAGTCACATACTACCAAGTATGCCATCAACGTATTTTCCCTTCTAGATACATAAAAAAGTTTCCATTTGCCGAGATATTTGCCGAAAGGCCTTCAAATATTTGTTCAAATCTTTGACGCTCAACAGCATTAGAATAAACGCAATGTAGATTACCAACTCGTTGAAAATTCAGTGATTCTTATAGAAAACATGAAAACCTTGTTCCCCTCAAAAGGCATACAAAGCAAATACCATATAAAAGTTCCGCACAAACGGACCAACCAACGATAACTATTAACAACCAAAGTTGTCTTCAGGCAAATGCCGCACTCGTATTCCTAAATCCTGCGGTATGTGCGCTAAACACAGTGTTGCCACACTACTAAATTTACCACTAGAATGGGTGAATTTGTAAGCCCCTTGAAATTTTTATTACGTTTTCAAAGGCTAGATTATTGAAAAGTCAAGGATTAACTTTTATATTTGATTTTATTGCGAGGAAAAACAATAATACTGTTTCTACGTAACAGGACACACCCAATGAACAAGCAGTGTCATTTATCTAACATCATAAAAAAAGAAAAATAAAAATATCAAATTATATGTGGGTAGTTTAACCAGAGAACAAGGTAGTAAAATTGAATGTTGCAGTAAATATGTGCTTACAAACAAAAAACATCTAACACCCTTATATTTTTTTATGGTTGATAATGGAATGGTGCACTCGCTTGCGGTAGTGGTTTAAGTAAAAATTAATGATAATAGAGAGATGCTTGTATAGGTTTATTATAGCAGAGCGCAATGACAGAAGTAATATAAAACAAAATGTATATAAACAACATTATATTTTAAATATGGATAAAAGAATATATAAAAACTGCCAGTGACTCTCATTGTAGATCTAACAGTTTACACTGGCGGGGTTTCGGAGGACGATAAGATGATATTAAAGTCAGGTCTATTAGCAATCTTCACAAATTCACCAAGAATGTGTCACAATGGTTTCAAGGGGGAACCACGTAGTGGTCAACCTGACATGGTACATTTATAGCAATAAGATCATCAATCCACATTAACAGCAATCCCCTTTCCCCCTCAAGACCTAGTCTGGTGAGCATAATTTGTAAGAACTATAGATATAGAACGTTCAATAAATAACAATATAATTGTTATTTCAGGACTTTATTGGTGAGTTTTTTAGTTAACGTAGGATATAAATATATTTCATCGCGGCCCGGACGACGTCCACTGCTGGACATAGGCCTCCCCCAAAGATCACGACGATCGGTCCTGCGCTGCTCGCATGTTTCCCAATAAGCTCACCATTTAGTGTTGTTATAACACACAAATAAGTAATTTCAAATTTTATAACCCTAATATAAATATGTTGAAGATAAAAATAAAGCTATCATATAATCCAATATATATATTTATCTGTCTGTCTCATATATATATATATAATCTGTCTATCAAAATTAGTCTCTGATTATCGCTATAGTGTATTTTTCAGTGAAAAAAAAAAACAACAATATTTTTACGCAACAAATTACTCATTATATAAATATTTGACGGCTCTTGTGGTCTAGCGGTTAGCTTACCGCCTTACTTCCGATGGTCGCGGGTTCGATTACTCGCACGGCACATACATTACCTCTCCGATCGATCCCCCGTCCAATTCAAACGGGGATCGATATTACGACGGCCTGAGCCGACGTTCGAACCCCTAGTGGTGCCCTCAGACTAAAGTCGTATCCGTCAGGCAGGAGTTTGCCTTCAGCCGCTCCATAAGTCCTTCCGCGGGTTTGGAGTGCCATCTGCACTCGCCCCCTAATGTCCGGTGAAGCTGTAAAGGCCAGCTGCGGCCAACAGCATTAGAGTAGTCCGAAAAAAAAACGGCACAAACATTTGTATTAATGAGTACGATTGTTTGTAACGGTCTGGGTATTTTCTATGTATAATATGTAGGTATTTACGACAAAAATCTATGTATTTGTATCAGTTGTCTAGTACTCATAACACAAGTTTCATCTAGCTTAACTTGAGTCTAGATGGCGCTGTGTGAATTGTTCTGAGATTATTATTATTTTTATATATAATATAAACGTATATGGAATAATTGCTTGATTGAGAAGGAACAGCTGGTGGTTTTAGCTGGTAAGACTCCGGCAGTACCCGCTTACCTCCCCAGGAAGGGGGTTTCTTCCTGTAGATTTTCCCCAACTAAAATACAGAATAGGCTAGTAGGCTTGATCAATCATTGCTGGCAACACTGACTAAACAAATTCCGTGCGGTGGGCCCGCAATCCGACCACGTTTTGACGTAACCGCATTACGGACTATCGCGATAGTGACGGCTAATTACCGCCCGGCCCGTACCGGCACGGGCCGCAATAATAAGCTTACGGAAGCTTTATATATGTAGGTGCAATTCGATAGCTTTTTACTTGATGCATTGTTATCTCTCCTGCAATAAACATAGGGTACTTTTTTGTAAAATACTAACTGGCTGTCTGACCTGGCTTGTAAAGTGTTTTTTTACTGCCTTCCGTGGCAGAACAGATGAAAAAAACATTTTGCACAACAAAAACTACTTTCTATTAGTATATATGCACATCGCTTCACTTTCAAAGATTTTTCGCACGGTACGAAATAGAAATAGAAATAATCTTTATTCAAATAAACTAACTATTCAAATAGTCACATTTTTTTTATTCTACCGCTCATTCGGAATGCAGAATCATCACAAAAAGAATGAGCAAGAAACTTGTGTGTTGCTATTTTGAATAGATGTTTCTTTATATATATAAATAATGACAGTATAACAAGTAAGAGGCATGCGATAATCAACATAGAAACCGCTACGCACTCATTCTGAGTGAAATCAGATGATATTGTCAGCGCTATGGATTTTAATTTTTTCTACAAAACCTCATTATCGTTAACGAACGAATTTATTTAAAAGAACAACACACAAGTTTCTTGCACATTCTTCTTGTGATGAGTCTGCATTCCGAATGAGCGGTAGAATAAAAAAAACTTGACTATTCAAAAGTGCTTATATAAAGTTTATTTGAATAAATATTATTTCTATTTCTATTTCTTCAATTATATAGTAAAGTGTTTTATATGACGTTTAAATCTTTTTTCAGACATATTTAAACGATAGATTTTATAAGAATATAAACCTAACAATTGTAAAATTATAGATTGCAATGCTCATATAAATACATAAATCGAATTCACGACCTTTTAAGCCTAAGTCGCGTTATCCACTAGGTCAAGACGGTCTGATATTAAATATAATGACGTTTCCAATAAAATATACTTATCAATGACTAATATTAGTAGAATGTTGTTTCATTATCACACTCTATATGGTATACCTTTCGTTTTATTAGGTATTTCCTGGTTATCATAATATATATAACTAGATTAGATTATACACATATGTCATCTTTCATTATTATTAACTAGCTGTCCCCGTGACTTCGTCCGCGGTCGAATTTAACCTTATTTTCTAAAATAAAAGTAGCCTAAGTTACTCCTTATTACATCAGCTACCTGCCAAAAGCAATCTCGTTAAAATCGATCCAGCCATTTCAGAGATTTGCAGGAACAAAAAGACAGACAAAAATTGTAAAAAATGTTATTTTGGTGTATTACCGTATTTATATTCATATGCATGTAGTAAAAAACTATTTCAATATTACAAATAGACACTCCAATTTTATTTATATGCATAGATTGATCATTATTTTCATTTATATTTAAACATTTTTACTTGTCAGATATCGATTGCCGAAAGTAGGTAATTATTGAAGTACTAGAATAATAATAATAATATATAAAACACCAGAATACTAAATACTTAACGCATAACTCGAAAATTCTTGACTTCCTCAATAACATCTTAATACTTAATAAACACAGCACAACCTCTCCCACATTCTAAGGCCCGTGTGTGAGTATTACCTTCTTTTAAATTTATAAATGAAGACAAAGAGCAGATAATAATAATAATATTTTATTTATGCTCCACACTGGTGCCCCCGGTCGCCCCTCCGATCGATCCCCTGTCCAATTCAAACGGGGATATTACGACGTACTAAGCCGAGGTTCGAACCCCTAGCGGTGCTCTTAGACTAAAGTCGTATCCGTCAGGCAGGAGTTGGCCTTCAGCCGCTCCATAAGTCCTTCCTTGGTTTGGAGTGCCATCTGCACTCGCTCCCTATCGTCCGGTGAAGCTGTAAACGCCAGCTGCGGCCAACAGATTTAGAGTAGTCCGAAAAAGAAAATATACAGACCAAAAATAACCTGACAATGAGGGTGACGCAGCTGAAGTCGAGCCACAACGCGAGTTTCAAGGCGTTTGTGGTCCGGGTTCCCACCATGCTGCCCACCTTCATGAAGGAACACTACTGGCCGAAGGGTGTGGTGTATCAGCGCTACAGTGGCAGATTGCCGTCGTCAGTGCCGTGACCACAGAAACAATTTCAATATCTTAATTTTATAACATTATTTCATATGTATGTTAATCTATAATATGGGCCTAGTAGTGAAATAAAGAAATAAAATAAACAAAAATCCGTAAATGAGAATATTGATTTAGCCAGTTAAGCGGATATGTTTTGTAATCAATGGGCAATTAGTGGGTAAACACGAAATATCCCTTAATAGTTGAATGAGAATTATTGGCAGCATTTGGGAGAGCACGCCATTGTACAAGTACACTACATAACTACAAGTATATATAACACTAGCTGTACTCGCGTTAAATTTCAATATAAAATATAGCCTATGTGTTATTCTGATCATCATCATCATCGCAGCCCGGAAGACGTCCACTGCTGGACATAGGCCTCCCCCAAAGATCTCCACGACGATCGGTCCTGCGCTGCTCGCATCCAATGCCTTCCAGCGATCTTGACCAGATCGTCGGTCCACCTTGCTGGAGGCCTTCCCACGCTGCGTCTTCCGGTCCGTGGTCGCCACTCGAGGACTTTACTGCCCCAACGGCCATCTGTCCTACGAGCTATGTGCCCTGCCCATTGCCACTTCAAAGTCGCAATTCTTCTGATGCATAAACTATATTACTGTAAAGTTTCATCAAAATCCGTTCAGTAGTTTTTGCGTGAAATAGTAACTAAACTTCCATACTTACAAACTTTTATAATACTAATATTAAGATTTATTCCGCAACAATGACCATTAGTCCTGAAAATGTGGTTATTTACTGTACTAGAGAGATCAGAACTGTACTAGATCTTAAACCCTAATGGTAAATGAAACCCAAAGATAGTACTAGATTCCGTAGTAAGAATATTCTCATCCCTCTACATTTTTTTTTGGGACTACTGCGGCTGAATGCCAACTCCCGCCTGACGGATACGACTTTAGTCTGAGGGCACCACTAGGGGTTCGAACCTCGGCTCAGGCCGTCGTAACATCGATCCCCGTTGAATTGGACGGGGGATCGATCGGAAGGGGGCTTCACCGGAAACGTGCAAACGTGCTATAACTTAAGACATAATGCAAAAATATCTTGCCACCGCGATGTAGAAATTATACGTAATTAGATTAAATAGTGGTAGAGTAGATAATATACTACTTACTCTTGTAGTTATATATATATATATATAGTATGCAGTATATTAGATATAAACAATTACAATTAATGACAAAACCAGTTTTGTTATTAATTGTAATTGTTTGTATCAGTCATTCTGTTTTATATTATGTATGTATTTACAAAAAAAATATCTAAGTATATCAGTTAGTACCCATAACACAAGCTCTGCTTAGTTTGGGAATAGTGTATAGTCCAGGGTTATAATTATTAATATTAAGTGATGAGGATGATGTAATCCCGGCCGATTGTCTGTCATCATCACCATCACCATCATCATCATCATCATCATCGTTATTATTAATATTAAGTATAGAATTAAACATATGAATAAAGAAATATGTATAAGGACGTAGCCTCGATAATATTTAAACTTGCTCCTCGTAGGTAGTTAGAGCAAAACACAATGAAGAAACAAACGCTTGTACCGTATCAACAGGAAACATAGTTAATAATATTAAATGAACGAAGAATACTCGTTATATTAAATGTAAAACAATGAAGTTACTAATTTATATTTAATACTAGTTGTATGCTAATATTATAAATGTGGATGTAGGGATGTTTGTTACGCTTTCACGCGAAAACTACTAAAGCGATCATCATGAAATTTTGTGAAATGAAATGAAATGATATTTATTCAGTAGAAAACTAAAACACACATTAAACAAACAAAAAATAGAATAACAAATAGTGCGAACAATTACATACAAATAACAGTACACAAATTACGTATGTGCGAGTGTGCGTGCATGTGTATGTCTGTCGAAGCATCCACGGAATAGGTCCGTGCTCAGCATAATGCTGCAGCGGCTGGAGCGCTGCAACGCTGTTTTTCAGCACAAGACCTGGGGTGGTGTATTGCCGTGTTGTACACGATTTATGATATGATACAATACTTAATATATAATAAATTGATATAAATTGATATATGTACATAAATACACATTTAGCTAAAATAGAGATAGTACACAAATGACAAGGCGATAATAGATTCAAATTCAATTCAAATTCAAAATATCTTTATTCATGTAGGTCTATTACAGACTCTTATGATATGTCAAATCTACCTTCAGTTCGGAATGATATCGAGATGAGAAGAACTGACAAGAAACTCAGCTCATAGATATAAATACAGTCAAATAAAAGAGATACAGGAGAGGGTATATAAAGATACAGATATATAAAGTGGTAATGTATTTTTGCCTAGATTGATTTTTGTACCTGCATGAAGTATTTTTTTAGGTGTCGTTTAAAAGTGTGAATTGATTTTAGATCTTGAATAGGTGGTGGTATGTTATTCCAGCAGTGAGTGGCTGCATATTTAAAACTTCCCCTAAATGCAGCTGTATTATGACTTGGAATTTTAAGTGTATTGACATTTAATCGTATCGCGTATTGGTAACAGTTTTGTGCACATGTTCTTGGAGGTATTAGAATGAACATAGGTCACTGTTGCTGGCAGCTTGTCTACCATTTTTTTTATAACTTTTTAGTTTTGATATCTATTTTTTATGTCAGTTTTGACTAATATTGTTTTGTTACTTCGCTGTGAGCCCATTTGGGAAAACTACACATTTTTACTAGTATTTAGTTTTATTAAAATAGTAGTTGTGTTCCTGCTATTTTAATAAAACTAAATACTAGTAAAAATGTGGGATGAATGGAAACGAAAAACATATTACGCCGACCCCAAATAAATGGGATAAGGAAGAAGCAGATGATGATGATGTTGAGTAGTTGTGTTCCTGCTCCAGTAACAGCACAGATAACACAATATTACATAAGTAACAGATACTTACTTATTAATATAATATTTATTTTAAAAAAATAGAACATTTTTTATAAAAAAGATTCAATGCGAATGAAGCAGATGGCAAAAGCTAGTAAGCTATATTACCATAAAGTTTCATTAAAAACCGTACAATAGTTTTTACGTGAAAGAGTAAGGGACCCCATTACTATCTCTTTCCGGGGGAGAAGGATTGTTAGTAATAGGAAGTAGTGAGCTAGTGACATTGCAAGCAACGTACTATGGTAGGTCGAGCTCCACGCGGTTGCATAGGTGGCGTGTGTCAGATGGTATAATATATATTTTTATTTGTTACAGAGTAGTGACATGTGCAACTCCGTGATCAACCGGCACAGGTGACACTCGACACTCGTGACGTCACTCCATAAGTCAAAGTTATATTAATTTAATGTAAACATTATTTTTACTTGGAGAAAATACTCATGGAGACCTGCTCGCCCCGGGAAAGGATAGCGGGTACTGTGAAACCTACTAAAAGCTACTTGATGTCCCAATATTTTTGAGTCATGGTCGAATGACAGTTCACCGCGATTCCAACGACGGTGGCCCACTCTAGAAGAGAATGGAAAGGCAAACAGGAACTGTGAAACTCCTATTCACTAGAAGATATCTCCATATGCCGGAGTTGAGGAAATCTAATAAACTCTACATCATCCATCTCTGCGGTTCCCATTGGAACCCATTTCTGCCTACTTTTTCCCTGGGGAAGGCGCGGGGACGTGTGACTTTGTTGTAATCATGAGATCTCATTGGAACCTACTTCTTCCCTGGGGAAGGGGACGTGTGTGACTTCTTCAGGTCTAGTGCGGTGGGGTGGAACCAGTCCTGCAGACTTTACTCCGGCCCATTAGCGACCTAGGGGCTACTGTCGCCACTCCTGTCTCCTTGTTCACTAGGAAGGGAATAATCTATCATATTTATTGATACATCCATGACTATTTTTGCAATTTTTGTCTTTCTGTGAATACGTATAGGTGTAAAAATATTGATGAGTGTGCAACAAATTTATCCATATCAGAACTGTGTTATCTATGATTAATAATATTATAAAAAGTTAGTTATAACCGCACAGGTTATAACATGTCATCTTAGGATTTATAGAACCGATTTTGAAATTTATTTCACTGTTACATAACCCATTTATTGAGGAATATTATTCACTATATATCATCACGCTACGACAAATAGGTGCTGAGCTGCAATTAAATGCGTTGCAAAAACGGGAAAATTACGACGCAGATAAATTCAGCTGGTTTAATATATACTGACATAGCTGTTGGTTGTCCCAATAAATAAATATATCTAACCAACTTTCGTATTAAGGACTAAAATGATCTGGAAATTTGAAATTTAATATTATTTTATTGGATCTCTGAACTTGATAAATTAATGTAAAGGTTAGTGACATAATAATAATAATAATCTCAGGACAATTCACACAGCGCCATCTAGACCCAAGTTAAGCTATCTAAAGCTTGTGTTATGGGTACTAGATAACTGATATATATACATAAATATTTTTTTTAGTAAATACATACATATTATACATAGAAAACACCTAGACCGATACAAACATTCATACTCATGAATACAAATGTTTGTGCCGTGCGAGGAATCGAACCCGCGACCGTCGGTCGTAAAGCGGTGTGCTTGACCGCTAGACCACCGAGGTTGTCGAGGAGTGACATAAGTATACTTAATTGTATATGACGCGGTCATTATTTATATGTAAAATTAGGAACAACACTAGATCTTACCAGGTTTTATTTATTTTTATTGAGTTCTCGAAACTTCCGGAGAGTTCAACCTTTTGGTTTGTTTTTAGAAACACCATTATTGCCGTCGCCGTATAGTTACATAGTATAAAATGCAGTCGCTTCTGATGTCCGTACGCTTAGATCTTTTCAACTACGCTTGTTGCTTGTTGTGCTTATAAACCATCCTCTTGAATCACTCTATCTATTGCTGAAAACTGCATTAAAATCCATTTTTAATGCAGTTTCCAGCAATAGATAGAGTGATTCAAGAGGAAGGTTTATATATATATAATACATGTAGGCGGATAGCTAGTTAAACGTAAACAAAACGTGGTAATATCTAAGTTAATTATGTGAAGTATATATCTAAGTTATTTGTTATTGATGATATAATAGTGACCTCGCTTGCGCTTGAATCTACGCTGGTAAAGCGTCAGTGGACAATGATAATCATCTCAGGACAATTCACACAACGCCATCTAGTCCCAAGTTAAACTAGCTAAAGCTTGTGTTGTAGGTACTAGACGACTGATACAAATACATAGGTTTTTTTTTCGTAAATACATACATATTATATACAGAAAACACCCAGATCGATACAAACAATCATACTTATGAATATAAATTTTGTGTCGTGCCAAACGAACCCGCGACCATCGGACGTAGTGGTGTGCTAGACCGCTAGACCACCGAGGTCGTCAGGAGATGATGGGATTAAAATTAAGGTTTGTTCAACATATTGAATTCACTATGCATCAACTACCATAGTTCAGGGGATATTGTATCGCAGGATGATCTTTGATAATCATCATCATCACCATCATCATCTTAGCCCGGAAGACGTCCACTGCTGGACATAGGCCTTCCCCAAAGATCTCCACGACAATCGGTCCTGCGCTGCTCGCATCCAATGCCTGCCAGCGATCTTGACCAGATCGTCGGTCCACCTTGCTGGAGGCCTTCCCACGCTGATCTTTGATAATGTATCCAATTATGTCATCTAGACTAACAGTTACGTGAAATTATATATAAATAATTATAATAATAATAATAACCGTGGACAATTCTGACAGCGCCATCTAGTCCCAAGCTACGCAGAGCTCTTGTTATGGGTACTAGACAACCGAAACACCTATTTTTTGTAAACGTATACATAATATTCATAGGCAAAACCTAGACCAATACAAGCAATCATATTCATAAATACAAATATTTGTACTGTGCGAGGTATCGAACCCGCGACCATCGGAAGTAAGTGTGCTAAACCTCTAGACCACCAAGGACGTCAAAATAGTATATGCATATGTAAAATCATTTTAATAGTTATTTGTGTTGTCCAACATTTAATTTTATGAGTAATGTATAATTAATTTAATTAATTCTAAATAGTTACCTAATACAAAATTTGTGTATGATTAATTTATATAAACAAATATATGTCTAAAGATATTATTGTATAAAAACAATAAAATTGTCTATGATATTGTTTCCTTCTTTTATTCTCTTTCTTTATTATAATTAAAATAATAATTTTGTTTATAATTAAAACTATTGTGTAAGATTTATTTATATCTAAATATATATATAACTCAAAGGTGTCTGACATAGTGATCTATCAACGCACATCCCAAATCACTGGACCGATCGGGCTGAAATTTGGCATGCAGATAGATGTTATGACGTAGGCACCCGCTAAGAAAGGATTTTGATTAATTCCACCCCCAAGGGGATAAAATAGGGGATGAAAGTTTGCAAGAAACTTTGCCAATTTTAAACCGATCGGACTGAGACTTTGCATGCATAAAGCTACAATGACGTAGGCATCCCCTAAGAAAGAAATTTGATAAATTCCACCCCTACGGGGATAAAATAACGCGAGTGAAGCCGCGGGCAAAAGCTAGTTATAAATAATTATGTTGTAAATAAAAGTAACTATTATAACTTTTAACTGAGATATCCTTCGTTAAAAGTCGTCTGCGTGGGTATACAAATCTGACCTATGTATCTGAACCGCCAAGCAGCTTGCTTAGTAAGTATGTTCTAGTTGTAGGGTGCAGGTTAGGCAGCGAAATTACAGGATCTCTCGCTCTCTCTCCCTGTCCTGGCCTTATCCCATCTTAATTAGGGTCGGCTCTCCTAGTCATCCTTCTCCAGAGACTTCGTGTCTGGATCTTCAATAGGTCTAAATTTCACGCGTTAGGTCTTTTTTAATAGCGGCCATCCATGTAACTCGAGGTCTTCCACGCTTCTTTTGTTCGGATAGACGTTTAGTATCTTTCGGCTCATATGGTCTTCTGGTCTTCTCATGACGTGACCGTACCAACGTAATCAGGATATTTACGACATTTTATTTACAACGAAATTATAGGAAGATAGGCGTGATATCTAAGTCATCTGGAATGGCAACGCATGTAGTATATCACGTTATCACGTGATAACGTGATGTGCTGTGCAGTTCTGTAAAAAAAATCTTATTTTTACTATTATAAACGTGGTAGATTTTGTAGATTTTGAGTGTAGATGGAACGATGGATGTTTGTTACACTTTCACGCAAACTACTGAATGGATTTTGATGAAACTTTACAATAATATAGCTTATACATAGGCTATACCAACGATTGGCAAAACGCCTACTAAACCTAAATAGGCAAAACCTCAAAATACTTCAAGAGACAATGCGGGCTAATTCCTTAAACAAACACCTGTACATAATAGGTGCTACAGACAGTCCCCTATGTCGAGGCTCCTTTGAAGCCGAAGAATCGGCCTCTCACTTAACCCTGGAGTGCTTGCAGTGGCCACACAACGAACACAAATCTTAGGAATGGTGAGGTCGCTCCGTGAAGCCGTAGCCGAAGATACCAGGAGACTTCTACGCTTTTGGGAGGAGCTTGGCTGGCTTTAGTCTCGATTCTACACGTACAACGGCCCCGATATAAGTCTGATTGCGGAAAATAGAGTCCAATTTACATTACGTAACAAGGGCTATGAATTTCACGCAAGTGAATCCGCGGGTACAGCTTAGTTACCTATATATTGAAGTTAATTAAAATCTATTAATTAACTCAATTTGCCAGAATAAAGATTCAAAAGTCTTATAAAACATTTCCTTTGTAAAAAACTTCTAATAAAATTGAAGAATTTATAAATGATAATAATATTTTTGTAGAAAATATCGAATTTAAAATTCATAGCGCTGAAAATGTTATCTGATTGAACAAAGATTGAGTGGTTTCTATGTTGATTGTCGCATGCCTAATCCTCGTTAATGTAAATCTACTTAAAAGAAACACACAATTTTTTTTCTCATTCTTCTTGTGATGACTCTGCGTTCCGAATGAGTGGTAGGATGGAAAAAAAATGTGACTATTCAAAAGTGCTTATATTAAGTTTATTTGAATAAAGATTATTTCTATTTCTACTAAATATTACTCGTTCTCGGGTCGATCACAAACACGATGGGCTGGTCTTATAAAAGCGGCTACACGGCAGTCCATTGTACAATGTTCTCGTACAGCCAACCGTACCAGATGGAGACAAACTGCAGGAGTTCTGTCGCTAAGGATAACGAAGAGATACCATCATGTAAGCCACGACCACTCTATTAAAGTGTACGACTAAAGAAGAAAAAACTATTCTGTACTTTGTCTCTGTCCTGTGTTCTCAGAACACAGGCGACAACGAAGATACACCATTATAAAAGCTACGACCACTCTGTCAGCAGTGTTCGACTAAAGAAGGTGTTACCTAATATTCTTTTCTCAATTCTCCAAACCTGAAATCTGGAGAAGAATAATGTTCCCCGACTGCAGGCAGCACATTCATCTGTTATTGATTGTCGCAATAGTTCATTACAGGCGTGCATCTAAACAGAGTAATTTGGTTCCGTCAGCCGCTCTGATTAATGTTCCGGACCCCAATAGCTGAAGTGTTGCCAGTTCAAACGCTGTAAACCTTTACTTTTAAACTGGGACATAAATATTGGAGATAAATATAAAATATATCAAAGACCATCTAAATATATATAACTTAAAGGTGACTGACACAGTGATCTATCAACGCACAGCTCAAACCACTGGACGGATCGGACTGAAATTTGGCATGCAGGTAGATGTTATGACTTAGGCATCCGCTAAGAAAGGATTTTGATTAATTCTGCCCCCAAGGGGATAAAATAGGGGATGAAAGTTTGTATGAAACTTTGTCAATTTTAAACCGGTCGGGCTGAGATTTTACATGCATAAAGCTACTATGACGTAGGCATCCCTTAAGAAAGGATTTTGATAAATTTCACCCCTAAGGGGATAAATTAACGCGAGCGAAACCGCGAGCAAAAGCTAGTAATTTTTATATAATTGGTAATTGGAAATAGATTCAAACCTCCGTCGTGAAGTTCTTTTTCTTTCAGTAGTTTTTATAAGCTATTATATATATTTATAAGTAGATGGCTTATTTAAATTCTGTGGCAATATCATTGTTCTTGTTTTAATTTTCTGACAATAGTGAATTCAAATTTGTTTTTTTATGTAGAACACTTATTCACGTTTTTCATTACGAATTTTTTTTTATTACTATCCTTACCGTCCAATTCAGTTAGCTACTTCAGTTGAGAAGAACTGGCAAGAAATATAGTAAGTATATATCAAATCAAAATATTTTTATTTATGTAGGTATATTACAGACTCTTATGATATGTCAAATCTACTGTCAGTTCGGAGTGCTTTAGAGCTAAGAAGAACTGGAAAAGAATCTCAGCTCGTTTTATTATTTTTAAATCATAATTTAAACTCTATTCCTTCATACAGAAAGTATAAATACAAACAAATAGATGTGCTTAACAAAAGTCGGCCATATCGCTTAAAGCAATCTTATACAAACAACCTGGGAGATAAAAGCTTTGAGCTGTGAAAAGGTAGCTCATTACAGATGCAGAAATGATATTTACAAATACAAAAGGTGTAATCCACTGAAATAAATATGTTAGCTATAATTTTCTAATGGCTGGCAACACTGTACGAGGGGCGAATGTGGCGGGGTGAGAATAGAGTGGAGGTGACCACTGACTGGGGTGCAAGGGGCACTCTAATCTCTGCCGGTGACAGAGTGGTGCCGGACCGGCATCCACTTGATGCACTACAGGATTCCGCCATCTCTTGCTCCCTAATTACACGTATATCCCGGCAATTTTTCAATTCAGCTCGCAAGCAAATTATACCACGAGATTACGTATGTTTAATTAAAGTCTGGAATAGGGTTGGATCTATACTAGTATTTTATATATATTAATACGTAAAGTGAAATTATGGTTGAATTTGAACTAGAGGGCGAGCACTAGTAATTGAAAAATCTTGTTTGTGTCAGTTTATTTAGATTGTTATAAAGTTTAACGTTAAAATAGATTGTAACGAGGAAGGACATAGGCCAAATGTTATTACAAAAGTGTTATGAGCTCATTTAAAATGTATAAGACTATTCAATGTATTAATGTAGGATCTATCTGTGTAATAATTTTCGCTCAAATCATGAAGAGACCAGTAGTAGGAGAACATCTTTCCCTCGTACTATTGATGATTTGTTACTAATATAGACTGCTGATCCCGTTGCTAGCAATGTACCAAGTTAGATACCCCCTGGAAAGTGTCGTGATAAATTCCCAGTGTATTTGCCACAATAGGCTAACTGATCTGACCTCATGCTTATCTTATCATCCTCCGCTGGTGCCCCGCCAGCGTATACCAGAGCGCAGGCGGGTCCACTATTACATTATCATCCATTAAATGAAAATAATCCACAAGTTCAGTTCCTTTTTGTCTTGCTAACACAAGTTGTTCTTAATTTATGCTGACCAGATGGCGCTGTGTGAATTGTCCCTGGTTATTATCATTACATTCAGACAAAATTCTGAATAATATAATTCTAAACAACTTTAATTGAAAAAAGCAACACACAACATCACAGGAAGGAACAATACCTTCCTGTGATGACTCTGAGTTCTGAATAAGTAGTAAAATCAAAACGATATGACTATTCAAAAGTGCTTTGAAAAACTGAGCAACACGCAAGTTTCTTGCTCATTCTTCTTATGATGAATCTACGTTCTGAATGAGTGGTAGATTAAAAAATGTGACTATTCAAAAGTGCTCATGTTAAGTTTCTTTGAATAAAGATTATTTCTATTTTTATTAGTTTATCTGCTATGTTGCTGTTATGGTGAGTTGGTTGCCTATTCACCTTTGCGGCACCTACAGTTACCTACATTTCTTTTATTTTTTCGTGTATTTTCTGTAACTCATGTATGTTATGTGTCTGTAATTGGTGAATAAAGAATTTAATCTATTTTTTTTTACTTACAACTCTTTGTAATGTAATGTAAGTTGGACTCCACTCTCCACAATTAACCTCTCATCTGGACCGTTGTGCATGTAGAGCCACACTACTAGAGTTCAGCCAAGCTCGTCCCAAAAGGGCAGAAGCCTCCTGGCTTCAAACCACTATTTACTGCACCTTTAAAAAAATACGAAATAAAACAATATTCATAGTATGTAGGTACAAAAGGCGGTCTTATCGCTTAAGCGATCTGTTCCAGACAACCTTTGGGTAGAGGAGAAAAGACAGAAGGTGGAGGATGACGCATGATGGAATGAATAAACATAAATAATAATAGTAACATATAAAATAAATATACAATAATCTATACCTATAAATAAAATTGGAGTGTCTGTTTGTAATATTAAAACAACAGCTTTTTACTACGTGCATATGAATATAAATACGGTACATACACCAAAATAACATTTTTTACAATTCTTGTCTGTCTGTTTGCTTGTTCCGGCTTTGTAGGGACTTTTTATGACAGGTAGCTGATGTAATGAGAAACTTAGGCCACGTTTATTTAAAAAAAATAAAGTTATATTCCACGCGGACGCAGTCGCGTGTACAGTTAGTATAATATAAAATTAAAGAAGTTACTATACAATATGCAATTAATTACGTTTTATTAACATCAGACGTAAACTTTTAATACAAATAAACTTCTTTTTACTTACCTTCCGTTCAAATGAAAATATATTGCCATAAAATGGAAACCGAACGACATTTACTGTTGTAAGTTGAACAAACAACGATAAAAATGCTGTTTATAGAGTAAGCATGGTAGGATAGGTAGTGCGGCGGATCGCGTGCCTGCTTGCCTAATTGTTGGACAGGAGGGCCGCAAGTTCGAATTTCATACCAGTTTAACTCGCGGCGCGGGCACCGCCAGATGCCACGAATCCCTTCCTTGTAAATCGTAAATAAATATATTAATTAATCTATAAACCACTCTGTTAATATCAAAAAGAAAGCTGCTTTTATGATATTTATCGAAACAGTTCGCGATATTTAAAACGGAATGTCTTTTTACGTTAAATTATGTTTTCCATTAAAAAGTTGAAGATAATGAGACAGATTTCTGTTTGCTATTGACTTTTTAATAGACAATTATTTTAATTCATGATAATTTGCACACGATAGAAGTCTATTTGTCTGTGCGGAGCGAAATTTTGGCGTGATATTTAATTTCAATCAATCTATTTTTTATTCACACAATATTCTTAAAAATGAAATTCTGTACAACATCTCAGTACATTATGTTTATAAACACAGATAGCAATTGGGGAAACTTAAAGTTGACTCAAATGTCCAGACTTGTGGCGGCGTGGTGGGCCGGGTCATAAAATATGGTCGATGATTAAATCCGTCATACTCGTGAACGGGTGCTTTCCTTATTAATTGTTTAACCAGTTGGTTATGTATTCAATATTTTTTTCCTTTTGAGTATTTAATTGAATTGAGATACACACAAGTATCTTGTTCGTTCTTCTTGGGATAACCCGTTTTTGTTGTCTATATTGTAGATGTAATGAGTTCCCAAAATTTTGGCGTGATATTTAATTTCAATCAATAAATTTTTTATTCACACAAAATTCTTAAAAAATAAATTCTGAACAACATCTCCTTAGTAGAGCAACACGCAAGTAACTTGTTCTTTCCTGGGATAACTCGTTTTATTGTAGATGTGATGCGTTTGAGTTCTAGAATCAAAATATATAACTATATAAAAGTGCTTATATTAAGTTTATTTGAATAAAGATTATTTCTATTTCTATTATTTCCATTATTTACATTTCGATTAAAAATATTTCTCTTACACAAGAATAGAATAGAATAGAAAATCATTTATTCAAATAAACTTACATTGAAGCACTTTTGAATAGTCATTACATTTTTTTAATCTACCGCTCATTCGGAAAGCTGTCTCATCACAAGAAGAACGAGCAAGAAACCTGCGTGTTGCTCTTTTAAATAATTTTATTATTACTTTACATTTTTAAGTGTGTGAATACAAACCACCAATTAGCACTAATTTAATTAAATACTCAAATAGAAAAAATATTGAATATATAACCAACTGGTTAAACAATTAATAAGAGGAAATCAGTCAGTGTGATTAGAGCAGACCAGTCCCTACAAGCAGCACTCGTTCACGAGTAGACGGATGAGCCAGCCATCATTGCGCTCGACCATATTTTAGGGAGCCCAAGGACCCGGCCCACCACGCCGCCACAAGTCTGGACATTTTAGTGAGCATGACTACTTAAAACACTAGACCACGTCAAAGCTACTTACAAAATTATTAAATCGAATTAAAATATAGGCGTTTATAATTTTTTAATTGGATTGAACAATCTCTTATAAGTCATTTGCCAAGTATTATTTTTTAATAGTTTTAGCTAGTCTACATAGTCCCTTAAAGACAAATGTCAAGAACATTTACTCATTTAGGACTTTCTATAGGCACTTATAAAGGTACCATCCTTATCCTTACCATCCAGTTCGGTAACTACTTCAGTTTAAAACTAGAAGTTCTTTTAAAACATTTTATATCATCATCGTCTGCTTCTTCTTATCCCATTTATTTGTGGTCGTCGTAATATGTTTTTCTCTTCCATTCATCCCTGTTCGCAGTCATCGCGTTATTTACTTCCTTTCTCACCATATCATCTTTCACACAGTCCATCACAGTCCATCCGTTTCTTATGTCATCATCATCTGCTTCTTCCTTATCCCATTTATTTGTGGTCGTCGTAATATGTTTTTCTCTTCCATTCATCTCTGTTCGCAGTCATCTCGTTATTTACATCCTTTCTCACCATATCATCTTTCACACAGTCCATCCATGTCTTTTTCGGTCTTCCTCTACCCTTATAACCATCCACATTCATATGTAACACCGTCCTTAGGATGTGTTGAATGACCTTCATTCCTATTTCCTATACAAGTCATAAATTACTGATTATTAATTTCAAATCTAAATTATTATTTATTAAAAAAGTGATTTTTATAAGTAAGGGGTTTTAAATATCGCGATTCTAATTAAATATTTTAATATTTCGACCAATTTTTGTTATTTTTATAATAAATTTATTTGTTATTTTTATAAGTGAGGGCTTATATCGTGGTTCGAATGAAATATTTCAATATTTCGAAATAAATGTGCAACTGTGCATACGGCCTTATAAATGACTTGATGCATATTTTTGCATTTACAGTGTTAATTTTGAAATTTGACTATCAAATATGAACCTAAATGTGTTTTAGTAATTAAGTGCAAATTGGAGTGGACACCCGATGAGGCTATCACGTCAGTAATGTAGTTAGTTTTCCGCTTGTGAGCCGCTTTACTCCTTTCATTATGTTATAAAGCATTATTACACATATATTAATGAGTAGCTGTTCCCGCGACTTCTTCCGCGCGGAATTTAACTTTATATTTCTAGAATAAAAGCAGCCTAAGCTACTCCTTATTACATCAGCTACCTGCCAAAAAAAGTCTCGTCAAAATCGGTCCAGCCATTTCAGAGATTAGCCGGAACAAACAGACAGATAGACAGACAGACAAAATTGTAAAAAATGTTATTACGTTACAGCTCCTGAAACTAAGTTGTTACGTCTCTATAGCACACCATAACAACCCATTAACGTCCCACTGTAGGACACTTGTCTCCCCATAAGACTTCCAGTATTACAGTACTTATGATACTTCCCTTGTTAAAGGGCATATATACTTTTATTTTCTGTAACTAGCTGTTCCGATTCGCGACTTCGTCCGCGTGGAATTTTTCTAAAATAAAAGCTTTTTCTACAATAAAAGTTACGCCTTATTATATCAGTTACCTGCCAATAAAAGGCCCGTCAAAATCGGAGCAGCCGTTTTAGAGATTAGCCGGAACAAACAGACAGACAGACAAATTTTTTTTTAAATGTTATATTGGTGTATGTACTGTATTTATATTCATGTGCATGTAGTAAAAAATGGTTATTTGAATATTACAAACAGACACTCCAATTTTATTTATATGTATAGATAACCCTTTCAATAGAATGTAATTCAAATCTCTACACTAGAGTAGTATCTCACGCTTAAATTACATCCATTCAAACCAGTGTTTCCCAACGTCCACTCCTCACAGGGGGGTCACGCTCACAGAGGGGGCCCACAACTCGATTGTTAAAGGGGCAATTCCAAAATCTACTCTTTACTAAAATTATTTGGAACTAGCTGTTCCCGCGATATCGTCCGCGTGGAATTATTCTAAAATAAAAGCTTTTTTCGAAAATAAAAGTAGCCTAAGTTACTCCTTATTACATCAGCTACCTACCAAAATAAGTCCGTCAGAATCGGTCCAGCCATTTCAGAGATTAACCGGAACAAACAGACAAAAATTAAAAATAAAAGACATTTTGGCGTTTGTACCGTATTTATATTCATATGCATGTAGTAAAAAACGGTTATTTCAATATTACAAACAGACTCTCCAATTTTATTTAAATGTATAGATTTGAATTTGTATTATGTTTTGAAAAATTACTGTATTACATTAACAATTCCCTAGTGATTTCTTTCTGAAACCTATAAATTAAGTTACTCATTTTAATTTACTAATTTTAAAAATTATGCTAGTTACAAAGAGTATAATAAGTGGGGCACGGCACTACAAAAGTTTGAGAAACACTGATTTGAACACGTATTCAGTTGTCAGCGACAGTTTGCTGAAACACTCGTGTTATTATACATTGTATTTACACTAAACACACTGTAAATTAATGAAAAATACTAGCTATAATGCGTGGCTCCGTCTGCTTTTATGTTATTATATGTATATATACAGGGTTACTGGAAACTCTATCTTATCCTGACGGGAATACGTCGAGTTTCCAGTAACCCTGTTTTAATTAGTACTTTTTGCGTGAAAGAGTAATTTCGCGTTTATAATATTACTAGCTACTCGCCCCGGCTTCGCACTGGTATACATGTATTATATATATAAACCTTCCTCTTGAATCACTCTATCTATTAAAAGAAACCGCTTCAAAATTCGTTGCGTAGTTTTAAAGATTGAATCATACATAGGGACGGACAGATAGCGACAGCGACTTTGTTTTATACTATGTAATGATTAAGATTATCTTTCCGCACCCGGGGCAAATGACTAGTCGTTTATAAATCAATCGATTAAACGTCTCTAAATCTGCCTTAAATTGATAACTAAATGAGAAGTGAACGAGCCTCAGAATATACCTGTCCGGAGAGATACAGGGAAGAGATTAAAAGCCTAAGGAAACAAGCCGAAGTAAGACAAACGTGTGTAAACAAGAAAATACGTCAAGGACGAATGGCCACTCATGTAAGATTGGAGGTTTTTTTTTAATTTTCAATAAATTTTTCAATCGGAAGATAGGCAAGAAAGTGTAGAATAGAAAATTCTATATTGAAATCAACTTAAATTTAAACACTTGAATGTAATAAGTAAAAGAGTAAAAAATAAGTTCCCAAACGACGACGCGTATGACTTCGTCCGAGTGGAATTAGAATAAATAATTTTTCTAAAGTAAAAGTAGCTTAAAATACTCCTTATGATATAAGCTATCTGCGAGTGAAATTCCCGTCGAAATCGGTTCAGCCATTTCAAAGATTAGTAATAACAAACCAATTTTCTGTAGTAAAAGTATCTTAAGTTACTCCTTGTAATAATATTAAGTAATAATATTAGCTATCTGCGAGTGAAATTCTAGTGAAAATCAATTCAGCTGTTTCAGCGATTAGGAAGACCAAAGAAAAATTTTTAAAATATAATTTTCGATGTAATTACTGTACATACTTTCATATGCATTTAATGAGAAGCTGTTAATTTGACAGTACAAACGGACACTTCAATTTATTAATTTGTATCATTACCATCATCATCATCATCGTATCCCGGAAGACGTCCACTGCTGGACATAGGCCTTTCCCAAAGATCTTCACGACGATCGGTCCTGCGCTGCTCGCATCCAATGGCTTCCAGCGATCTTGATCAGATCGGCGGTCCACCTTACTGGAGGCCTTGCCACGCTGCGTCTTCCGGTCCATGGTCGCCACTCGAGGAATTTATTGCCCCAACGGCCATCTATCCTACAATCTATGTGCCCTGCCCATTGCCATTTCAGTGTATATATTTCATGTGTATTAATTTGTATAGATATTTTAATATAAATCTAATTGTTCATGTATATAGCACCACGGATATCAAATCAAATCAAAATATCTTTATTCATGTAGGTCTATTACAGAGTCTTATCTTATGTTAAGAGAATATGTTAACCACCAGATCCCTGTTCAGAATAGCGGTAGACAAAATCAAGATCACGATAATGATGACCAACGTTCAGTAGGAGACAGTATATAAAGAAGAAGAATTTGATATTTACAATTTTGTCCAAGTATATCTACAGTTTTGTTAAGTTATGCTGGGATTGGCAACACTGCTTACAGAAAATGTTACAGTTTGTTCAATATATCTACAGTTTTGCTCTAAGTTAGAGTTGGCAACACTACTTACAGAAAATGTTACAGTGTGTACTTTCCACCTTGACGGATTCACTAATATAGAACTCTGAGGGGTGTATTTTGTCGTAATTCGTATGATGCGATGCGTCGCTTAGGACGAGCCTGCGGTGATGCCAGATTAGGTAGAATACCCTAAATTTGGGGGCTTTTTGTGGTGATGGGCGAATTATGTGAGAACAAATATTTAAGCGATTTGCGGAAAGACGACAATTGCAGCGGAGAAATTGAGGAAACTTTTTTGGATCAGATGATTGGGTTGCCAAACTCTACAAAGTTTATATACTACTAGCTACTAAAGGATTTTTCTAAAATAAAAGTAACCTAAGTTACTCCAGCTAGGCCCGATTTTGAAAAAGAAAAGAAAAGAATTTCATAAAGAAGAAAACTTTCAGAAATTAGCCAAAACAGACAGACAGATAAAAATTATAAAACATGTTATTTTGATGTATGTACCGTATATATATTCATATGCATGTAGTAAAAAACGGTTATTTCAATATTACAAACAGACACTCCAATTTTATTTATATGTATATATTACATCGTTACGCTTGCTTTACGTTACGTAAGACATGTTAATAGTACTAATACAGACGTTTTTTCTTAAAAGGTTTTTGGTAAATATTTGATTTTAAGAGGCGATCCACAAATTATACCGCACGTGAAGGATGTCGTAGGGTCAGAGGAGGTCAACAAAATGTGACAAAGGATAAAAAGGTTACTAAAAATCGTGATACATTTCAAAACAAATATATCTAACCACCTTTACCTTAAAGAAAGGTATCTGCCCACCAGTTACGCTCAACAATCTGATGATACCTAAAAAAGACCAGGTTAGATACTTGGGCTTACACCTGGATAAGCGATTAACATGGCAAAAACATATATTTACCAAACGCAAACAAATGGGATTGCAAATGCGGAAACTTCGTTAAGTCGCAAGTCACAATTGTCATTGAACAGCAAAATCCTTGTTTACAAAGCCATGCTAAAACCGATTTGGACCTATGGCATCCAATTATGGGGGACTGCCTCTCACTCCAACATAGAAATCATACAAAGATTTCAGAACAAAATGTTAAAGATGGTAACCAATGCACCTTGGTATGTCACAAATGAACAGCTGCATCATGATCTAGAGATAGACACTGTCAGACAAGAGATTTTAAAACAAACCAAATCATACGATGAAAGAATGACAAATCATCCCAACTGCCTGGCAAAGACACTGATTAAAGTGAGCCAGTCTAGTCGCAGACTAAAACGCAAAATGCCTCAGGACCTTGTCAAATAAACAGTGCATATGTAAAGTAAAGTAGGATGTGTGTAACACATACCGAACCTGTCACGACGAGATAACCCAACAAACATACTACTCATGTTCAGTTGTGACAGATTGTAGTACACAAAAATAATAAAAAATATATATATATATCTAAGTATGTAACAGACGCTCACGGTACAAACATTTTATATGACTCATCTCCAATTCGAGCAAAAACATTACTGGAGGCTAATGTCAGCCCTTGCTCTTTAACATTTAAATTTTCACATGTCAGCCCTTTTCATGTCATAAAAATATTCAAACAGTTAAATTTAAAAAATACGGAAGATCTCTGGGACATGTCAGTTAAAGTAGTTAGTTCATTCATAGATATTGTTGCTCCTTATCTAGCTACTATTTTCAATAAATGTGTTGATAATGGCGTGTTTCCTCAATTAATGAAATTTAGCAAATTAATTCCACTCTTTAAATCTGGAGATAGATTTGAGCTAGGCAACTATAGACCAATTTCTATTTTGCCAGTTCTAAGTAAAGTATTTGAAAAGATTATGTTTAACCAAATGTTAAAATACTTCAGGGATAACGGACTGCTTCACAGTCAGCAATATGGTTTCACTGCCGGCAAGTCTACTACTGATGCAGGTGTAGCGCTTATTACACATATATTCGAATCATGGGAAAACTCACAGGATGCTCTCGGCGTTTTTTGTGACTTGTCGAAGGCGTTTGATTGCGTAGATCATGAAACACTTTTGTATAAGCTCAAATATTATGGTATTAGAGATAATGACCTAAGTCTAATGAAAACTTATCTAGAGGATAGGGTGCAAACTGTAGATATTGATGGTGTAAAGTCTAAGGGAACTAATATAAAAATGGGCGTTCCTCAAGGTTCAATATTAGGCCCATTTCTCTTTTTAATTTATATAAATGACCTTCCCTACATGGTAGAGAAAGTTGCAGATATAGTGTTATTTGCGGATGATACTTCGTTAGTGTTTAAAATTGGTCGCCAATGTAATCAATTAGACGATGTAAATTATGCTATCTCTGCTATACTAAATTGGTTCACATGTAATAATCTATTATTGAACTCCAACAAAACTAAGTGCATTAAATTCACGCTGCCTAATGTAAAACAAGTAAATACGCAGCTATTGCTTAATGATGAAATAGTAAATTTTGTTAATGATACAGTTTTTTTAGGAATAACAGTGGACTCGAAGTTACAATGGGGGCCCCATATTTCAAAATTAGCCAGTAGACTTAGTTCTGCTGCTTATGCAATTAGAAGGATAAGGCAATTAACAGACGTGGCGACGGCAAAACTTGTATATTTTAGTTATTTCCATAGCATTATGTCATATGGCATACTGCTATGGGGTAAAGCTTAATGTCCGATATAAATACTATATTTATTTTACAAAAGAGAGCCATACGTTCTATTTATGGTATGGGTTCTAGAGAGTCATTACGTCAATGCTTTAAACAATCAAATATCCTCACCGTTGCCTCACAGTACATTTATGAAAATATTATGTATACAAGGAAAAACTAGTTTCAAGAAACTTAAAGACTGTACAAGTAGAAACTTACGCAATAAAAATAAGCTAATTTTACCTAAATGCCGTCTACACAAAGTTAGTAATTCATTTTATGGTAATTGCGTAAGATTCTATAATAAACTGCCAGAGTCTACGCTAAATCTTACAGAGAAGCAATTCAAATCTTATATTAAACAAATGTTATGTAAAAAAGCCTATTATAAGATAGATGAATTTATAGATGATAGCAATATATAGCAAGAATAAGTTTATTTGCGGACAACGTTATAATTTTAATTTTCATACTGCTTTCTTGATATATGATAGCGTAGCGGCTTTTGTATTGATTGCCGCATGCATCCTTATGTAAAGTGCGAATACTGTAACTACCATATAGTAATTTTTGTAGCTGTGACGTGGTCGTGTGGAATGAGTAGTCATGCTCACTAAAATGTCCAGACATGTGGCGGCGTGGTGGGCCGGGTCAATGGGCTCCCTAAAATATGGTCGAGCGCAGTGATGGCTGGCTCATCCGTCATACTCGTGAACGAGTGCTGCTTGTAGGGACTGGTCTGCTCTTATCACTACGACTGATTTAATCTTATTGCATGATTATATTTGACCCAAAAAATTAGTGCTTGTTGGTAGTTTGTATTCACACGTTTCGACTTGTAAATGTAAACTTACAAGGATTATTTAAAAGAGCAACACACAAGTTTCTTGCTCGTTCTTCTTGTGATGAGACAGCTTTCCGAACGAGTGGTAGATAAAAAACAAATTGTTATGACTATTCAAAAGTGCTTAAATTAAGTTTATTTGAATAAATGATTTTCTATTCTATTCTATTCTATTCTATGTACATTTGTTTCATGACGGCCTCGGTGATCTAGCGATCTAGCACACTGCCTTACTTGCGATGGTCGCGGATTCGATTCCTTGCTTGTTTGTATCGGTCTGGGTATTTTCTATGTATAATATGTGTGTATTTATAAAAAAATATCTATGTATTTGTATCAGTTATCTAGTACCCATAACATAAGCTTTAACTTAGGTCTAGATGGCGCTGTGTGAATTATTTTGAAATTATTATTATTATTATTTTGTATTTATATAAAAAATAACACAAAAATTGAACTATACACGTAAAAAACGTATTACAATTCTCTGCCTAAACATAATATAAAACTCTAAAATATATCAGGTCACACTAGTGAGTCCCAATTGACAATCTATAAATTTATGGATAGGGATTTTGGCCAAATTTGGGGATTTTTCTTAATGGGGATTTTGGCCAAATTTGGGGATTTCTCCTAATGGGGATTTTGGCCAAATTTGGGGATTTTTCCTAATGGGGATTTTGGCCAAATTTGGAAATTTTCCCTAATGGGAATTTTGGCTAAATTTGGGATATTCCCTAATGGAAATCTTGGGTAAATTTTGGGATTTTCCCTAATAGGGATTTTAACTAAATTTGAGGAAAGGAAGACGATCAGCAGGCAACACTGCGAGCTCGGCTGTCGCATTGCTAATGCGACTTTTAATTATGTACGACGTACGTATATAAGCCGGTTGTAGCGACTCAGCCGAATTAATATGCAAATATTCAATTTTCATGCAAACTACACGCCGTATACGCTTTTTTCATACGCGAGTTTCAAAAGCGAATCCGGAATATATAGCGATATAAAAAAGCAATTTAACGAATAATGGTATTGTGGTTAACGTTGGGTTGGTATAGCACTAAATGTGAGATATTTTATTTGGGAATACAATCATGCAAACAAATATCACAACAACTAAAGTATATACTACTCACGATATTATAATTGCGACAGTATATGTATCTATTTGTTCTATGGAAGCCGAAGAAACGGCAGCTCATGTGTAACAGTAACCACTTACACAATATCTTGGAACGATGAAGTGGCTCCGTGAAGCCCATGAAGATATCAGGAGGCTTCTACGCTTCTAGAAGCACACTTTATACGATGTAGTGGCTCCGTGAAGTCACTGAAGTTACCAGGAGGCTTCTGCGCTTCTAGATAGAGCTTGGCTGGTTTCTCTAGTAGCCTTGGCTCTACACGCACAACGACCCAAACTAGAGACTACCGCATATATCACGGAGAGTGTTCTGAGGAATTGTTTACATTAATAAATTCAAAACATCTGTTAAATCATATTTACTGAGCAAAACCTATTACTCACTAAACGATTACTTGAATGACGAGCGTGCATGGCAATAGTTTTCATGTTCGGGATTTTCATTTATTGTTAGACATAGACACCTATATAAATACCTATGCGTTTTAAATAAACTGGCTTTTTAAAAAAAAGTAATTCAATTGAGTTTCTTGCCAGTTCTTCTCAATCGGATCTATATACCGAACTGGACGGTAGGGAAAAAAAATATGTAAAAACTTGACGTTCATAAGCGGCTAAAATGTCCTACATGAATAAGTGATTTTTGAATTTTAATTTTAATTTGAATAATACCAGCTTTTGAATTTTACCATCGCATATTCCATCGGGTAGCCGCTAGCAACTAAAATACCATCATGATTATCTAGATGAATGGCGGTCCTCGGTCCTCCACCGTGCGTTTTTCCAGAAACTTTTTGCCACGCACAACCACTTTGTGGAATCACCTTCCAGCAATTGTATTTCGGAACCAATACGATATTGTAACCTTCACGAGCTGAACTTATTCCTTCTTAAAAAGCCGACAACGCACTTGCAATTCTCCTGGCATTGCGGGTGCTCATCGGTGGCGGTAATCACTTATCATCCAGATGAGCCGCAAGATAGGGGATCTTTATATATAAAAATCACATGTCTCGTTGTCTATCCGCGATGGACTCCTCAACTACTGAACTGATTGATTTGCACATTGTGTGCAATTTGATCCAACTTGAAAGATAGGATAACTTACATCTCAATTTATAGTCGCAATATTATTTTATTCAAGAACCTTAGCCACAGCAACACACGGCGAGGTCTACTAGTGTTATATAAAAAAGTCTAACATACAATACAATAGTTAAAATCCATTTATTTTCGTCATGCAAAAATATGTTTTAGTTAAAACTCATTTATTTCGCGGGCTTGTAACGTCAGACGGATGACGTGTACATTTTCTTGGTGCTTGATTTACGGAACTTCGACGGGTAATTTCATTTCTAAAACTCCACGCAAATTGGACTAAGTTAAATCAATCTTAAGCCAGCCTTGCCCCTACGTATGGTTGGCTACTTCGTCGAGCTTAATTACCTGCCATGGTCGCGAGTTCGATTCCTCCCACGAAACACACATTTGTATTCGTTATGATTGTTTGTGTATAATTAGACAATTAATAGTCACAATTTACTGTTTTACCATTTATTGTTTTATTATACGTTTTGTAACCGTTACACATTCTTCTAACCATCTTATCCAAACTCCTTTATGACAGCTTGTGTCATTTGTCTTTTGACACTGACTTATTTATACAACATAGATTATATATCATTATTACTACTACAGTTTGAATGTCTGATTGTATATACTTTTTTTTCAGGACAATTCACACAGCGCCATCTAGTCCCAAGTTAAGCTATCTAAAGCTTGTGTTACGGGTACTAGATAACTGAGACAAGCACATAGATATTTTTTTTACATATAACAACATAGAAAACACCCAGACCGATACAAACAATCATACTCATGAATACAAATGTTTGTGCCGTGCGAGGAATCGAACCCGCGACCATCGGACGTAAAGCGGTCTGCTAGACCGCTAGACCACCGAGGTCGTCAACGTTCTATATTTTAAGTATATGGTCGGGGGTTCGATTCCTTAAGTGCACACATTTGTGTTCACACATCACACATATGATTGTTTGTATTGGTCTGGATGTTCTATATGATTTATGTATATACAAATAAATAACATTGAATCAATTTATAATTTCTACTAATTTCTTATGAAAGTATGTACGGTTCTTAAACCTAACTTTATAAAGTTTTGGCGGGATCAAACTCTGGATTTAAGGAACCGATTTTGAAAATTCTGTTACCAATAGAAAGCAACGTTATTTGTGAGTATCATAGGCTATATAACATCACGCTAATTATAATAATAATAGGAACTGAGCTGTAATGAAAATGCTGTAAAGCGGGGAATTAGAAATGGCGATATGGCGCGCATACGAAGCCACACGGGTCATCTAATTATAGTAGACAAATAGATTTTGATCGTAATGTTTATTAGAATAGAATAGAAAATCATTTATTCAAATAAACTTAATTTAAGCACTTTTGAATAGTCATAACAATTTTTTTATCTACCGCTCGTTCGGAAAGCTGTCACATCACAAGAAGAACAAGCAAGAAACTTGTGCGTTGCTCTTTTAAATAATCCTTGTAAGTTTATATTTACATGTCGAAACGTGTGAATACAAATTACCAACCAGCACTAATTTTTTGGGTCAAATATAAATATACAATAAGATTAAATCAGTCGTAGTGATAAGAGCAGACCAGTCCCTACAAGCAGCACTCGTTCACGAGTACGACGGATGAGCCAGCCATCACTGCGCTCGACCATATTTTAGGGAGCCCAATAATACAAAGTCGCTGTCGCTGTCTGTCCCTATGTATGCTCAAATCTTTAAAACTACACAACGGATTTTGAAGCGGTCTTTTTGGCCCAATATTTTAAGACCAATTATTATTGTGATGTATAAATAAAACTAATATCTCGCATAAATACTATATCTGTGTCTGAAATTATAAAGTTATATGTTTGTTAGTCTTCAATATAACTTGGTAATTGCTTTCTACTGCTTATTAAAGTTTTAATCGTTTAAACGTTTACTTAAAGTTGACTGGATCAATTAATTTAACTTTACGTGGATTCCAAGCATTAGATACAGGTGATAAGAGAGTGATTATTAAGTTTTCATTTCATCAGACATTATTAGATACTATTAATTTATATTTCCGTCTATTAACATATCAAAGACACAGTCGCGTGTCAATATTGTAGATGCTATCTAATCTAATCTAATCTAATGGTTAATGTGGTAAATATAAACAAAGTTTGTCAATGTCAATTCCTACATGACTAAATTTCCAGCGAGAAAAATTATTTTCAGAGACATATAGACTTAACCATAAAAAAAATACTTTGATATATATATATACTAGCTGTACCCGCAATTTCATCCACATGAAATTTATAGGCTACTACCAACCCGCCCCGACTTCGCACGGGTGTACATGTATTATATGTTTAAACCTACCTCTTGAATAATAATAATCTCAGGACAATTCACACAGCGCCATCTAGACCCAAGTTAAGCTAGCTAAAGCTTGTGTTATGGGTACTAAATAACTGATACATATACATAGATATTTTTTTTGTAAATACATACATATTATACATAGAAAACACCCAGACCGATACAAACAATCATACTCATGAATACAAATGTTTGCGCCGTGCGAGAAATCGAACCCGCGACCATCGGAGGTAAAGCGGTGTGCTAGACCGCTAGACCACCGAGGTCGTTATCATCACTCTATCTATTAAAAAAACCGCTTCAAAATCCGTTGCATAGTTTTAAAGATTTAAGCATAGATAGGGACGGACAGACAGCGACCGCGACTTTGTATTATACTATGCAATAATGTGTGTTCACTTAAACTTATATTTACTTATATTACTTTAAATTTATATTTCTTTAAATGAAGAAATGTAAATTTAAACTTAAACCTGTATACCTTCTAGACTAAAATTCAAATGGGCCACATCAAAGCGGAATGCCTTTACTAAAGAAACCCACCGTGTGGAATTGTGAACATCAAACGGCGGTACTGATAATGATTACAAAGCATTACACAGTTACTGATCACACGGTTAATCTACGACCAACTTGAGCAATCATTGGGGCGAACAGCGCATGAATGTTGTTTATGAGAAAGTTATAAATATTTATTATTTATTGTTTCAATTCTATCAGAATACGAATGAAGAAACTTTTTCCAGGGGGAACCGCGTGGAGGTCAACCTGACATGGTACATTGCTAGTAATGGGTTCATTAGTCCACATTACTAACAATCCCATTATTGGACTTATAATTATTACAATTACTCGTTGTTTGACTATTGCTTTAACCGTGAGATTTCGGATAAAAGTACTGGACGGTAGGAAAAAATAATTATAATGTAAAAACTTGACGTTCATAAGGGGCTAAAATGTCCTACATGCATAAATGATTTTTGAATTTTAAAGGTTTACATCTTATTAATGTATATTATTAGGCCCCCTCCGATCGACCCCCCGTCTAATTCAAACGGGGATCGATAATACGACGGCCTGAGCCGAGGTTCGAACCCCTAGCGGTGCCCTCAGACTCTGTATCCGTCAGGCAGGAGTTGGCCTTCAGCCGCCCCATAAGTCCTTCCGCGGGTTTGGAGTGCCATCTGCACTCGCCCCCTATCGTCCGGTGAAGCTGTAAAGGCCAGCTGCGGCCAACAGCATTAGAGTAGTCCGAATTTTTTTTTAATACATAATACAGTAAGATTTTCGTAGTTTAATTTATTTAATTACACGTATCGAAGTACAACTTTGGGGGGTCTGTGTATATGAGTATTCACATATATTACTGTAAAGTTTCATCAAAATTCGTTCAGTAGTTTTTGCGTGAAAGACTAACAAATATCAGCGCCATTTAATTTATATTTTTTCCCTAACGTCTCACGGACTTTTAGTCCCACGGTAAGCAGAGCTTGTGTTATGGGTACTAGACAACTGATATTAATACATAGATATTATACATAGATATTTTTACACATAATATATATGTCTAAAAATATCTATGTATTAATATCACATAATAACAATATATTTTACACATAATATATATAGAAAATATCTAGACCGATACAAACAATGATACTCATGAATACAAATTGTACCGTGCGAGAAATCGAACCCGCAACCATCGGCAGAATAGCGGTGTGCTAAACATCTAGAGCACCGAGACCACCAAATATTTATAAATGAGGGACAAATGGCTAAGAAACTGTAATCTTATTTTAGATCAATACGTATGTATATCTATACATATAAATAAAATTGGAGTGTCTGTTTGTAATATTGAAATAACCGTTTTTTTACTACATGTATATGAATATAAATAATAATTTGGTGTATATACCATATATACCAAAAAACATTTTTTACAATTTTTGTCTGTATATCTGTCTGTCTGTTTGTTCCGACTAATCTCTGAAATGGCTGGACCGATTATAACGGGACATTCATTGGCAGGTAGCTGATGTAATAAGGAGTAACTTAGGCTACTTTTATTTTAGAAAATTCTCTAATCAACTATTTTGTTAAATTCCACGCGGACCAAGTCGCGGGTACAGCTAGTATATATATATAAATGGATCGAATGGTAGCCTAAATCCGAACGGATTTATTAATAACAACGTTTGCTTCCGACATGCAATACAAACATTTCATTACGTAGCTAACTACATTACTCAGAGACGTAACGTAAAAGTTGGGGAAACGTTTGTACTGCTTCAATTACGGCATCATATAGTTCCACAGACAAAGTAAACTGTCATACATTTATCTATATTTACCATAGGAGAGCGTTGCCGTTTCTCTTGATTGTCGCAAGCCCGATCCTTGTTAATGTGTATTTATATAGAACAAGATTTATTTAAAAGAGCAACACGCAAGTTTCTCGCTCGTTGTTCTTGTGATAAGTCTGCGTTTTGAATGAGTGGTCGAATAAAAAATATGACTGTACAAAAGTGCTAGTATTGAGTTTACCAAATAAACAAAGAAATACAAAGCTAAAAAAATATCTAGAAAGAGAAATAAAGATTATTTCTATTTGTAGATATTTAAGTGTATTTAGGTAGAACAACATATATTTTAAAAAGCAACACGCAAGTTTCTTGCTTATTCTTCTTGTGATGAGTCTGCGTTCCGAATGAGTGGTCGAATAAAAAATATGACTGTACAAAAGTGCTAGTATTGAGTTTATGAAATAAACAAAGAAACACAAGCAAAATAAATGACATAAAAAAAATATCTAGGTAGATAAATAAAAATTATTTCTATTTGTAGATATTTGTTTTTCTGCAGGAAAATCTTCAGAGTACTACAAGTACTGAAAGGCAAAAGTTTATTGTCACTCTACAGTAAAATCAAAAACATATCTATTCAAAAGTGCTTGCAATAATTTTATTTTAATAAAGATTACTTCTGTTCTATTCTAAGAGAGTGAAAAAAAGAAATTCATCTGCATGGGTTACTCAATCCCATCTTGACATGTGTGGAATTCAAATTCAAAAATCATTTATTCATGTAGGACATTTTAGCCGCTTATGAACGTCAAGTTTTACATTATAATTTTTTCACTACCGTCCAGTTATATAGATACAATTGAGAAGAACTAGCAAGAAACTCAATTGAATTACTTTGTTTTTACTGAATGAAATTTAACAGGGCTACCCTTTTGTATATAAATTTACTTCGTTAAAGATACTATATTTTTAGTAAATTTTATGACATATCTATACTTATAAATAAAATCGGAGTGTCTGTTTGTAATATCCAAAATAACCGTTTTTTACTACAGGCATATGAATATAAATACGGTACCTACAATACGACCAAAATAACATTTGTTTACAATTTTTGTCTGTCTGTTTGATCCAGCTAATCTCTGAATTGGCTGGACCGATTTTGACGGTACTTTTATTGGCAGGTAGCTGATGTAATAAGTAAATAAACTTAGGCTACTTTTATTTTAGAAAAAATCGTTTATTTTAGAAAATGAAAATTAAATTCCACGCGGAACAAGTCACGAGTACAGCTAGTCTATAATAAATTTCATTCCAGATCTTTCTTTTTTATTAATACCTGTCACGTAACGTGACAGATTGGCGCCCATCTTGGGCCGCCAATTTGTCAATCAAAGTGAGTATCGCCAAGCATTTTGTAAGCTATGTTTTAGTTTTTTTTTTAAGGTTTAATGGAATGGTGTAGTCGCCTGCGCTGACGGTATACGCTGACGGGGCACCAGTGGAGGATAACAAGATGACTAGAGGTCAGGTCAGTTAGCCCATCGTGATAAATTCACCACGAACTTAACATGATGAATTTAAAATCTTCATACTATTCCTAGCAATGGGGTTATCAATCAACTAACAATCCCTTTCCCTCTGCTATGATTTGGTTATAATTAAGCAGAGAAATAACAGGATAAGAGGTCTCTAATTAGAGATCTTAGTCTTCTGGAAAGAGCACGCATGTGTGGTACCACGGGTGTGGCAAACAACAACCGTTGTTGAGTATTAAAGTTTATTTTTTTTAAAATGGTTATTTTATGTCATCAGATGAGCTGTCAGCTTATTTTCTATTCCATGTTGTGAAGGTTCACATCAGTATTGTAGAAAAATTCGATATTTTAAAAAGATATTCAAAGAAGATACATAAGTTTGTTAATTTATATAGAAACTTTAATACTCGAGCCACATACTAGATGGCGCTGTATTAAAAGTAGACGGCGATATGGTTTCGTTGTATTACTGTGTATATATGTACGCCATTTTGTGAAATAAACCCTCCACCACACTTTTACACACACACACACACACACACGACACCGTCCTCGCCGGCGAAGACGACGACCTCAAACACACAATATCGCGCATTCAACCGGGCGCCTGCGCTCGCCCGGGCGCTCCACACCGGCGCCCCTCCGATCGATCCCCCGTCCAATTCACACGGGGATCGAAATTACGACGGCCTGAGCCGAGGTTCGAACCCCTAGTAGTGCCCTCAGTCTAAAGTCGTATCCGTCAGGCAGGAGTTGGCCTTCAGCCGCTCCAGAAGTCCTTCCGCGGGTTTGGAGTGCAATCTGCACTCGCCCTCTAACTTCCGGTGAAGCTGTAAAGGCCAACTACGGCCAATAGCATTAGAGTAGTCCGAAAAAAAAAAACAACCCTTTTTTAAGTTCAACAATCCAACATCGCTGGTTGTTTTATTTATTATCACCAGAGGACGCTGTAGTAGTCCAGAGTTTAGTGTTGGGTTGTACAGAAAGTATTTAGTATTAAAAATGTGTTAAATGTAAAGATTATTAAAAATATTGTAAATAGCGCCATCTAGTATTTATAGACCGAACTAAGTTGTTTGTCATAGGATGACAGCTAACCCCGCTTTTCCCTACTACACTGACTTCGGTCTATAAATACGGAGGTCGGTAATTGAATAATCCTCTTTCGTTGGATGACTCACGGCATTCAGTCGACGAGCGCAGGCCGTGCCGGTTCTGTTTTGGATACTAAGGTAAATTGTATTAGAAATGGGTTTATCCCGGTCTTAGTTAGGCCTGGGGGGAAGCTGCAAGTAGTGAAGGTGAGTGTTAATGCATTCTAAAAGGGCCTTTTAAACCTACACCCGTGTCACAAGTCATGGGCGCTACTTGGGGTTTCTCTTCCGGTAGTCGGTTTCAAAGCCTAAGTCTTCATCATAATTAGTGTTCTTTACAATATATATATTGTATTTTTAACTATCATATCCGCCTTTTCAGACCTGAAAACATTTTTTTGTACATACATATGAATATACACAGAAAACATTCAGACAGATACAAACAATCACACTCATGAATACAAATATTTGCACCGTGCAGGGAATCGAAACTGTGCCCTTCGAAAATAAAGCGATGTGTTAAACCACTACACAGTTGCTAAACAATTTTATTGATTACTAGCTGTACCAGCGTATTCGTCCGCATGACATTAAAAAAAAAGTTAATTAGAGAATTTTTCTAAAATAAAAGTAGCCTAAGTTACTCGTCATTACATCAGCTACCTCCCAAGAAAAGTCCTGTTAAAATCGGTCCAGCCATTTCAGAGATTAGCCGGAACAAACAGACAGACAGACAAAAATTGTAAAAAATGTTATTTTGGTGTATTTATACTCATATACGTGTAGCAAAAAAACGGTTATCAATATGGTTATGTTATATGGTAGTTCATGGTATATGGTTGCAAAAAAACTACAGGGTGTTTCCATGCCATTGCAAATTTAAAAAACCAGAATTGTAAGTGAAAAAAACCAGGACTATCCAGTTTAAAAACAACGTAGTAATAGTGTTGCAATAGTTATATTAACATGTAGTAACATTCAAGTAATTAATATAATCAGGTTTTTAATAAAAAGTATTTGATAAAATTATACTGTTGAAAATCAGTCATTAAAAAATAGATTTATAGATAATATATTTTACAAACAATAGTTATATACCTGTCCATACCTGTCCAATCGAGTATCCAACTTTCCCGCATTATTTATTAAAGGTACGATACCGTCTGATCATAACTGACAGTTCTTATAAATAAAGAGGCGCCTATTGACTTTTGTTGAATGACAATTGTTATCGCTAGCTCCGGATATAGATGGCGCTGGACTTAAGCACTAACGCCAAAGTAGTTTTAATTATTAAAATTACCCATAGTTGTAATATTCTGAAACTAGATGGCGCTAGCGGCGCACTCGTCCCCACTATACAATACTGCTTTACCTATTTTTAGAACGCCATCTTGTAATGCAGATTCTTTTTGTTTAGCATTCATTCCGAAGCCGTTGAAGAGAAAGGTTTAACACTAGACTCCAGATTGGTATTAAAATATAATTATTACAGAGATATTTCTATAGATTCAATATATCCTTATAATTGTTTAATGAATCTGAGTAAGGGACTAGGTAATTAAATATACTGATTATACCTACATTTATAAATATTTATACATATTTAAATAACATTAGAAACTTTTAGAATTAAAATCACAACGTGAATAAATAACTATATATAACTCTCTTACATTATGTTGAATAAAAAATATTTTTATTCTATTCTTTATCCAAAACGTTTATCTAGCAAATCGGCTGCTTTCACACAAACTTTTGCTATCTGTCATACCAGATCACCAGATCATTCATCATGAATTCGTTAGGGCTTTAAATGATCCAAAATTTCGAGCAACACGGGCAACTTGTTTCTTCATACGCTCATTCTTCTTGTAATGAGACAGCTTTCCGAATGAGTGGTAGAATAAAAAAAATATCACTATTCAAAAGTTTATTTCAGTAAAGATTATTTTTATTCTATTCTTTATATTTGAAGACTAATAGCAGCCCACTGCTTTGTTTGCGAATTTTTTTTTATTATTGTAATAACTGCCGCTTCCTTTTGGTCTATTTTTTTTCTTTTTATATGTGTGTGCCATTGTTTCTCTTTTAATTTTTTTTATTTATTATTATTTTATTATTAATATCCTTATATTACTTATTGTATGTACCCGTAATACCTTAATTATACTTAATTATTTACAGTTATTTATTATTACCTATGGTTTTCAAGAATCAAAAATATTTGTCTATCGTTTATTTATTTATATATTTATTTACGTCACACTAAGTGAGCTTTACAGTTTCCCAATATGCCCACTTAGGAAGACACATCATATTTATCTGTCACTAGTTTTGGGACATTTTCTAACTTTATTTTTATATCTAGTAAATTTTCATAATTCTCTTTTTTTGTTAAACATGGGGCATTCCGTTATATGTCCGCGAAAATAAACATTTTATAGATAGATAGATATTTTTTTTATTAAATTGGAACGACCAAATCAAACTCCGACAACCTCGATGGTCTAGCGGTTAAGCACACCGTTTTGCTTCCGATGGTCGCGGTTTCGGTTCTTTGCACGGAATATTTCTATTCATGGGTATGATTATTTGTATCGGTCTGGGTGTTTTTTATGTATTATATAGATGCTGCGTGTTGGGACGGGTCTGTTCGGGTTACGAACACTGATTATACTATGACTAAATGCTTTTGCAATGGCATATGCTGGTGGCCACATTATTCTCCCAAATTTGAATATAAAAATGAATCTGTATTATGTATAACATTTATTTGAAAAGAATATGAGCTGAGTTTCTTGTCAGTTCTTCTCATCTCGATATCATTCCGAACTGACGGTAGATTTCGCATATCATAAGAGTCTGTAATAAACCTACATGAATAAAGATATTTTAAATCTTTGAACTTTGAATAATATATTCATACATATTCGGTCCATATATATTCGACGACCTCGGTGGTCTAGCGGTCTAGCACACCGCTTTACGTCCGATGGTCGCGGGTTCGATTCCTCGCACGGCACAAACATTTGTATTCATGAGTATCATACTCATAATATACTTTGTATTTATGTATAGGTCTATGTATGTGTTTACGAAAAAAAATGTATCTATGTATTTATGTTTGTACCCAAGTTAAGCAAGCTTTAGCTAGCTTAACTTGGGTCTATAGGGCGCTGTGTGAATTGTCCTGAGATTATTATTGTTATTTACAAATAAAATTGAGACGAAACTGACAAGAAACTCAGCTCTTATTATTTATTCTTATCAAATCAACTTGTTTATAATAATGCAGATTCACATTAAAAGATCAGTCCGTTCAGTCCACACAGCACGTTCACGAGTATGATGGACGATCTATCTACTATAATAATCAAATTTAAATTTGAACTTAATAAATTACAGCGTAGGATTTGTTTATCATTGAACACAATTGTCACTTGTTAATTGAACACTGTAACTATAATGGATTGAAGGTGTATTGACGGGGTTGGGGGTTGGCCGGGGGCGGGGGCAGGGGGGGGGTAGGGGTAGAGGCCAACGTCACTAAATTACGATGCCACATGAATTATTCATGGTAACCTATTTAGATCAATAATTGGTTTCCTTGTACAAGTGATATCGATGTCGTCGAAATAATATTTATGCAAGGCATTATTTGTTAACGTTATGACTGTTTAATCGAATTATGTGTTATTTTGCGGAAGTCCATATTTCATTTAGTTTAGTTTTATTTATTGACTAATGTAAAAAACTACTTTAGATATATGGCAAGTCATAATATACAATAATGATATTTATAAAATTTAAATTCGATCACAATTATATTACTATGACTGAATTCTAATCACTATGACTGATTTCCTCTTATTAATTGTTTAACCAGTTGGTTATATATTCAATATTTTTTCTTTTTGAGTATTTAATTGAATTAGTGCTAATTGGTGATTTGTATTCACACACTTAAACTTAAAAATGTAAAGTAATAATAAAATTATTTAAAAGAGCAACACGCAAGTTTCTTTCTCGTTCTTCTTGTGATGAGACAGCTTTCCGAACGAGCGGTAGATTAAAAAAAATGTAATGACTATTCAAAAGTGCTTCAATGTAAGTTTATTTGAATAAATGATTTTCTATTATTAAATAAAATAAAATAAATTAATTACGTACACAATACACTGTATAAACAAATAGAAATCATAATTACGGTATAATTACATTTTGATTCATACATTCTGTTATATTGATATTTATTCGTGAAAATTTAATAATTTAATGTACATATAATAATGAACACCAGAAAAAAACGTTGGCTATAACTTAGAAATATATATACATTAAATATTAACTAATTATATCATTCACATAACTTAATTGTACAACTAAGAACCTAAAATTAAAAAGCTTAAAAAATATAATACAATAACTAAAATATATTATTAAAAATATTATAAAAATTCTAGGTCCCTTTAGGCAAAGTTCCGAAGATACTGGCATTCTGTAATATTATAAAAAGAATGTTTTCAAAATAATATTTTATTTTCAATTTAAATTCAAATTCAAAATATCTTTATTCATGTAGGTTTATTACAGACTCTTATGATATGTCAAATCTACCGTCAGTTCGGAATGATATCGAGATGAGAAGAACTGACAAGAAACTCAGCTCGTATATAATAGTGGAACATGTTTATAATAATATACAGTTATTAAAATTCAAATTTGGGTGAATAGAGTGACCACCTGCATATGCTATCGCAGAATGAATCAAAGAACAAAAAATTTAATAAAAATCAGTGTTCACAACCTGAACAGACCAGTCCCCACAAGCAGCACCCGTTCACGAGTATGCTGTATGAGCCAGCCATCATTGTACTCAACCATATTTGAGGGAGCACATCGACCCGGCCCATCACGCCGCCACAAGTTTGAACTTTATAGCGAGCATGACTGTTTCAGGTTACTCCACTACGTCAATTATATTATTTACAGCATAGGCTGTACCGATCACAGTTTTCACCCATTACAATATTTATAATAAGTTTCTTTAATGTTATTACGTTATCCATGTCAATGGGAAAAATTCTTTTGGAGGTAATCGTCTGATCTGTAACAGGTAGTTTATTATACATTTTTATTTTTAAAGTAAATGCCTTTAAAAGTTTTATCGAGTCTTGTTTTTGGCAATTGTATATTATCTCTATTTCGCGTGTGGTAATTATGATTTCACTATTTCATGGATTTCTATTATTTTGTTTATATATATAAGTATATGTATATCTATAAGTAGGATGTGTGAGATCACAAATATTCGGTGTGGAAACTAGACTAGCATTACGACCTCCTCTAGTGGTGAAAAAATTCCGACCGTTATTGAGTCTACACCCATATCGCGACACGTGTGTCGCCTCTGAACGAGGCATCATCAGGTGTTGAATAGAGTTTGTGTACAGAGTTCGGGTTCGCGCGATATATATATAGCTAGCTGTATATGCGACTTCTCTGCGTGCAATTTACTTCATTTTTCTAAAAGGAAAGAATTATTCTAAAATAAGAGCAGCCTAAGTTACTCCTTATTACATCAGCTACCTGCCAAAGAAAGACCCGTTAAAATCGGTCCGGCCATTTCTGAGATTAGCCGGAAAAACAGACAGACAGACAAAACTTGTAAAAAATTCAAGTAATTAATATAATCAAATTTTTAATAAAAAGTATTTGATAAAATTATACTGTTGATAATCAGTCATTAAGAGGCGCGTGTATTTTAAAAACCCAGGACGCTGCCAAACTATTCAGGACTTCCCGGGACACTTCAAAAACTAGGACTTATCCTGGGAAAACATGACGGTTGGCAACTCTAAGCTAACCAAACCTGAATATTATTTACTATAAGGTAATTATAGAAAATAATAATATTATTAATTTAAAGAAACATACTTTTAACTAAAAAACATTCACGAAATAAAATTAAAATACGCCAAAATAAAAGCATCGTTCAGAAGTTGTCAACTTTATAAAAAATTCAATAACTTTTTAACTTAAGCAGCTACATAGACAGGGACTACATTTTGCTTCGTAAATAAATAAGTACCAATGGCGACGATATCTGGAGACTTTCTCTCTGCCAAAATAGAAATAAAGCAAATCTTTCGTTAAATTTTATTGGCTGTTAAAAAAGAGGGGAGTAGGTAACAAATGAACACAGCGGAGTTTACTAATGAATGAAACACAAATAAATTACTCGTGCCGGTATCTCGAGCCGGCCTGCTCTGAAAAATACTTCTCTCTGCGTAACTTTGAAAGCGTTTAAGTACACACTTTGCGCAGTAAAGAATAGAAAGAAAGAGAGAAAGAAAGAAAGAAAAATATTTTATTCAGTGCAATGTAAAAAATACAATATAATCAACAAACGAAAAAAAAAGAGCAAATATAATGTACATATAATTAAACTTAATTTACCGTGTAGATAATTAAAAATAAACATAAAATATTCATTATTTACATCCCTATAATCACTAAAATGGCTCCACTCAGATTTTATGTACCGTTACCGTGACTTATAATAATTGTATATAAAAATATATAATAAATTATATAATAGACTTACTAAAACACGAAAAAAAGATATAAATCTTAAGAGATTATTTATTACAGTTACTGTACTGTTTCTGAACACATAAATGATTAATTAAATAATATAAAACTTTATTAATCTATACTTATATATTATTATTATTAATATTATAAAACTGAATAGTTTGTTTGTTTGAACGCACTAATCTCAGGAACTGCTGGTTCGAATTGAAAAAATCATTTTGTGTTATATAGCCCATTTGTCTAGGAAGGCTTTCAGCTGTATAACATTACGCTACGACCAATAGAAGCGAAGCATCAGTGAAAAATGTTGCAAAAACGGGAAAAAAAACGCGACAGTGCTTTTGATAACCACGCGAACGAAGTCACGGGCACAGCTAGTCTAAAATAACAGTAGTAATATAAAATAAAAGAATTGTTTATAATATGTCATAATATTTTTATAAAAGCTTATGTTAGCTTTATTAAAATTTTCTTATATTGTAATTGTAAAAAACCAGTTCTTATGTTGTAATTTATTTTATTTTACATATATTGAAATTTAAGTATTAAAATTACAAAATAAAGAATAAACTCGTTCTCTTCTCTTTTCTTCTACTTGGTATGCCTAACAGATATTGTAGGCAACAATTGATCTGCTGAATATAAATCTAACAATAATATAATATCTCTGGACAATTCACACAACGCCATCTAGTTATCAAACAAAGCAGAAGTTGTGTTATAGGTACAAGGTAACGGATATTAAATACTTACATTTTTTTGTAAATATATATATAGAAAACAGCCAGATCGATACGAACAATCACACTCATGAATAAAAATGTTTGTACCGTGCGAGGAACCCGCGACCATCGGAACTAAATCGGTATGCTAAACCGCTAGACCACCGAGGCTGTCGAATGAGTCAGTGCAATCAACGTTGAGAACCACTGGTTTTTTTTTTTTTATTAAATTTATTTGTTTCTCTACTGTTTTTATTATCCCATTTTTTTTTTGTATTATAAATATATTTTGTAGTACTTCAGCCGCGATTTGATACGGCCAAAGTTTTAATTGTATAATGTGTCCCTCTGGAGAGGATATTAAATTATCGAGAACCACTGGTTCACATTGTAGCTGTTTATACTCGAGTTGGTAATAAAAAAGAAACGCGAGGCGGCGCTTCCGCGGCGTCCCAATTGTAAGGGACAAAACTACCCCCAACTCCCAGGGCACGTTTCAAGACAACTTATTGTTTAATGCTAACGACGTAAAAACACCCTTATAATTACAAAAGCGATTTTTTTATACAATACAAATACATAGATAATTTTTTTTTTCGTAAATTCATACATGTTATACATATAAAATACCCAGACCGATACAAACAATCATACTCTTGAATACAAATGTTTGAGCCGTGCGAGAAATCGAACCCGCGACCATGAGACGTAAAGCGGTGTGCTAGACCGCTAGACCACCGAGGTCGTCAAACATAAAAAAATTGACGTTTAAAAGCGGCTAAAATGTCCTATATGAATAAATTATCTTTTAATTTGAATTTAAGAATTGGTCCACCTGGTGGGGACAGGTGGACCAATCCCCGTCGGGAAACGTCGTTACAAACTCCTGATAAGTTCACAACTGATTGTCCTGACATTATCCTTATCTTCTACTGGTGCCCCGCAACATATACGCGCAACGTAGGTATACCGTTTCAAGATTCAAGATTCAAGATTCTTTATTTGTACCGTTAGCTCAAGCATTCTGTTATCATTCACAAAAAAGAAAGCAAAATAAATAATTTTAGACATAAAACACACTTACTAAAACCCATTTGTTTTAATTTGTAATTGTGTTCAAAAATATATGTCCAAAAACAGCGTTTACATCACCTTCAATATTATTTATACTTTTACTAGCTATCCCGACAAACGTTTTGCCTTAAAAAAAAATTTAGGGGTGGACTACCCCTAACATTGATTGATGAAAAATAGATGTTGGCCGATTCTCAGACCTACTCAATACGCTCACAAAATTTCATGAGAATCGGTCAAGCCGTCTCGGAGGAGAATGGGAACGAAAACTGTGACACGAGAATTTTATATATAAGATTTAAATTTTACATGCGTAAATACAAAATCTGAATAGAAATAGGGAAGACATTTCATTACATAGTATAAAAGAAAGTCGCTGTTTGACCCTACGTAAGCTTAAATCTAAACCAACAACCTACCTGTACCTATAACCTGTACTTCACATATAAAGAATTTCAATTTGAATCTTTAAAACTACGAAACGGATTTTGATGCGGTTTTTTTTAATAGATAGAGTGATTCAATAGAAAAGTTTATATATATAATACATGTACACCCGTCCGAAGCCGGGCCGAGTTACTAGTATCTACTAATTTTAATATTATACTTTTAAATTAATTACGACCAGTGGGCTCCTGTGAGGTAGGTTTACTTGACTACAGGTAGCGCCATCTATCGTACACTAGTAGACAGGGACTTTATTAAAATGCGCCATCTATTGTGAAGTAGCCACATTATTTAGTGCTGAGCAAACAGTGGTCACTAAACAACGCAACAAACTAAAGAAACTAACAAAATTTAAGTTAAATAATTAATAATCTAACTTATACATTTCATGCTAGTTGGGCACCAGTTGGGCATGATAGGTTGAGTGTGAAAACAGTTTAGAGTCCAAAAATTACCCAATATGTTTTATTTTTTTAATGATGATAGTGGAGTGGACCATCGACTTGCGATAACGGTATACGCTGGTGCCCCACCAGTGGACGATGAGCATAAAGTCAGGTGGAAAAGTGGATTGGTGCACCCGCCTGCGCTAACGGTTTACACTGGCGGGGCACCAGTGGAGGATGATAAGATGAGCATGAGGTCAGTTCAATTAGCTCATCGTGACAAATTTACCAGGAATTTATCACGATGATTTCCAGGGGGAAGCGTGGAGGTCAACCTGGCGTAGTACATTGCTAGTAATGGAGTCATGAGTCCACATTACTAACAATACCCTTCCCCCCTCTCTGTTATTGTAGGTTGGTGATAAGAAGTTGTAGTTACAGCGTGCTGTTGTTAACTTAGCAGGGGCGGATCGTGAATTTGTGCCTACCTACCGTACCTAATTATATTACTCAACTAAAAAAATACACTGAGCATAAACAAGCGACCAATTCCCTTCGACCAGTTCCTTTCGATAGACGCGCACCTGTATGGGTTGATTGATCTCAGGGTTGCCAACCTTATGATGATTCTCCACACGCTGGAACCTAAGTGGTCTCGGACAGTGCGGTTTCAGAGGAGCTTCCTCCCGCGTACACTTAGATTGTGGAATGAACTACCTGCCGAGGTGCTCGAGAGACTACAGCATGGGGTTTTTTTATAAGGGTATATTAAAGTTTCTTAAGGGTCGGCAATGCTCAAGTGATACCCCTGGTGTACATAGGCTACGGTAACCGTTTACCATCAGATGGGCCGTATGCTTGTTCGCCACCTAATTGGTATAAAAAAAATATTTCAGTGAGGACTGGGTGCCATTTGTATCCTCGGGGCCCTGGGCTGCAGCCCAAAAAGTCTTAGGTAGATCCGACTCTGAGTTTACGACTTAGGTTCCGTTAGAGCGGAATTGGAAAGGAATTGTTAACAATGTGGACTGTTGTTGCTAGCAATGTACCATCAGTTTGACTTCCACGTGACTCCCCTTGAAAACCATCATGATAAATTCCTAGAGAATTTGTCACGATGGGCTAACTGACCTGACCTCATGCTAATCTTATCATCCTCCACTGGTGCCCCGCCAGCGTAAACCGTTAGCGTAGGAGGAAGCACCAATCCATTACCATCCCTTAAAAAAACAGTAATAGAGAGTAAGCAGAAATTATCATTTTTCCTCAAAACCACCCCTGAGCACAACTGAGCACACGCACGCGAGCACGCTTCGCTCATCACTTGCCATGACAATGTTTGGCGCCACTCGGCGTCATGGCTCTGACGAGCGCGGTCGCCAACGCTGTTGCTGCCGCGGCCGCCGCCGGGGCAGGCAAGAAGGCCGCACAGGTTCAGTTGCAGGCCGAGCTCAACACCGACGAGGAATGGAGCAAGTTCATGCACAGAGAAGGATTACTAGGTATGTATATAAGACAGTTGTATAAATGTTTATGTGTATTTTTTATGATAATTTTGATGTATGTAACAATTTTAAAATACTAGCTACCCACTCCAGCCAGACACGTGTGTACATATATTATATATACTAGTTGTGCCCGCGACTTCGTCCGCGTATTATAGTGACCAAGTAAATATAAAAAAATATTCAATTATCTAACCCAAAATAGCTAAAGAAAAAAGTTTTATCTTTCTAGCTTCAAAACTGACTAATTTCCAATCAAACTTTCATCCCCTATTTTTTTTTACAACCTTGAAAATAAATTTTTTACAAAATTTGAATGTCATATTTATTTATATTTAATCAGCAGCCTAAGAAATAAGTTTCCAGTTTCTAGCTTTAAAATGACGATATTCCATACAAACTTTCATCCCCCCTTTCTACCCCTTACAACTCTTTTTTCGCATTTATAAGTAGCCTATGTCCTTTCTCAGGTCTTTTCGTCTAGACTATCTGTGTACCAAATTTCATTTAAATCGGATCAATGGTTTAGGCGTGAAAGCGAGACAGTAGCCTAAGTTACTCCTTTTTACCTCAACTACCTGCTAAAAAAAGTTCCGTTAAAATCGGTCCAACAATTTCAGAGATTAGCCGGAACAAACAGACAGACAGATAGACAAAAATTGTAAAAAATGTTATTTTGGTGTATGTACCGTATTTACATTCATGTGCATGTAGTAAAAAAAATAGTTATTTCAATATTACAAACAGACACTCCAATTTTATTTATATGTATAGATTATTCAAAATAACATTTATTCACAAGAGCAACACGCAAGTTTCTTGCTCGTTCTTCTTGTGATGAGTCTACATTCCGAAACAAAAAAGATTACTATTTAGATAAATTCTAAATGTAACTTGAATTAGTTTTATCTGTCCACACAAGTTTCTTGCTTATTGTTCTTGTGATGAATCTGTATTCCGAATAAACGGTAGAATAAAAAAAATTACTATTCCAAAGTGCTTATATTGAGTTTGGTTGAAGAAATATTATTTCTATTTCTATTTGTTGCAGTGATCGATGTGTATTCAGAGTGGTGCGGACCATGTATAGGCATGGTGGGGAATTTGAAGAAGATCAAGGTGGAACTGGGAGGAGACAATCTGCATCTGGCGGTGGTGAGCCTATCTATTATTACTTCATCGTAGCAAAGAAAGTATCCCACATCTTCCATACTAATAGAAAATACAAATTATTAAAAAGATTTTTTAAATGTTTTAAATATTTGTTGAACCATTTTGAGATAAAAGTACATATTATGAATATAGAAAATAATAGCACATCCTTGGATGGTTGCTTCTTACTCTTTAACGAAATAACTACTTAATGGATTTTAAAGAAACTTTATAGTAATATAGCTTACATGAATAACACATAGGTGTGTAAATTAATAAATTAATCAGATATTATGTAAATTGGGCGAAATATTAATTACAATAATTAGTAATTAATGATTAATTCTAAGTCGGAAAAAATTGTGTACACTGCAAAAATTATTCCTAAATATTTTTCTGATAGCCGAACAGTCAACACTTTGCTTCCGAGCTCTATTGTTTGCCTGATGATGCCTTGGTTGTTTCATTCAATGATTTCGAGGCGAAACACGTGTCGCAATATGGGTATATATCCAAAAACGGTCAGAATTGGTCAGCAATAGTGGTACGTGTCGCTATATGAGTATATATCTAAAAACGGTCAGAATTGGTCAAAACGTGTCGCAATATGGGTATATATCCAAAAACGGTCAGAATTGGTCAGCAATAGTGGTACGTGTCGCTATATGAGTATATATCTAAAAACGGTCAGAATTGGTCAGCAATAGTGGTACGTGTCGCTATATGAGTATATATCTAAAAACGGTCAGAATTGGTCAGCAATAGTGGTACGTGTCGCTATATGAGTATATATCTAAAAACGGTCAGAATTGGTCAGCAATAGTGGTAACGCTAGTAGCGGTGATCAGGTTTCCGCACTCGATATTTGTGGTCTCACACGTGCCAATCGAAGAATTAAAGAAAATAATATAAAGTCCTTACACAACGGGTTTGTTCATCATTAAAACATTTTCGACATTAATGTTATATAATAACTTTTAAGTAATAAAACTATGATGAACAAAATGTTCATCATTAAATATTTTCTTCATGTAAGTCAGTTCAAATTAAAGCTAATGAGCATCTGGACGGTTCCGATTTTCGCAGTACACTAATGAAAGTATAAAAATAATATTTTCCAGGCAAAATCGGACCATATAGAATGCCTGAAGAGATTCAGAAAACGCAGCGAGCCCACTTGGATGTTCCTTGCGGTAAGCTACTAAAATAACTTTATTTGCCAATTTAAAAGATATTGTTCGTCTGTCCCTTTGTTCTTGCTAACATCAGAAACATATGAACCGATTTTGACAGGACTTTCACTCACAGACAGCTAATGTTATGAGGAATAACTTAGGCTATTTTAAATTTAGAAAAAATATTTATTTTAATAAAATAAATAAAACTGCACGCGCACGTAGTTAAATATAAATTGACACACATTTTTCTATATTGACTATATTTATTTTAATCAAAAAAATAAAACGTCGCATGTAACAGCTAGTCTATACATATAAATAAAATTGGAGTGTCTGTTTGTAATATTGAAATAACCGTTTTTTATTACATGCATATGAATATAAATACGGTACATATACCAAAATAACATTTTTTACAATTTTGTCTGTCTGTCTGTCTGTTTGTTCCGGCTAATCTCTGAAATGGCTGGACCGATTTTGACGGGACTTTTTTTGGCAGGTAGCTGATGTAATACGGAGTAACTTAGGTTAGTTTTATTTTAGAAAATTAAAGTTAAATTCCACGCAGACGAAGTCGCGGGAACATCTAGTTATAAATATAAATTAACGCGCAATTTTTTTATTCAGACCAGATTCGACCATACTACTTGATTTGACTTACTTACTTGACTTTGATGTCTTCAATTCCACTTGTAACTTATCGTCAGTCAACTTTGTAATCCTAAGTTCAATAACAATGTACAGAAAAACTTACCTTATGTGTGAACCGTAGGAGTTGTTTTGAAAGGAACAGCTATTATATTTATGATATGATTCATTGAGGTCATATATGTAGCACAATAAATCGCGGGGGAGGGCACGGGTGGTGGTATCGACCAAACTTATACGGGGTTCAATAAAAACCCGGCTGAATGCAGGTAGATACGTAGACACTTGGCAAAACTCCAGCGAATACTTTCCGATCGCCTGTAAAGATACAGCAAACTAACTATTAGATTAAATCTTTAATCTAAATGTATACATATAAATAAAATTGTAGTGTCTGTTTGTAATATTGATATAACCGTTTATTACTACATGCATATGAATATAAATACGGAACATACACCAAAATAACATTTTTTTACAATTTTTGTCTGTCTGTTTGTTCCGGCTAATCTCTGAAATGGCTGGCCCAATTTTGACGGGACTTTTATTGGCAGGTCGATGGTGTAATAAGAAGTAATTTAGGCTACTTTTATTTTAGAGAAATAAAGTTAAATTCCACGCGGCCGAAGTCGCGGGAACAGCTAATCTTTATATATAAAAATTACGTGGTACGTTGTTTGTCCGCGATGGACTTCTCAACTACTGAACCGATTGTCCATTTGATTTGGACTTATTACTTGATTGATGAGCGTGCATGGCAGTAGTTGTTCATGCCCGGGATTTTCAGTTAATCTTAGATATAAACACCTATATAAATATACATTGTAAACAAAATGGCTTTTAAAAAAAAGGTAATTCAATTAACATTCTTGCCAGTTCTTCTCAATTGGATCTATGTATATACTAAACTGGACGGTAAGGAAAAAATTATGATATAAAAAATTTGACGTTCATAAGCGGTTAAAATGGCCTACATGAATAAATGATTTTTGAAATTGAACTATTATGTCACATCGTAACTGCTATACTTCATCTCATTAAAGGGCGGACAGCTGCTGAATGTTATGTTCGGCGCTGATGCACCACGCCTCACGCGGACTATAGAACAAGAACTCCGCAATGAAGAGCTGGTGAAGAAAGGCGAGAGGGAACGGCCCCAGAGAGCTCCCCACGAGCTCACGCCGCCTGAACAGGTAATCTTAAAATTATAATAAGTAAAGACGAAAAAACTGATTTATTTGTAATGGATAAATTGAAAAATATCAGAAAATCTTCAATAATATTATCATAACAAAAAATCTGTTTTATTACGATTCTTTCTTGTGTACAAATAAAGATGCTTAAGCTCATCTCGAACTCAAAAACATTAAAACAATAGGCTTGTATTTATTAATTAGATATTAATAATAATCTCAGGACAATTCACACAGCGCCATCTAGTCCCAAGTTAAGCTAGCTAAAGCTTGTGTTATGGGTACTAGATAACTGATATAAATACATAGATTTTTTTTTCGTAAATACATACATATTATACATAGAAAATACCCAGACCGATACAAACAATCATACTCGTGAATACAAATGTTTGTGCCGTGCGAGGAATCGAACCCGCGACCATTGGACATAAAGCGGTGTGCTGGACCGCTATACCACCAAGGTCGTTAATAATACCTACTGTAATTGTACTTCTAGCGGTGGCCAAGTTTCCGCACTGAATACTGGTGATCTCACTAATGCTAATGGTTGCAGAATTAAACAAAATGATGCTTGTATAGTCTATGGTATAATCTATGACTAAGATATAATTATATAATCTAAGATATAATCTATCATGTTTATAACATACTCTGTTCGGTTGATAGTCTGTATTATGAAATGGATGGAAGGGCCAATTGAAATGTGAAGCGGAAATTAGCTTTTTATATAAATTAATATTTAAAGTTTACAGTACAATAATATAGATCCATTAAGTAAAAAAACTAATTTCTTCTTTCAGGAAGTGGCTACAGCTCAGGACAAGGTATATCAAGAGCGGAGGCAAAAGGAAGTGGCAGCGATAGAGTCGGCAAGGTTAGCTCGCCGTGAAGAGAGGGCGAAACGCCTCGAGGGCTATTTCAACGACATCTGCCCCGCTCTGATGACGCCGCAGGCTCAGAAACATTTGAGAAAAGTGTCTGATGCTTTAGAACCGTATGGTAATAATATTCTGTTTAGGTTTTACAATAATATTCCTCGACTTCTCTTACATGCAAGGGTGGATCCAGTTTTGGCGCCAGGAGGGGGTCACATAGTCGTGGTCAAGTCAAGAACTAATAATTTAATTTTGATAACAATAGATACAAATAAAAAGTACTTATTTTATTAATGTACCTAAGTACTGTGCTTAAAAATATTAATAAAATATGTATGGTGACAAAATATATAAGTCCTGGGCTCAGGGGGGGGCCCACCCTGGATCCGCCGTTGCTTACATGGACCCGTTATCACCCGCTTTTACCGCTCCAGTCGATCCACCATCCAATTCAAACGGGTTTCGAAATCACTACTATCTGATCCGAGTTTGGAACCTCTAGTGGTGCAGTTAGACTAAAGTCGTATCCGTCAGTCAGAAGTTAGCCAACAAAATTTTAAGGCACAATTATAGTATTACTAGTTTATTGCTGGATGCGAGCAGCGCAGGACCGATCGTCATGGAGATCTTTGGGGGAGGCCTATGTCATGTATGTATTTTTGCGTCAGGAAAATCTTTATAGAGTCACCGGACGATAGAGAGCGGCTGAAGGCTATTTACCGCCTGACGGATACGACTTTAGTTGAGGGCACCTCTAGGGTTTCGAACCTCGGCTCAGATCGTCGTAATTTCAAACCCCGTTTGAATTGGACGGTAGATCGATCGGAGGGGAAAATATGAGTATATTAATTATCACGTTACGGAAATAATTATAATTGGCCACTTGTTATTTGTATAATATTCGGTTGCGTTATCCTCATTCCTAAAATGAAAACTTTTATAAAGATTAACTTTAATTATACGAGGACGTGATTATTCCAAACACGAACTTGTTGAAGTCAATGTATGACTTCAAATGTTAGGTTCGTGTTTGGATCATTTCTTTTCGTTCGTTGGTACTTGACTGAACTCCAAATGAATTTTGTTATTTGAAGCACTAATTCAATCAAGTTATAAATAATATTTATTTTATTTTGTAAGGGACATTACTGGGTGCTTTACACCTGTGACACTGCGATAGATCTATTGTGCTCACCCTTTTTTAGAATTCACTTCCTAAGCCACTCAGGGACAAGAACTGAATGATATTCTTTGGAGCGATGGTTTTTATCTTCTAAATAAAGTATGTACTTTCCAAAGGGCATATTTTGTTTATGCAAATATGGACTAAAACTAAATGGGATATGTAGTGGCGTTTCCTCTTTTGTTTTGTAAGGTCATAACATAAGCTAGCTAGGTTAACTTGGATCTAGATACCGCTGAGTGAATTGTCCTGAGATTATTATTATTTAGCTCACACCATACAAACTCTGAGGTCCTCACGTTCATATATATACTGTAAATAAGCTGTGATATTTGCATTTCTAGGAGTGATAGTAGCAGACAAATGTCCTCTTGTTGTGGGTAAAGACGGAGCTAAAAGGCTGGCTGTTGAAGACCCAGAGTTTGGTGAGGAAGCTGTTGTGGCTCTGCTAGCTGAGAGGCCAGCACTGGTGCTGTTGCTGAAGAAAACCCCGGACAAGGAAGGCAGTGTTGTCGGTATGTATTGGTTTGTTTTTTTTAATGGATGATAAAGTTGTGAAGAATTAAGGAAAGAAGAATATGTGAAGATTGCTGCACCCGCCTATACTAACGGGTAAATGAAGGCATTTACCTCACTCGGCGTTTCGACTAGCCGTGGCCACGAGCTATCAGCCTACTCGAAAATTCCAGAGGTACATACCTTTATTTGCCATAAAATTATTCGTGTCAAAACCCCTTTAATAGACGGTTTTTTTTTTCAGAATTAGCCCGACGTGCCTTGTATGGGGACGGAGTCGAGGACGAGTCGGTCAGGAAATATCCCGCTGAAGAACTGTATATAGACGGCATTCCTGGTCTGTTCGTACCGAAGGACAGGCACCAGAGAGCGGCTGCTTTAGATCTACTCTTCCCGAAGGTATAAACATTGTTTTTTATTTGTGACTAGCTATACCCGCGACTTCGTCCGCGTGGAATGTAACTTTATTTTTCTAAAATAAAAGTAGTCTAAGTTACTTCTTATTACATCTACCAAGAAAAAGCCCATCAAAATCGGTCCAGCCATTTCAGAGATTAGCCGGAACAAACAGACAGACAAAAATTGTAAAAAAAAATATTTTGGTGTATGGTGTATTTATATTCATATGCATGTAGTAAAAAATGGTTATTTTTAGTAATGAGAACGAATCAGTGGCCCATTTCTAGCAATTTTCCATGTCAGGTTAACCTCCACGCGGTCGTCATGGAAGCCATTGTGTATAATTCCTGGTGACTTCACTAAGATGGGTTAACCGACCTGACTATATATTCTCATTCTAGGATATTTTAGTGATGCCCCGCCAGCGTATACCGTTAGCGCAGGTGGGTTCATTCCATATTAACGACCTCCGTGGTTTGGCACAGCGCTTTAATTTCAATGGGTTCGATTCTTCGCACGACGCAAACATTTGTATTCATAATTTTGATTATTTCTATATTATTATTGTATTTACAAGATATATGTACTCATATATATACATATAACACAAGCGGTTCGAGCCTTCAGGAGAAAATAAATGCATCGATGATTTTAACAAAAAAAGTGTATTTAAGTATTTATATTAGTCCTAATATCGGGCTTCTCGAGCAAATACTCCAATAGACTACTGCTATTGAGTAAAAACAACATATGCATGATGACTAGGGCCCTCACAGGACACTGCAAATTAAACAAGCATATGGCTAAACTAGGCCTACGCACGATAAGTATCTGCAGATTCTGCCAAACTGAAGAGGAAACGCCGCTTCACATCCTATGTGGTTGTAGCCCACTCATGCATAAACGAAATATCTCCCTTGGAAAGTTTACACTCTTTCCCGAAGAGATAAAAACCATCGCTCCTAAGAATATCCTTCAATTCTTGTCCCTGACGGGTCTAGGTAGCGAACTCTGAAAAGGGCGAGCACAATAGATCTATGTAGGTCGCAGTGCTACAGGTGCTACACATCTGACAATAGCCCAAACAACACAAAAAAAAATATATCAGTTGTCTAGTACCTATAAAACAAGCTCTGCTTAACTTGAAACTTGATGACGCTGATTAAAGGAAATAACTGAATTAATTGTCAGATGGTAGGGTCAGTGATGGAGCCCCCATCGCTAGCGGAGCCCCCGCATATCGCGATGATGTTCGGCGCATGGCAGCGGCGCGCTGTTTTAGCTGCCGCCGGAGCACCCCACGTAGGCTGCAGACTTCTCCGCTGTGGTTTCTTTGCTGATGCCGATGTTAAGGAGCCGAAGCTGTTATGCAAAACCGTCGAGAAGTATGACGAGAAGGTGGACAAAGATTAGTGAGTAACTTATATATAAAGTTCTCGTGTCACAACCTTTTCTCATTGATATAAATAAAGTATCTCAAAATAAGTACCCTAAGATACTCCTGATAATAATCTAAGTATCTGCGAGTGGAAGTCCCTCCAAACCCGGTCCAGCCATTACAGAAATTAGCTGTTTTTGCTAATCTCTGAAACAGACAGACAAAAATAATAAATGTTTTATGTCATATACATCATATACATATCCTATACTGTCATATGCGTTTAGTGAATAGTATTAATTTGAATTAAAACAAAAAAAAAACAAAAATATAATATCTTTGGACAATTCACACCGCGCTATCTAGTCCCAAGGTAAGCAGAACTTGTATTATGGGTACCAGACAACTGATACAAACACTTATGGGTATGCATATTTTTTGTAAAGACATACATAATATACTTAGAAAACACCCAGGCCAATAAAAGAGATCATACCACAACTTAGAATTAACAATAACAAGCGATTTATATACATATACTTATGTGGTGAAAATTTAGAGAAGAAACCTCCTGTTTAAAATCGGTTAAAAATTAAATTTCCAGTTGCGAGACCATGGTGGTAATGGTAGCCATGGGTCTAGCGGAGCCAGAACTGGCCGAGCCCAGTGAAATACCGTCGGCCGGTCCGCCAGCCGAGCTGATGGCCCTGGGACCGCTCCACGTGAGCGACGACACCGTCGTGGGCGAGGAGGAATGCCTCAGGTTCTTCCCACCAGGGTACAACGAGCCGGAGGTCAAGCCGAAACCGAAAGCCAAGAAGAAAAAGAAGGTATGTGTATATTATTTCACTAGCTTTTACCCCTGGCTTCGCTAACGTTAATTTATCACCTTAGGGATGGAATTTACCAAAATCATTTCTTAGGAGATCCCTACGTCATAGTAACTTTATGCATGCAAAGTCTCAGCCCGATCGGTTTAAAATTGACAAAGTTTCATACAAACTTTCAACCCCAATTTTATCCCCTTGGGCGTAGAATTAATCGAAATCCTTTCTTAGCGGATACCTTTGTCATAACATCTACGTGCATGCCAAATTTCAGCCCGATCAGTTTTCTAGAAACCCGCACTGTGGAGGACCGCTTTTCACCCAGATGATCAGGATGGTATTTTAGTTTCTGGCGGGTGGTACGGTGGTGAAACTCAGCAGCTGGTATTATACCGAACAATTTTGATGATGGTTTATATGTCCTTAGGATAAAGTGTGTACTTTCCAAAGGCGATATTTCGTTTATGCATAAGTGGTCTATAACCACATAGGATAGAAAACAAAGTGGTGTGTAACATCTAGTGTTATTTTTCAGAAGCGCAACGAGACAAAAGAAGAAACGATCGACTCGACTGGAGTGCCGGCCAGCGAAGCCGGTGAGGCAGAGCCGGGGGGCGAGGCGGAGGGGGAGGACGCCGCCGACGGAGAGGGCGAGCCCGACGGGGACGCCGAGGGGGAGGGAGAAGGGGACGGGGAAGGGGAGGGAGAGAACGAGGGGGACGCGCAAGGGGTGGACAAGGCCACGTCGCCTCCACCGGCCACCCCACACTGATATATACATTCTGGCTTTATTCGTTCAATTTAATTGTTGGTACTGTCATAATTGCTGCTTTAAGACGACACGTTTAAAGTTCAAAGTTGGGAAAGCAATAATATACAATAAATAGAAAAAAATCAATCATTAAATAAAATGTATAAATTATGGATGGTCCCTTTTAGGTATATTTATTATCCAAATATAAACTTGTCCCTTGATCTTGCCCCGAACACTATATGTGTTATGTACATAGCGTTTGGGGCAAGGACAAGGGACACATATATATGCTAAATTTCATGTTTATTAGTTAAGATACTGAAACGTAAAAACGTAACTTTTATTTTTAATATCAAAGTATTTGTAAGCACGTGATATTCGAGAGATTAGCACTGGACATCTCTGTCTACCTCGAAACAGATCTGGCGTGAAGATACTTATGCAGGTTACATATGTTGGTGTGACTAGTTCAAAAATACAAAATTTTCTGTATTGAAGAAATAAAACTACATGTGTATATTCTAAAATTTGTATTTTCATTTATTTATAAATAGTCAATTAATTAGTAATATATTTTATTAACAATAAAATAAATGAGTAACGACTTAACCAATAGGAGTGGAGGGGGAATATTTTACAGCGAGGGGGGCAGGGGGTGTGGTTTATACCACTGAGTCTTTTCGATTCCTGGAACAAAAAAATAAAGTAGTAAATAGAAACAGAAATAACCTTTATAAAGTCAATACAAGCACTTTTAAATAAATACACAGTAACAAGTAAGAGGCATGCGATAATCAACAGCTACGCACTCAAATCTTTGAGTAATCAGATAGTCAGTCAGCGCTATGAATTTTAAGTTTTTTTCTACAAAAACATTATTATCATTTACAAACTCTTCATTTTTAAGAAGCTTTTTACAAAGTGTTTAATAAGAAATTAAAGTCTCATTTTAGTCAATTCAAATTCAAAAATCATTTATTTATGTCGGACATTTTAGCCGCTCAATCTTTTACCTTATAATTTTTTCCCTACCGCCCAGTTCAGTATACAGATCCAATTGAGAAGAACTGGCAAGAAACTCAATTTTTTAAAGCCAGTTTATTTACAATAAATTAAGAACAGACTCTGGTAATATGCTATATAACCTTAGGCATTTACTAACTTTAGTTAAACTGCATTTAGGTAAAACCAGTTCATTATTAAAACCAGTTTATAATAATAGTATGTGTGATTATTTTGTTTAGTTTGTGACATCAATAAGAGAGTAAAAGATTTCTAGGTAACTCCGATCGACCCTCCTCGTGTGTGAATTCAAACGAGATCGAAACTACGAGATGAGCCGAGGTTCGAACTAGCGGTATCCTCTCTCTTATCCGTGTGTGAACAGTCCCAAGAGAGTAAGTCCTTCATTTGGTTTGTGTGTGCCATCTGCACTCTCTTATCGTCCGGTGAAGCTGTAAAGGCCAGCTAAAAGAGATGTAGATGGTCCGAAAAAAAACTTATCTTTGTAGTGTGAGAAAGCCGATAAGAGAGTAAAAGAGATGGGTATAGGTAGCTAGTGTGTGGTGTATTTCTCTCTTTCTCGTGTGTGAAAGCCAATAAGAGAGTAAAAGAGATGGGTATAGGTGTGGTGTATTTCTCTCTTTCTCGTGTGTGAAAGCCAATAAGAGAGTAAAAGAGATGGGTATAGGTAGCTAGTGTGTCGTGTATTTCTCTACTTCTCGTGTGTGAAAGCCGATAAGAGAGTAAAAGAGATGTGTATAGGTAACTAGTGTGGTGTATTTCTCTCTTTCTCGTGTGTCGAAGTCAATAAGAGAGTAAAAGAGATGTGTATAGGTAGCTAGTGTGTGGTGTATTTCTCTCTTTCTCGTGTGTGAAAGCCGATAAGAGAGTAAAAGAGATGGGTATAGGTAGCTAGTGTGTGGAGTCATATCTCACCATATATAGTGATTGTCATGATGCGGCGCGCGCATGACGCCGACGCCGCCGCCCAAGCGCCGGTAGTTCATCGCGCCGCATAGCCGCCACTGGTTCGATTCCGGGTCATACACCTGCAGATATTGGATAATAAATTTAAAATCATCAATTAATATAGGTCCTTTTCGTCTCTTGTGGAGGTCATATTTCTTATCGGGATAGTGATAAAAAATATGACCTAGTCTATTGTCTAGTCCGACTAGTGCTCAGTTGAGAAGAACCGGCAAGAAAATCCTCGAGCGGTTACCTCTATGGACTTGAGGTAGGCGGTCCCGTCGAACAGTATAGAAGTGGCACTGAGGTGTGCAGCATGGAGCGGTTACCTCTATGGACTTGAGGTAGGCGGTCCCGTCGAACAGTATAGAAGTGGCACTGAGGTGTGCAGCATGGAGCGGTTACCTCTATGGACTTGAGGTAGGCGGTCCCGTCGAACAGTATAGAAGTGGCACTGAGGTGTGCAGCATGGAGCGGTTACCTCTATGGACTTGAGGTAGGCGGTCCCGTCGAACAGTATAGAAGTGGCACTGAGGTGTGCAGCATGGAGCGGTTACCTCTATGGACTTGAGGTAGGCGGTCCCGTCGAACAGTACAGAAGTGGCACTGAGGTGTGCAGCATGGAGCGGTTACCTCTATGGACTTGAGGTAGGCGGTCCCGTCGAACAGTACAGAAGTGGCACCGAGGTGTGCAGCATGGAGCGGTTACCTCTATGGACTTGAGGTAGGCGGTCCCGTCGAACATATAGAAGTGGCACTGAGGTGTGCAGCATGGAGCGGTTACCTCTATGGACTTGAGGTAGGCGGTCCCGTCGAAGCCTCCGACGGCGTACAGCTGTCCGTTGACGACGGCGAGTCCTACGCCGCTGCGGCGTGACGTCATCGCCACCACCGGGGACCACGAGTCCGTGCTCGGCTCGTACCTATGCACATCATACCAATCCGTTACTATATATCAAGAATTATTTATTGAATTAATATTTCATTTCTGTGAGAATATGAAATTTTGTAACGTTTTGTGGTGTTGGATTCTCTTAATCAATCATTTTAGCTGCTAGGGGGGGAAGAGGGGAGAAAAAAAGGGAGAGAGAAGAGAAGGGGAAATCCTGTGTGTGCGTGTGCGTGTGCGTGTGTGCGCGTGCGTGTGCGTGTGCGCGCGTGTGTGCGGGTGTGTGCGCGTGTGTTCGGTGCAGTCGTCGCGGCCGCCCACCGCGTAGTTGTGTCCGTCGTAGACCGAGGTGTGTGTGTGTGTGTGTGTGTGTGTGTGTGTGTGTGTGTGTGTGTGTGTGTGTGTGTGTGTGTGTGTGTGTGTGTGCGTGTGTCCCCGTGTGTGCGTCACCTCTCCGCCGAGGAGAGCTCGGTGCAGTCGTCGCGGCCGCCCACCGCGTAGATGTGTCCGTCGTAGACCGCGCAGCCGAGGTGCTTGCGGCGCGTGGACATGGGCGCGACGGGCGCCCACTTGTTGGTGCGCGGCTCGTAGCGCTCCACGGAGCTGAGCGGCGCCTGTCCGTCGGAGCCGCCCACCGCGTACAGCTGCCCGCCCAGCACCGCCACCGCCACGCCCAGCCGCCGCGTCGTCATCGCCGCCACCTGCCGGGACCGACGCCACGCGCTCGTGTCTTTACACTACTACGCTACCCACTATTCTCCTGACGGATCGTTACTATTTTGTCGAGTCGACTTCCACAGATTATAACCTTATAACCGTTGTGATAATACCTAATGAATCTGCTATGTATGAACTAACTTACTTAAATTTATATTCTGCAATATTCATTTCTCAGTGTTTAAGCAGCATATGCGGGAGCACCATTCCGTTCAGTAGAAAAGAAGTGAAGAATGATAATATTAGAATGAATTAAGTCAATAAATAAACATTACACACTATTAAGTATTTGACATGCACACACATAGAAATACGTACATATTCGTTATCAATATAATTAATTAGAACTTAAATTAATTACGGTCGAAATTGAATTAATACTACCATTAAAAACTCCAACTAGACACGTCACTTTCAGACGCGATATTATAATCGTCACAATATGTACTTTCTATGTATATATAATACAGATTAGAAATCCATTACTTTTTCGCCTATTACTTCAAGATTCGTTGGATATAGTACATTAGCGAGCTGGTGTCGTGGGTGGGTGTAGTGTGGGCGGTACCTTGGTCCAGCGGTTCTCCTTGGGGTCGTACCGCTCGACGTGGTTGAGGCACTGCACGCCGTCCTGCCCGCCCACCGCGTACAGCGCGCCGTCCAGCACGGCCACGCCCACCGACGTGCGGCACGACGACGTCGGCGCCACCGCGCCGCACCACTGCCGCACCACGCATACACCTCATTAGGCCGTCGATGTACACCCGGTTAACCGTCAGGTCGTACTCGGACGACCTCACTATTGACCGAGTGTATATCGTCAGCATTATGGCCGACCACCATCTTCCATGTCGCGACTGTCTTAGACCACCGATATACATTCGGAAAATCTGACAATCGATCGAATGTATATTGTCTCGTCTCACTTAGCATGCACCTCAGAGATGGTGCCTGAAATGATCATACTAAACTAAAAAGTTCTCACTTATATCCACTACCGAGCAATTTTGTTTGCTGTGTTTCGGTTCTGTAAATTGGCCATTGAAATCACAAGATAAAAGGTAGGACGTCTCCCTCCTATGAAATACCGTCTACTATCAGGAGCCCAAGTACCGGGTCGTGATGGGTCCGTCCTACTAGTAACTAGTTGACCTGGTTGGTCTGCGGGTCGTATCGCTCGATGCTGTTGAGGTAGCTCTGTCCGTCGTGTCCTCCGACCGCGTAGAGGAGGTCGTGTAGGACTGCGACGCCGACGCCGCAGCGCCGCTTGGTCATGGGCGCGACCATCTTCCACTCGGCCGTCTGCGGGTCGAACCGCTCCACGGAGGCGATCGCGTCGCCCGAGCACCACCCGCCCACCGCGAACAACACCTCGCCTGCCGGACACACGCCGTTACTGCGCGCCGCTCCGATCACACCTCGCACATTATTTATTAAATAATATCACGAGAACCCTCTGTAGATATAAATACTAGCACTATTTGTTATCGATTTCAAAAATATCGTTCGAAAAATGAGACAAAAATGAATGAATACGATTTTTAAAACTCCATTTGTCTGTCAGACAACCATAGATTATAATGATATAAGATAATAGAGTTTTAAAAAGTAAGGATGTATGAAAAAAAATAATTCACGCACTTAATACAAATCATAATTATGGAATAGATAATCAATAACAAATACTATGAATGAAATGTAAAGCATCCTTAATTAGCGATCTTCGTAGATTATTATATCCTAGAGATAAACCAAAAACCAAACAAGAAACCATCATGATTCCATCAAACAACGTAATGTAGTAGATCTGACCTCGTCTTGTGGGTTTCCTGGGCCTGGTCCTTGGACCCTGCATAAGTGGCCGCTCCTGAGGCAGCAGCAAATAGTTCTTGGCCTCGTCTAGCAGATCGCGGCACGCGTCGTCAGACCTGATGAGTAGCTCTGACGAGACCGTGCCCACCAGGAACTTCGGACTTAGTAAAGGCAGGCGTACGTGTTGCAACACCTGGAAGTGACGTCAATTTTACCACACTTTGATTTTTTTATTTTTGTTTCTATTTCTTATAAACAGTTTCATATAACTCCTGAACTATGGGGGTCAGCTTCACACTCTAACATATCAATTCTTCAGCGCTTCCAAAACAAGGCATTAAAAACCATAGCCAGAGCTCCTTGGTTCATAAAAAAACATTGAAGTACATTCATATCTAGAAATTCCAACTGTAAAAGAAGAGATACAGAAAGCCTGTGCAAGATATAAACACAGATTAGCCAGTCATAAGAACCAGTTAGCTTCAAAACTACTGGATATAAATAACTGTCCATTTAGATTAAAAAAGGCTCGCCTTGCCAACATCTAAAGAAAGTAAATGAGATGGCACCTTACTGGAGGTGCCTCATCTCAAAAAGCCAATAACTTCAAAAAATCTGATTATAGCCGGAAGGGCTGATCGCAGATAGGAAAAAAAAATATAACTCCTGAAGTATAGTCACATTACCATAGTTTTAGTGACGTATGCATAACTTAAATCAGTAGGAATAAGATGACAAACACATGTACGGCTCAATTATAACATAAAAATATTAAGATATTAGGATTTACAAAAACTTGTTCAATAGTTTTGGACATCCTTTAGGCACTTACACACTGCATCAGCAAAAATTTATTTATTTATTTATTCATACACTATCCTTACAGGCATATGCCGAATACAACAGTGCATCCAATATTACAACAGCGGTTTGGTAACATAGCATATAAAATACAATGTGGTCCTACTATTAATCATCTGAGTCTACTACAGACTCTTATGATATATCAAATACGGTAGATTTGACATATCATAAGAATCTGTCACCAGAGGGCTGTTAACCTACGAAGACCTGACAAGAAACTCAGCTGTTATTCTTTTCAAATGAACTTGCACATGATTACAAAAATACAGATTCATTGTCACGTCTTGTACCATGTAAATCTGTTGTGAGTATAGAGTTATACCTGTGCGAGATGCTGCCGCCGTTCAGCGACATTATACTTGACCCAGGACATGACGGCCTGGAAGGTCTGCTCCTCGGAGCGAACGTTCAGCTCGTCTGAAGACACGATGTCGATCAGCTGCGCCGCCGGTAGCAATAGGAACTCCTCACTTTCCATCACCTGTAGATATATACATCACCCTTCAATAACTAAATGATACAGTATGCTAGGTTGACAAGCTGGAGTAGCCACAGACCTGTCAGGCTGTTCGCAAATGAGAAATCCTGGAAGTGAATTCCTTATGATATGTATATACTTGCTTAAACATTAACAATAATAATAATATAATAATAAATTCATTTGCAATAGATTTTGGGTACATACATATATGATGTTATACAAAAACATGGCCCTTACAAAATCTGCTTATATCAAGCGTACAAATTTTAAGTTAATTAAATTATCGATTGTTTATATAATTGTATGTAGGTATATGTCAATTTGTATATAAATCTAAATGTCATGAGGAACAATTTATTATTTTAATATTCCAACATTGTTTTCATGGTATACTAGCTGAACCGAGAATCTTCAGTAACGTCACATATTGCTCAAGTCGTAGTCTAGTCGCCGAACAGTCTACACTAGGCATCCAACTCTATTCATTACCTGATAGTCCTTAGTTTAGAGGAGAAACACGCAATATGAGAGTAGATCCAATAACGGTTGGAGTTTGATCACTAGTGGTGAAGTCTTAAGGCTTCCAGTAACGGTGATTAGTTTTCCGCACTGAATATTTGTGGTCTCACACAGGCTAATGGTAGCGGAAATAAACAAAATAATATAAATCTATTCCATCTTCCATGTCTTTACAATATTATTTTTACAACTCCGCCCCTACTGGGTTTAGCGTGATATAGCATAACTTAATAAAGGGGACTCACCTCAGGAAAATTCTGTTGTGTAAACTTATCAGCGATCCGCAGGAGTTCCCTGCAGGAATGTGTGTCTGCGAAGGCCCGGATGCCCAGGCAGTTGGAGCAGTCGAGCTGCCGCTTGAGGAACTCGCAGCACACGTCCTGTATCTCCTGCAGCTGCAGTAGGCACGCCGCCGGCAGTAGCGCCTGGAACACACACACAAATTATTAGTTTAGATGGCGTATAATTATTACATTAAATGACGTACGCAGTACTGTGAATCATAATTGTACTTAAATTTGTTAGACTTGCGGTGATCTAAATGATAATTCACTTGTGTAAAATACGACACATATATTAGCACGTTAAAAAGGATTATATGGCACTTATCTGCAAAATGCCGGACACTCTTCCAGCATATGTAGCGCCGTGACTTTATCAGCATGACAGCCAGTTCCAGTGTGTGAGTGCACTGTAACCACCGATCCCGTCATCACTAGACACTGACCTGCACGTTGCTCTCCTCGACGACGATGTGCGCCGTGTAACAAAACTCGACCAGCTGCTCCATGGCCTGCTCGTCCACGTCCCGGATGGTGACCTCGGTGGCGCGCGACTCGGCCAGCTCGCCCGTGAACATCGCGCGGAAGTACGGGCTGCACGCTGACAATATCACCCTGCGGGGAGGATCATTAGTCCCTCGTTTTTTTCTAGTAATAATCTACCAGTTGCCAGTGACTTCGTCGGCGTGGAATACTGATCATACGCCATTCAATCATAATACATTAAAAAAATAAGGCCGTCGTTATCCTTATCCTGATCATTACTTTTTGATTTTGAATTTGTGATGCTTATGCTTATGTTGATCCTTTGCTATTTGTATATAGTTTCTTTGCGTCCCTACTAAAAATCAGCGCTCGAATCCATGTTGCCAGCATTATGCCGAATCGAACATTGACAATGTTCTAAATTGTTTATCGACCAGCAAAAGAATGTAAGTTGAAACCTGTGCGCGAAGAGTTTCCTGTTGGCGACGTTGAGGACGACGTCGCAGAGTTCCCTGTGGCGGCGCAGCGCGGACAGCTCGCCGAGGATGGCGCGCGGGTGCTTCTCCGACGTGTGTGACAGCCGCGCCCCGCCCCCGCCGCCGCCGCCGCCGCCCCCGCCCCCGCCGCCGCCCACCCCGCCGGGGGACCCGCCCTCCCCCATCCTGAAAACATACACACGCCATTACATTTTGCCGAGCTGCACTTTGTAACACGAGTTTTTGTTCACGAGCCAGCAACTAATTTCCTACCAAAAACTTGTATAACAGTTAATTTAATGACTGATGGTGAATGAGGGTAGACTGATAGGTAGAGGGTACACTTATACCGACATAGGACATATGTTAAAGAAAAAAAAGACTTGTTACAGCCTAACAAAGTAATATATACTCACCCTAAATATTATATTTTAGATCAGTAACATATATAATGTGATTGCATATATGAATAAATAAAATACAATTAGAACCTATAATCCTGCTTTACTTATTGTATGTTTTGTAAATTGTGTCAACATACATATAGTATGGCCAGGGTTTCCCTTTATATTTTTAAAGAAATAAAATAATAATTACTTAGAAAAGAAATATATATAACAAAGCTATACTCGAGTTCAGGTACCATACCATACCGGATACCCAGGTTTCACCTGCATTAAATTTGATTAAAAAATGTAACCTATATGTTAATCTGATGCATAAGCTATATTACTGTAAAGTTTCATCCAAATATGTTTCATAGTTTTTGCGTGTAAGAGTAACAAACATCCATCCATACTCACAAACATTTGCGTTTATAATAATATTAATAAGATTAAGATTATTGCAGTTATTACCATAACATATACAGATATTTTTTTGAGACAAATGTTTTAAATAACTACCATTCACCATCTTATAACAATCAAATTATTATTATAACCAGCTGTTACCACGACTTTGTCTGCATGGAATTTAACTTTAGTTTTCTAAAATAAAAGTAGCATAAGTTACTCCTTATTACATAAGCTGCCTGCCAAAATAAGTCCCGTCAAAATCGGTCCAGCCATTTCAGAGATTAGCCGGAACAAACAGACAGACAAAAATTGTAAAAAAAATATTTTGGTGTATGTACCGTATTTATATTCATATGCATGTACTAAAAAATAGACATTTACAAACAGACACTCCAATTTTATTTATATGTATAGATGTATAGATAAAGTAGTGAATTGTCTTACCTACCACAGAATAAATTACGAAAATAGTGTAACTTCTGCATAATGACAGTATCCAAACAAACTATAGGGGACTTCATATTTTCTTGAGCACTGACATATATCTATTCACTCAAATTACATTATAAACTACATAACATATGAGATCTCAAAACAATACTGTTTACTGAGTTATATGTGGTGATCAGTAGAAGGGAGAATTAGTTAATGATAGATTATTAACAACACATTATGTATTAACAATAATTGCTGTAACAATAATGATTACATTGTGTTCAGTTAAAGCAACCAGTTGGTAATTTTAAAGCACTAAATTGAACACAAAAGTGTGTATACTATGAAAAATGTTGATATAGTAACCAGCAAGAATGTATTTTTATAATACAAACAGCGCCATCTAGTTTCTAGCTAAGCAGAGCTTGTGTTATGGGTACTAGACAACTGATACTCAGATTGCACTCAGATACACTTGTTGGTTAAAAACATAAAACATGCATACCAATAAAAAACAATCATACTCATGTTTGTTGTGCAATGAATAGAATAGAACCTATCATTTGAAGTAAAGTAGTGGACTAAAACACTGATCTTTATAATACAAAGTGCTTAACTTAGGACTAGATAGTACTGTGTGATTATTGTTAGATATGTAATAGATACATACACTAGTTTATTAGTATAGTCAGTATCTTATTAATATTATAAATGTGAAAGTTTATAGGTATAGATGTTTGTTACTCTTTTATGCAAAACTACTGAATGTATGTTGATGAAACTTTACAGTAATATAGCTTATGCATCAGAATAACACTAGGCTATATTTTATGAAATTTATTGTGGGAGAAACTGTGAGTACTGCTACTTTATAATATATTTTAAATTTGCATTGATAAAACCCTAAAATTGAATTGTTAATTTACAGACAACGTTATAGTGTATTGTTAAAGAAAAAAATATTAACAACACCATAAGTATATAAATTAATAAAATCACATTAAGTCTGATTACAATCATGGCCACTGCCATTTGCCCTTCATTTAAATATCCATTTCAATGTAATTAAATAAGCATTCGGACTACTACACTGTAAATAATGCCCTTTAATATTTTTAAAAAGTGATATTTAATGAAAAACAGCCTCAGTAGCTTAGTGGTTTAAAACACATTATTTCTTAACATGTTGGAGATCACATTGAAAAATCTTATTTCTCACATAAATAAGATTTTTCAATGTGATCTCGGGTAGAATTAATCAAAATCATTTCTTAGCGGATGCCTACATCATAACATTGAATTATATATATAGAATAGAATAGAAAACCATTTATTCAAATAAACTTACATTGAAGCACTTTTGAATAGTCATTACATTTTTTAATCTACCGCTAGATATATAGATTATGTATATTATTTTTTAAATACGTTTTTAATATACAATAAGTTCAGATTATTCAAACATTTGTATTCATGAGTATGATTAGTTTATTTAACTTCTCCCAGCTTCAATTATTATGTATGTATTTACAAGAATAATTAATAATATTTCTTTCAGTTGTAGAACTCATAACAGAAGCTCGGCTTAGTGTGGGATTAGATGATGTCGTGTTTTTGTTTGTCCAGAGTTTTTATTTTTATTGGTTATAAATGTAAAAGTATATCTTACGGTCTATCAGTTAGTTCACTTATCTCGAATGGTCACCTTGTGGCCATGGCTAGTAAAACCAAATTTAAATGTTGAGACAGTAAATACCTTTATTTGCCATAAAATTATTTATGTTAAGATCCGATTAATAATTTAATAATGTTTATTAATCACTAAAGTTTAATAATAACTATTGCTAAACAGATTTTTATAATATACAATGTGAATATAACAGATCATGAAAATAACTAAATAAATGATAGATAAAGTGACAGGTATAAGATAGCTGTTTGTTTAATAATTTCCCAATCCCTATTTATATTTTCCCTTAGTCATCTAAATAGAGATATTAAATTAAAAAAATAAAACATAAACAAACAGTAAATTAAAACCAATTTAAAAATTATGCTACAGTAATAATATGGTACTAACTGCACTATATCATTGGCCAATTAATTAGAATGTACATAGGAGCACATTTATTTGTGCATATAGTTTTCTCACCTTTTGGGTCCGCGCGCGTTCCCCAACTGCAATCGCAGAGGGGGCGAAGCCCAACCCCACACGGAGTCAATCTGCATAGAAACAAATTAACTGTTTACAAGTTCAAGCAGACATCAAGATATTACAATAAAATCAGGTTTTGCAACCAGTCGTGTTAAGTAAATGTCAAATTTAACATCATTCATACCTTTGACGATTTTTGTTCCACTGCCAAACAAAATCCGTGCTCAGAGGAGAGCAACTATGAATATGCACCCAAAAGACTCTATCACAATTAACGATACATTGATTTTCCAATTGCAATTTGTTGTGTTTACTGTTTCATTTCATTGCAGGGAGTCGAGTATTTGACCACCATTATTATTTTTAGTGTCGTTCGAAACTGTTGAATCGTCACAGCTGTCTTATTATTTATACTACATTATTTTATGTATATAGTACAAATAAAGCCACTTTTTTTGTTAAGTAGAGAATTTATATTATATTTTACATACTTATTTGAATTTTCTAAAATTGATGATTAAATATAAGCTTTAAGAAAGGGATAAAAAAATATTTTCTCTCGTCCAATTACTACTTCTGAACCACTCAAAATTTACGAACTGTCAAAAAGTATTCATACTTTCTCAGACGTGTCATTAATTTGTTGATGTCAGTTTAAGTACACATATTTCCGTCATTTCAGCTGTCAATGTTGTCAACATCACAATTTATATTCTAAAAAAATCTAAACAACAATTTATATTTATTTATATAGAAGCTGTGAATAATTAAACATAATAACAGTTTTGCAAATAAAATATCAAATATGTCTTTAGCTTTATTGTTAGAAAAGTATGACGTGTCTACAGAGGATGGTCTGCAAAAAGCTTTACTTGAAATTCAAAAAGAAGAGGTAAATAAAAAATATTTAGATGACGACTATGAAATCGTTAATACATACAGAAGTACTAATATTTATTTATGACTCCACTATCCACGTATATTATAATCTAATAATAAACAATTGTTTTATTTTTAATTAAAATCTAAACTAGAATGTTGTAAGAGAAAAAACATCTATGGTAACCTAAAATCGAGATTTTAGGTATATTATAAAAAATATTGGCATTATTTCGAAAACAACTGAACGTATACTCTATTTAATATAATCTGTAGATTTTTTAACTATAGAAGTTTTTTAATAATTTAGGTTTTGTACTTTGACTGGTGGTACTAAACCACATAGGTTGTCATTTGTATTCGCTAGTCATATTATTATACCATTATTTACCAGGTGGAAGTAGATGAAGCCTTAGCTGGTGTATTATCTCGCACATGCTCCTTAGAGGCACGACTACGCAGTGCCAGCCAGGCCTACACCAAGCTGGGAGAAGTTAAAACAGACGCACAAACTGCTGTCGACATGGTAGAGAAAACGGCAGAACTAGCTAAAGATGTCAGTGCTAAAGTACGCCAGCTGGATTTAGCTAGAGTAAGTACTGTGGAAATTATTGAACTGCTTGTGTTTAAAAGTAAGGATCTAACAGGGTTTTGCAATTATTGTAAGATTATGTAGTATTATTATTGAATTTTATTTTTATAATCTTGTTACTATATAACTAGAATATAAGTCACAATTTATTCATAAATATATTAATAGTATTTCTTTCAGTTGTAGAACTCATAACAGAAGCTCAGCTTAGTGTGGGACAAGATGATGTTGTGTAATCGTCCAGTTTTTATTTTTATTAGTTATAAATGTAAAAGTATATCTTACTGGCTATCAGTTAGTTCACTTACTATATAGCTAGAATTTAAGTCACAATTTATTCATACAGGAATGAAATTATTTTTATATTTTTAAATTCAAATGTTATTAATTATTCTGCACACCAGTCTCTGATTCAACTTGTCCTTTAGACAGAAAGGCCTCTTCCATCATTTCTTATGTGTTTCTATCCTTCGCAAATCCATTTTAACTACTTGTAAGTTTAACTACTTGTATTTTAACAAATTAAAGAATACCCATGACTAGATACTAAATGTGAATTAAATCAGAAATAATAATTAAGTTAATAACACCCTCCTATCTTTTCTTCTATCCACCACTCCTTAAAAGGCAGGTAACTCTCCTGCAATTCTCTTATTGTTTTGGGTGGTCATAGGCGGTAGTGATAACTTACCATCAGGCTGGCAATGTACCATGTCAGATTGACCTCCATGCGGTCCCCCCTTGGAAACCATGACAAATTCTTGGAGAATTTAGATGGACTAATGGACTAACTGACTTAACTTCATGCTCATATTATCATCCTCCACTGGTGCCCTGCCAGCATATACCGTTAGTGCATGAGGGTGCAGCATTCCATTATTTATATAAAAAAAATACCATCAGATGTGCTGTCACTTGCTATATGTAAAAAAAAATTGTGCTATTATATTGTGTGTGCCTCTATCATATCTACTAACCATCTAGTGGTTACTCCTACATCCCAACAATCTAGGTTACAGACCTCAATCAATATTATCAAAAATTGTGCTTCAGTCACGTGTGGCGGAGTGTCAGCGACGCGTCCACGACCTCATAGACTTGCAGATCTGCAGCGCTGGAGTAGAAGCAGCCATAAAAGCACATGATTATGAGACGGGTAAGCGTGAAGAAGAGAGATGGAAATACCTACTCTTTTTTGTAAAAACCAACAATGTAGGTCATAGACCTAAAAACAACTGACGCGTATCATGTATCACGCGTTATTTCCGTGTTCTTCAGTCGTGATTGCTTTAGCGCCATTTTATAATAATAAATTAATATTCACACACGATTGCGCGCGTGAATTGCCTCATTATTTTGTGCGTAGAAGCCAAATCACTAATAAGGATGACAACTTAGGCTTTGAAGCCGGCTACCGGTAGGGAAACCGCAAGCAGTGCCCGTGACGCAGTATCCAAAACTGAACCGGTACGCTCTGCACTCGTCGACTGAATGCCGCGGTTCACCCAACCAAAGAGGATTATTCATCTACCGTCCTCCGTATTTATAGACCGAAGTCGGTATAGTATTGATTGAAGCGGGGGTAATGGTTATCTTATGATAAACAACTTAGTTCGGTCTAAAAATACTAGATGGCGCTATTTACAATATTTGTAATAATATTTACACTGTACTAAACACAAACTACCTTTTTTAATATCTTTTTAAAATATCGGGTTTTTTCTACAATATTGATATGAATTGTAACATATGAAGGCAGCGGTTATAGATGTGTGTGTTATTTTCGCGGGTGAAAGAGTCGTCAGTGTATGTAGAGCCCCGCGTGGTGTGCGTGGTGCGCGTGGTCCGCAGGCGCGGCGCACGTGGCGCGGTACCGCAGCATGGCGCCCGGCTCGCTGCAGGCGGCGGCGGCCCGCGGCGCCCCCGACCCGCGCGCCGCCATGGCCCGCGCCGCCGCCACGCTGCACCGCCACCTCGTGCGCAAGTAACCACCCGCACCGCTCCCTACTTACCACTTTCATGGACCCGCTCGTCTAGCGGCTCAATCCCTCGAACCCCACACCGTCGGTAAAGCACTGACGATGGAAACGATCCGAGGGTCATCGATCCGATATGAGGGTCGTCAATCGAGGCCATTAAGTCTATTTACAAACATACACGACCTCGATGGTCTACCGGTTTAGCACACTGCTTTACTTCCGATGATTGCGATTCCTCGCACGGCACAAACATTTGTATTCATGATTGTTTGTATCGGTCTGGGTGTTTTCTATGTATATTATGTATGTATTTAAAAAATAGCGACCACGTCTAGACGTGGTCGCTAACTATGGGCCCCATCAATAAGCTCAAAGTTACTCAGAGGGCAATGGAGAGGGCTATGCTCGAAGTTACTCTGCGTGATCGAATCAGAAATGAGGAGATCCGCAGAAGAACCAAAGTGACCAACATAGCCCACAGAATTGCGACTCTGAAGTGGCAATAGGCAGGACACATAGCTCGTAGGACAGATGGGGCAGTAAAGTCCTCGAGTGGCGACCACGGACCGGAAGACGCAGCGTGGGAAGGCCTCCAGCAAGGTGACCGACGATCTGGTCAAGATCGCTGGAAGGCATTGGATGCGAGCAGCGCAGGACCGATCATCCTGGAGATCTTTGGGGGAGGCCTATGTCCAGCAGTGGACGTCTTCCGGGCTGCGATGATGATGATTTAAAAAATAATGTTTGTGTCAGATGTCCAGTACTCATAACACAAGCTCTGCTTACTTCAGGACTAAGTGGCACTGTATAAATTGTCATTATGTCTTTATGGTGACCACAATTGATCGTCTCATTACTCCTTTAGAAACAATAATCGCAATGGTATATTATTGTTTGTCTTATGATTTGATAATAATGAAAACATGTGAAAAGTGGTGTAGGGATCCGATTATTTCCGCCACCACTTTGCAACCTAAAGTGGCAATAATTTTTTACTTTGTAAGGTTTGAGGAAGCAGCTAAAAAGGAAGACGAAGCAGCGGTTGAGCGTCTATTCAAGCTGTTCCCACAGATCGGTCGCGCTGAGGAAGGCGTCGATTTGCTCGCCAAGTATCTCCTTACACAAGTGAGTTATATAATAATAAATAGTTTATGTTATGAATGAATTAGCCAATAAACTACGTCATGTAAGGGAAGCAGGGACTCGATAATATGTGACAAAGTGATGAAATGATCGTCCTCACCCATCAGTCATTATCATCATAATCCAGATCATCATCATCATTATTAGCATCACCAACATCATAATCATCGTCGTCGTCGGGCGTACCCTCATTCTCATCGATAAAAGTTAATAAAGTAAAATAACGATTGAGGACGAATGATTAAGATTTTAAATTTAATTATTTCTACTTACTCGTATCGTTAACTTATATATATGTCTATATCTAACATTAAAGTAGACTCTCGTACACGAACTGTATTTATTCTATACGAATATATATAGCTATAACAAAAAATGTTAATTAAGAAGTGCGGTTCGGCAGGCGGAGGGTGCGATCCGTCGTGCGAGCGTGGTGAGCGGCGGAGGGAGTGCGGAGGCGGCGGTGTACGCGGACGCCATGACGCGCGTACTGGAGGCGGGCGGCGCGGCCGTGGAGCGCGCGCGGCAGCAGACCGGCGCCGCCGCCGCCGCCGGCCTGCTGCCGCGCGCCCTGCGCACGCTGCAGCCCGCGGTCGCGCGCGGCAGCAGACCGGCGCCGCCGCCGCCGCCGGCCTGCTGTGACCTCCTCGCAGCGGACGTGCCGGAGGCGGGCGGCGCGGCCGTGGCGCGGCACGGCGCCGCCGAGGCGGGCGCGCGCGGCGCCGCCGGCGCAGCCCGAGCGCGCCGTGGAGCGCGCGCGGCAGCAGACCGGCGCCGCCGCCGCCGCCGGCCTGCTGCCGCGCGCCCTGCGCACGCTGCAGCCCGCGGTCAGTGACCTCCTCGCAGCGGACGGGGACGTGCCGGAGGCGGGCGGCGCGGCCGTGGAGCGCGCGCGGCAGCAGACCGGCGCCGCCGCCGCCGCCGGCCTGCTGCCGCGCGCCCTGCGCACGCTGCAGCCCGCGGTCAGTGACCTCCTCGCAGCGGACGGGGACGTGCCGGAGGCGGGCGGCGCGGCCGCGCGGCAGCAGACCGGCGCCGCCGCCGCCGCCGGCCTGGAGCGCGCGCGGCAGCAGACCGGCGCCGCCGCCGCCGCCGGCCTGCTGCCGCGCGCCCTGCGCACGCTGCAGCCCGCGGTCAGTGACCTCCTCGCAGCGGACGGGGACGTGCCGGAGGCGGGCGGCGCGGCCGTGGAGCGCGCGCGGCAGCAGACCGGCGCCGCCGCCGCCGCCGGCCTGCCGCGCGCCCTGCGCGCGCCCTGCGCACGCTGCAGCCCGCGGTCAGTGACCTCCTCGCAGCGGACGGGGACGTGCCGGAGGCGGGCGGCGCGGCCGTGGAGCGCGCGCTGCAGCCCGCGGTCAGTGACCTCCTCGCAGCGGACGGGGACGTGCCGGAGGCGGGCGGCGCGGCCGTGAAGCGCGCGCGGCAGCAGACGTGTTCGCACATATTAATTAGGATCCAGCAAATATAATTAGCATTTTATAAGCCTGTACAAAGTTTGAATATTATACTAGAACTGAACATTTCCAACTACCAGTAGTGTTGGAATGTTACATTAATAAAACCATGTTAGAGTGATGGTGCGTGCGGTGCAGGTGTGTGCGGGCGCTCGCCGCGTGCTGGTGGCGCTGCGTGCGGCGCGGCTGTCGGGGGGCGCGGCGGGCGGGGCGCTGGCCGCGGAGCCCGTGCTGGCCGAGCTGGCGCTCTCTCTGTCCCGGCTGCGGCTCTACTTCGACTTCCTGCGCCGGAAGACAGAGGTACCCACCATACATAGCCTTATTCGAATATGTACTATATTGCTTATGTCTAAGGTCGCTTTTAGATTGTCTCAAATTACATTTTCGCTTTTTTACGGAACAATGAACATATTATATTTTTTTTAGGCAGACGCGTCGAGTCTGGACGAAGCAGGCAGAGAGGCGTGCGTGGCTGCCACGGAGAAGATCATAGCGGAGTGCGACCTGACGCGTGTCACGCAGGACATGCTCGCGCACTACCTCGAGCTGGAAAGGTTTGCCTGTTAAATTATTGTACAGTAATAAAACTTAATATGAAACATACTACTATAGGAAGAATTAGATTTGGATAATGGTGAACTTATCTCTGCTGAGCAATATCTTCTAGGACTTCATTCTGTTTTTCTATAGTGTCTTGCAACTCAACCATAATTTAGGGACCCTAATGACCCGTCCCATCTGGTCACCAACTGTCTGGACATTTAAATTTATACATTAAAAGATCATTAACTTGATACTCTATGTTTAATGTAAGGGATTTCATTTATTAATTGGTATTAAAAATATTAATCATTTCTGCTTACTCGTAAATTGTGTACATATGTAGGTATTTCCTTGAGGAGAGTATGAGTAAAGCGTTGAAGATGGCAACACCACAGCCGGGTGCAACTACATCAAGTCTCGTCGACGACGTGTTCTTTATCGCTAGGAAGGTTATAAGGTTAGTATAAGTTTCATATGACGAGCGACAATGGATAATTGTATGCCCACATATAGTATTACATACTAGTAATGTATGCAAGAGTATATATACTGTCGACATAAGTACTAATATATTATATACTAGCTGTCCCGGCAAACGTTGTTTTGCCATATAAATTAATAAAGCTAAAAAAAAAGGGGTTGATGGTAGAAGGGTGAAAATTTAGGATTGTATATATTTGTGTATGTTGTATCATAAAAAAAAATTTAGGGGTAGACTACCCCTAACATTTAGGGGGATGAAAAATAGATGGCCGATTCTCAGACGTACTCAATACGCTCACAAAACTTCATGAGAATCGGTCAAGCCGTTTCGGAGGAGTATGGGAACGAAAACTGTGACACGAGAATTTTATATATAAGATTATAGTTTAACATATTATCATTAAAATCAGATAGTATGGTTCGGGGCTCGTAGTAAAGTGTGCATATGCTCTTATAGTTAGCGATGTGAACTTAGAACTATGTGGACGCATACGTTTAGTATGTAGTATGGGCAGGCCACTATTAGACGAAAGGTCTTTCCAATTTGATTGACGAATAAAATTAATAAAAAATTATAATAAAAAATGTATGAAGTGAGATATGGCAGTGAGATTACAGGGTATTAAAGCAGGACATCTCAGTTCTTCGGAATGATAACTTACGAGGGGTATGCGGGTGTTATATGATGACGTTCGTAAGGCTGCTGTCCCTGTGATATGATGTGTTAACGATGTATTTTTTAATATTAGTCGATATGAATGACGGTAATGATGATGTCGGAAGTGATTTTTATGACGAATATGTTGATAGTGACAAAGTCGATGATGATGAGGATGTAACATCATTATCATTATCGACATCATCACTAGTAACTAGTGATGATGATAATGATGATGAGGGTGTAACATCATTATCATTATCGACATTATGGGACACAGTCATCTAGATATATCAAAATAATAATTGCATTTAATAATGGCTAGTAAGACAAATTCAATATTGTCTACTAAGCACTGCTGTGTTTAAACTGTGTCACCCCACCTTACATTTTCCTATTGTTATTTAGTATATAAGATCATTATTTCTATGTACATATTGTCAGTTTATTATCATCTATAATATACATCGTCTGGACCAACAACATAGTATCATTTACCCGCAACAGACATCATTATAAATTTAGAACAAATTTTGCTCAAAGATTTTTTCCCTTTTTGGGACCATATTTGTACAACAATATTAACAAGAAGCTTCATATTAAATTATTCTCAATAAAATGCATTTAAAAATTGTTGTTGTTATTAACCCTATCGTATGAAGATACCGAAGGTTTGTTGTCTGTTCTGAGGTGATAGATTAAGGTAATCTTATATATTTGTTTGATTTGTTACTTTGGTGGGATGGACAAGAGATTTTCGGTAGTATCTAGATTCTTTACACACCCTTTCTCATACAGACACTCACTTTTATTTCACACACACATACACACATACGCACACATCATTAACTATATTATATACCGCAACTAGCGATACATTATACAACTTTACTTCACAAAAACATTTAGTAGATTTATTAAATACCAGTAAGTCCTCGGAGAGAGCCTGGAGATCTGTAATTATTATTGTCATCACTATTAACAACTAGTGATGATGAGGGTGTAACATCATTATCATTATCGACATCATCACTAGTAACTAGTGACGACGAGTGTGTGCGGTGCGCAGGCGGTCGGTGTCGACCGGCAGCGTGGAGGGCGCGTGCGCGGTGCTGAACGAGGTGGGCGCGGGCGTGGAGCGGCCCGCCGCCGCGCTGCGCCGCTGGCTGCGCGCGCCGCCCGACGCGCTCCCCCTCCCGCCGCCCGCCGCCGACCGCGCCGCGCCCGCGCCGCCGCCGCCGCTCACCAGGGACCTGGACGCGCAGCGGGCGCTCTTCCTGGTCAGTCCTCGCTTCCACTCTTACATTTTACAGGCGACGGCACATCTACGTGCGATGACACGAGCGGAGGTGAGAGTGTGAGATAAGGCTCGACCGAGATCTGTCTCGCTCTCCGCATTGCCGACTACAAATTCAACCGAGAAATTTGTCTCGGCCGAGAACGAAAAACCCAAAAAATGTCTAAAGATTGACTGTCACTTAATTTTATATTTAAACGAATTAGACGTGTCGCTCTATAGAGTGCGCAAACCAGACCGATTTGTCACTATGTTTACAAATAGTTTCTTAATGAAGAACTGTGGGTGAGGTGTGATGAGCGAGTGTATCGTGCAGGCGCACGTGAACGAGGCGGAGGCCGGCGGGGAGTGGGCGGAGCAGCTGGCGGCCGAGGCGGCGGCGGCGGCGGGCGCGCTGAGCAACGCGGCGCACGGCCGGCAGCACGCGGCGCAGTGCGCGGCGGGGCTGGCCGGCGCCGCCGCCGCCTTCCGCGCCGCGCGCGACCTCGCGCTCGCCGCGCTGCGGGCCGCGCTCGCGCCGCGCCTGCACGCCTGGGCCGACGCGCTCGCCGCGCCCGCGCACGCAGGTACGGGGGGGGGGCGGGGCTGGCCGACGCGCTCGCCGCGCCCGCGCACGCAGGTACGGGGGGGGGGCGGGGCTGGCCGACGCGCTCGCCGCGCCCGCGCACGCAGGTACGGGGGTGGGGGCGGGGCTGGCCGGCGCCGCGGCCTTCCGACCTCACGATCGTTCGAGCCTACTACATCTATTAATGTTTCTAGTCAGCTCGATCTAATTGTGCTTCAGTAACCTGACTTCATGGGAGATACGGACCTACCGGTATGTGACAGGAGGAACCATGTCGACTTTATGACCGTACGAGACTCTACTACTCTCATTAATGTTTGTTATCAGCTCAATTATCAAGTACTTCAGTGACCCGACTCTATGCTCATCGGGTCATCCGACATGGATGCTCCGCCAGCGCATACCATAAAACCAAGGAGACGTAACATTCTATTATCATTTAGACATTCCAATTAAGAATTAATAAAATTATATACATTTTTCATTAACAGAGGACATCGAAGAAGAATCCGATGCGAGCGCATTACCAACTGCATTGGACACGCTGGCTGAGGCGGCGCGCGCGCAGCTAGCGGCGTCCGTAGCCGAGGCCGTGCTGGTGGCCGCCGTCACAGATCTGGCGGTGAACACCGAGCGCCGTATATTGCAGAACCGGTACACCAGGGTTCGTATTATGTAATTAACCACTACTATTCATTTTCTTGCATAAACATGGGTAATGGTATCGTGTATGTGCGTGTTCAGGAGGCGGGATTGGCGGTGGAGCGTCGCGCGCGACGACTAGCGGCTTGGGCCGGCGGCGCAGCCCCCGCGGCCCGCGAGCGGTGCGCGCGCCTCACGCAGGTCGCCGCGCTGCTCGCACTCGAGCGGCTGCAGCACGCGCGGCACGCGCTGCAGCCCGCCGCGCGCCTCGCGCCGCCGGACCTGCGGGACGTGCTCGCGCGCAGGTACTGGCCGCCCCCCGCCCCCCGCCCCCCCCCCCCGCACTCGAGCGGCTGCAGCACGCGCGGCACGCGCTGCAGCCCGCCGCGCGCCTCGCGCCGCCGGACCAGCGGGACGTGCTCGCGCGCAGGTACTGGCCGCCCCCCGCCCCCGCCCCCCGCCCCCGCCCCCGCACTCGAGCGGCTGCAGCACGCGCGCGCGGCGCGCTGCAGCCGCGCCGCGCGCCTCGCGCCGCCGGACCTGCGGGACGTGCTCGCGCGCAGGTACTGGCCGCCCCCGCCCCCCGCCCCCCGCCCCCCGCCCCCCGCACTCGAGCGGCTGCAGCACGCGCGGCACGCGCTGCAGCCCGCCGCGCGCCTCGCGCCGCCGGACCTGCGGGACGTGCTCGCGCGCAGGTACTGGCCGCCCCCGCCCCCCCCGCCCCCGCCCCCCGCACTCGAGCGGCTGCAGCACGCGCGGCGCGCTGCGCCGCGCGCCGCGCCGCCGGACCTGCGGGACGTGCTCGCGCGCAGGGCCCCCCGCCCCCGCCCCCCGCACTCGAGCGGCTGCAGCACGCGCGGCACGCGCTGCAGCCCGCCGCGCGCCTCGCGCCGCCGGACCTGCGGGACGTGCTCGCGCGCAGGTACTGGCCGCCCCCGCCCCCCCCGCCCGCCCCCCGCCCCCCGCACTCGAGCGGCTGCAGCGGCGCGGGGGCGCTGGCCCGCCGCGCGCCTCGCGCCGCCGGACCTGCGGGACGTGCTCGCGCGCAGGTACGCCGCCCCCCGCCCCCCGCCCCCGCCCCCGCCCCCGCACTCGAGCGGCTGCAGCACGCGCGGCACGCGCTGCAGCCCGCCGCGCGCCTCGCGCCGCCGGACCTGCGGGACGTGCTCGCGCGCAGGTAGCGGCCGCCCGCCGCCCCCCGCCCCCCGCCCCCCGCCCCGCGCACCCGGAGCCCGCCGCGCTCTAAGCTGCTCATGAGGCAGCACTACCAGCTGGGGAACGTGAGTACTGACACCGGCCCCCGCCCCCCGCCCCCCGCCCCCCGCCCCCGCCCCCGCACTCGAGCGGCTGCCATGTCGCGCGGCTTTATGACCGCCGCGCGCCTCGCGCCGCCGGACCTGCGGGACGTGCTCGCGCGCAGGTACTGGCCGCCCCCCGCCCCCCGCCCCCCGCCCCCCGCCCCCCGCACTCGAGCGGCTGCAGCACGCGCGCACGCGCTATGCCCGCCGCGCGCCTCGCGCCGCCGGACCTGCGGGACGTGCTCGCGCGCAGGTACTGGCCGCCCCCCGCCCCCCGCCCCCCGCCCCCGCCCCCCGCACTCGAGCGTCTGCAGCATTCGCGGCACGCGCTAATAAAATTATATACGCGCCTCGCGCCGCCGGATTAACAGGACGTGCTCGCGCGCAGGTACTGGCCGCCCCCCGCCCCCCGCACTCGAGCGGCTGCAGCACGCGCGGCACGCGATGGTCCGCGGCGCGCCTCGCGCCGCCGGACCTGCGGGACGTGCTCGCGCGCAGGTACTGGCCGCCCCCCGCCCCCCGCCCCCGCCCCCCGCACTCGAGCGGCTGAACACGCGCGGCGCGCGCGCCCGCCGCGCGCGCTCGCGCCGCCGGACCTGCAGGACGTGCTCGCGCGCAGGTAATTAACCCCCCCTATTCCCGCCCCCCGCCCCCGCCCCCGCACTCGAGCGGCTGCAGCACGCGCGGCACGCGCTGCAGCCCGCCGCGCGCCTCGCGCCGCCGGACCTGCGGGACGTGCTCGCGCGCAGGTACTGGCCGCCCCCGCGCGCCCCCGCCCCCCGCACTCGAGCGGCTGCAGCACGCGCGGCACGCGCGGCAGCCCGCCGCGCGCCTCGCGCCGCCGGACCTGCGGGACGTGCTCGCGCGCAGGTACTGGCCGCCCCCCGCCCCCCGCCCCCCGCCCCCCGCCCCCGCACTCGAGCGGCTGCAGCACGCGCGGCACGCGCTGCAGCCCGCCGCGCGCCTCGCGCCGCCGGACCTGCGGGACGTGCTCGCGCGCAGGTACTGGCCGCCCCCCGCCCCCCGCCCCCCGCCCCCCGCACTCGAGCGGCTGCAGCACGCGCGGCACGCGCTGCAGCCCGCCGCGCGCCTCGCGCCGCCGGACCTGCGGGACGTGCTCGCGCGCAGGTACTGGCCGCCCCCCGCCCCCCGCCCCCCGCCCCCCCCCCCCCGCACTCGAGCGGCTGCAGCACGCGCGGCACGCGCTGCAGCCCGCCGCGCGCCTCGCGCCGCCGGACCTGCGGGACGTGCTCGCGCGCAGGTACTGGCCGCCCCCCGCCCCCCGCACTCGAGCGGCTGCAGCACGCGCGGCACGCGCGCGCGCCGCGCGCCTCGCGCCGCCGCCTGCGGGACGTGCTCGCGCGCAGGTACTGCCGCCCCCGCCCCCCGCCCCCGCCCCCCGCACTCGAGCGGCTGCAGCACGCGCGGCACGCGCTGCAGCCCTCCGCGCGCCTCGCGCCGCCGGACCTGCGGGACGTGCTCGCGCGCAGGTACTGGCCGCCCCCCGCCCCCGCCCCCCGCCCCCCGCACTCGAGCGGCTGCAGCACGCGCGGCACGCGCTGCAGCCCGCCGCGCGCCTCGCGCCGCCGGACCTGCGGGACGTGCTCGCGCGCAGGTACTGGCCGCCCCCGCCCCCCGCCCCCGCCCCCCGCCCCCGCACTCGAGCGGCTGCAGCGCGCGGCACGCGCTGCAGCCCGCCGCGCGCCTCGCGCCGCCGGACCTGCGGGACGTGCTCGCGCGCAGGTACTGGCCGCCCCCCGCCCCCCCCCCCGCCCCCGCCCCCCGCACTCGAGCGGCTGCCGCACGCGCGGCACGCGCTGCAGCCCGCCGCGCGCCTCGCGCCGCCGGACCTCCGGGACGTGCTCGCGCGCAGGTACTCGATTTCAGACACAAGCTGTTCGCGGTTTGATTTACTAGCGTACTTCTGGTTTGGTTCCCCAAATCCCAAAAAAACATATATATAAAACTAAAAATTATATAATTATTTACACATAACCAATATAATATTTTGCATGTCTTCATATAAAGCGGTTTTTATGAAACTATATGTACCCACTTTATAACCTCTGTGCACACCACATGCCTCGCAAAATCAACGATTTAATTTCATTTCATATCAAAAAAGCCTGTCCCTTGACGCCTTTGTTTTGAACACCATTATTAAAAATTAAATTTAAATTTGTTTCAGGGTTGACTTCAAAATAGATGACATAAAACGGCTGAAGCTATAATCTACAGACGACCATCAAAATTATTATTTTTTATTAGAAAATAAGAGAAATACCTATATGCATTTCTAATGTTATAATATATTTTATATCGGGAATAAATAAGCGAGTTAAAATAAAACAATATTATTTATGAATTAATAGTTTTATTTAAATTATATTACAAAATGTACGTACACATAGACAAGTATATAACGGCGCTGGTTGTCGACATAACCGTGCAACAAGGTGACTAAGTACATAATACCAACATTACCTAACAACATTTACTCGTAATGACAACATACAAAAGTTAATATATATATATTTATTAAAATCTGAAAATATATCTTATTTAAGTAAATATTTCTCCATTAAGGCACTGTATCGATGGGTAATCTCGAGTTAAATAATTTAAAAACAAACAAGTATATATATATTAAAAAACATAGAAAATGCTAGTTAATACTCAATGGAGGTACAATAGAAGGCTAATTAAGCCACATATAATACGATGACTGTGGTGTGTTGCTTAATTGCTAAAATAACCTACTCTTTTAATTAGAAAACATGTCCAAACAAGACTTCAATTGTCTAAACCAGGCGAATAACACTAAACACGGGCATTGCGACGCAACTGACAGATAAATTAATCATAAACATTAATTGATTACTTTTTAAAGCATGGAAATATCGTGAATTTATGGGACCCTGGAATAAACTACTTACGGGGCTACCTAATTATATTCATTCATAATTTAAGAGCTGTGCTCTAGTCGGTGGAGCTCCCGCCATTTCCACGATCTTCTATCAGTCTTTTTAGCTGTTGATACGACACGACTTTTTCCTTAACTTGCTTGATATAGCTGTCTTGGTCTTGACCTTCCTCTCTTTCCATCTATTTTTCCTTCAATAATGTTATTAATTATTTCGTGTCGTATCAAGTCTAATTATATTACTCAACTAAAAAATATATACCGATAAATAACAAGCAACGGAGAAGCCGTTGGGTTGATTGGTTGTCAGCTTTATGATAGGTTTTTTTTAAATCTAAATATCGCCTATTAATTTCAGTGGGGGCTGAGCGCATTTGTATCCACGGGGCCCAGGTCTGCAGCCCATAAAGCCCGTAGGTAGAGCCGCCCCTGTTAATATCAATTCAAGGCCGTATATGATTGATTATGGGCATGGACCATAATATATAATATTACACTGTTAGCCCAAATAAGTCTAATCAACCACATATTGTATTAATTTGATTTTGCTATAATTTTCGTGTGTATTTGTACATGATAATGATGATGTCGGTGATTATGTGATGATGATGATATTGTTGATGATGATTAATCTATCAATGATGAGAAAGTTCATGACTATCAAAATCAACATCATCATAATACCAGGTCGACATCCACAGATCCCAGAAAGCTATCGTGCTTAATCATGGGGTTTTTAAGAAGGTTATATTAAGCTTTCTTAAGGGTTGGTAACGCGCATGTGGCACGCCTCCTGTTTCAGGCGTCCATAGGCTTTTTTTTTTTTCACGTCAGGAAAATCCATCATGGAGAACCATTCCCTTAGGGAAGAATGGATACTGCCGGACTCCTACCTGCTAAAAACCTGACGACTGTTCCTCCTCGACATAATCGCCGTGGTCGGTGCCGGTGCACCGGTGCATGCTTGCGTATCCCATGGGATACGCAAGCATTCACCAAGACCACCGGCATGGTTCCCATCGAAGGGACCTCCATCTAGGCGTGCAGGGAGGCGTCCATAGGCTACGGTAACCGTTTACAATCAGATGAACCGTATGCTTGATGCCATCATTGTAATTTAAAAAAAAAAACATAAATGAAATTAAATTGTAGGTAAAATGTGGCTGGCTATCACCTGCATTTTGACTATTACAGTCTTGCTTGGACACAACTGGTTAAAAAAATCTAATACTTAATTAAACAATAAAGTCTTATATATTAGTATTAAAACATAATAATAGCTCTTAGTATGCAAATGAACACATCTTACGCTAAAATAGAATGTCTGTGTTAAGGACTTGATAAGGTTGGTCCGAAGACAGCTGCTCTGAGTTATCTGATTAAAACGTCTGGCGACGCGATTTTCTCTGGTACAACTATAGTAATAATAATCTTTATTAAATTCAGAAGGATCGTTACAATATTATTTATACAATAGGTACACATTCCAGACAATATCAATCCTTTCAGTATTTATGTGTAGTCCTGGCTTCTGAACTAGCATTAGCCGTATGACAGAAGCCAGTTCCTTCCCAATACATGTACTTTTATTATAGAAGGATGAAAATTATTATAACATGATATATAAACAATATTTTATCAATAGATACATATTTAAAATAAATTATATTTAAAATAGTAGATAATGTTTTTACAAAATACATTGTATAGTCACTGATATTATACCTATCTTATGTTAGGTACCTAAATTTGGTACTTTCAAACATACTATTAATATTAAAGAAATGTGTAAATACTTCATGTGATCTTTCATATTTTTCTATATTCTTTACACTTAGCTGTGACCTAGATTACAGTTTATGTTTGGTTTTAGGCATCTTGATTTTAACATCTTCTGTGAATCAAACATTTATAAGGGATACATTTTTAGCATTTAAAATTAATACATACATATAAACCTAATTCAAAACACTTTCAAATAATCATATTTTGCAGTGAAATTTAAGAACGCAATTATAATAACATATCTATAGAAATATTAGACAAATGACCTGTATAAAAACTGTGCACTAATTCCGATTGGCTAAAAAAAATAAATTTTATCTTCACTTATCCGATTATAATAGTAAGTAGGCAATAAACATACAATCTAACACTTATGACATACATTTTGTTATCAATTAGTTGTGATAATACAATTAATAACGCTAAACTAAAAAAAAATTAAAATAATACCAGTATAAAGTGGTGCATCCATATACTAGACATAAAATCTTATATATGTATAGTAAATCGAAATATATTAAAACATTGCTCGACCTGAGAATAGAATCAAGGATAATAACAGGTACTCAATCCACTAGATTAGTGGGGAAACTTGTAAGGTAATAAATCAAAATATATTAAAAACTTGCTCGACCTGAGAATAGAATCCAGGATAATAACAGGTACTCAATCCACTAAATAAATGGGGAATCATGTAATATAATATTACTTACATATACAAGTGTGATATAAAAAACATAAAACCTTCAATTTATAAATATTGTGTGTCACTTACTCTCTAATCGTGAATATACCTTGCGAGAAAGAAACAGTATAATAGCTACAGTATGCATTACAAAAAATTGAATTTCTCGCTTGTTCCATACTATAACACGCATGTATTATATATATAAACCTTCCTCTTGAATCACTCTATCTATTGCTTACAATTGCATTAAAATCCGTTGCGTAAATTAAAAGATATAAGTGAACAAACAACGGAAGTGATTTAATTTTATACTATGTAAAGATGTATAAACATATAAGTAAAATAAACATAATTATATTGCTTTTTTTAATAATTGTATGTATTTTTGTATTTTTTCAAATAATTATAAATGTTTGTTATGCATCTTATTTACTTGTTATATATTTTGTATGAGTCAAATAATAATATTTTTCTTTCTTTCTTTCGTGTTACATTGTACACTTGTACACTTACATTACTACCATTATAATAATGAGTATATATGTATATATAAATTCGTTGTACATTACTTCAAGATAATCTCTCATTTGATACGATGATATTTATTACATATTTAATAGTTTATAATAATAATAATTCCTGTTTATATATTTCAGTAAGTGTTTGTATGTTTTTGTTATTTTATATAATTAACTAGCTGTCCCGGCAAACGTTGTTTTGCCATATAAATTAATAACGCTATAAAAAAATAGGGGTTGATGATAGAAGGGTGAAAATTTAGGATTGTATGTATTTTTGTATGTTGTATAATAAAAAAATAAAAAATAAAAATTAGGGGTGGACTACCCCTAACATTTAGGGGGATGAAAATTAAATGTTGGCCGATTCTCAGACCTACTCAAAACGCTCAGAAAACTTCATGAGAATCGGTCAAGCCGTTTCGGAGGAGTATGGGAACGAAAACTGTGACACGAGAATTTTATATATAAGATATTGCCCGTTAACTACCATCTCTGTCAAAGCGTTAAGTTGACTGGAAGAGATCTCCTTCAAGATACGACCGCTCTTATTCACATTTTTTAATAACCTCTATTTTGTACAAGTGCAATAAAGTATATATAATTGTTTTATATTTTATATGCATGTTCTAAAGTTGTGAAAATAGCAAATTATCTATAGTGAATTAAGAATGGAATTGTGCATGTATGTATATAAATATATATATCCACAATAGATAATATTATAAATATGATAATTCATGACGAATTGTTGTATAAAAGAGAGCCCGTGACGATAACAATATAAAATAGCAATATATATATAATTTTTTTTTTATTAAAAAAATTGAGTAATTCATAAAGTAAATTATTATAATTTCGGACAAAATTAACAAATAATAAAATTTAATAAGTTGAAACATCTAATTGTGAAAATTAGGCGTTTGGTAGATTTCTCACACAGGGGTCGATGCGCATCTGGTATAAAACATAGAGCCGGTGAGTATAACCATATAAAATAGCAATTTATATATATGGTACGTGATGATGCGGCTCGAATGCTCAGATGGTAGGTGATGTTGGCTTCAGCAGATTACGGGTTGTAGAAAATGATAGAATTGCTTATAGTCTTGAACTTAATGATAATTAGAAATTTGGTGGAGTGAACAAAAGTACGTTAGATCGATCGGTGGATATTTTTTTGTCTGTTACATTACGTTGCATATTTAAATTGGATGGGTGTGCGCTCCAATCAGAACGCTCCTTTTGTGTTGCGTTTTGTTGCTGCTTGTACGCAACACTCTTTTACTCGGAAATACCGCAAATGGTGATACACATGGCATTAGAGAAGGTGTTGTAGAAATATACTGTAAAGCAACTTAACTGTATAATTAGTTTAGTGGTAGTAGTAGAGTCAGTAAGACATATAAAGATTTTGTTTTACAGTTTTAATTGCAATATATTCATATAAAAAAAATGAGCTTTCTAGCACGGTCGCTATTAAAATCTTTGGTTTAATCTTATAATATCCGTATGGGATAAACCACTTATCACATTCCAATATTAACTAGAATCATATAATATATATACTTATAAAAATAATTATATATTTAAAAATTGTCCAAATACAGTCATGGTGATGAGAACTTTAAAAAGTGCACGATAGAGACCAATTTTCTTTAGCTCCTACAATTACATGCACGATCGGTTAAATAGAAAAATGGCACTATTCAAAAAGTACATTTTTTACAAGTCATGCATTTAATGTATTTAAATTTATTGAAATTATTAATTTTTCCTTTAAAGTTTTAACAAACATTTACACAGATAATGCTTAAGACGGCGTGGTTAATTTAATTGACTTATATAAAAGAAGGCAATTCTAGCTTCTAATTTTGCAATATTTGAAAAATGACATTTTTCTATACAATCAACGATATTTGATACAAATGTAAAACCAATCTTATATATTAAAATCTCTAAATTATTGAACACAAATACAATTAGACGTAGACATTATAGGTTTTAATTGAAAACATAAAGTTATATCAACATAACTCTATAGTGTTATGACTGTTCCACATGGACATATATAACTATTATATATCTTGTTCATTTTAATATACAAAATACATATATTCACTTTAAAACCTACATATGATGACTGGACATTTTTGTGTTTTACATTAATATGTAAAATTTTTTAAAGACTATATTTTTTAATCATCGAATACATTGACATCAAATAATACAATATTTCGACATATATATCTTGCTGTCATGAAATCGTACTCTGTAAGTTGTGAACCACAACTTACAGGTGAGCGCCTTTTTCTCACCTAGTTCTGCCTTAAACTAGATCTAAGTGAACAGACACCGGAAGTGTCAAAGATGAGTGTATACTAATAGAAAAACAGTGTGCGCACAGTATATGAACATGAACTCACTATTTAAATGTAACTTACATATATTAATAATATTAATGAAATTAGCAATCTAATGTATAAATTATTAATAAAGCATATATAAAGCCCTCAATTCTATTATATTATTTAATAGAGCTAGTAGTAATTATTAATGAACAAACTCTGCCGTTTTGATAAACAAATTGCTAACAAAAAGGCGAAAGGAACTCGCGACAGAATAATAAAATTTATTAAGATGGAAACATCATAATTAAGGAGTTAATCCTATAAAATAATTATTGAACAAACTTTGCTGTTTTGATAAATAAATTGCTAACAAAAAGGCGAAAGGAACTCGCGACAGAATAATAAAATTTATTAAGATGGAAACATCATAATTAAGGAACTAATCCTATAATATAATTATTGAACAAACTCTGCCGTTTTGATAAACAAATTGCTAACAAAAAGGCGAAAGGAACTCGCGACAGAATAATAAAATTTATTAAGATGGAAACATCATAATTAAGGAGTTAATCCTATAAAATAATTATTGAACAATCTTTGTCGTTTTAATAAATGATTTGCTAACGAAAAGACGAAGGGAACTCTGAACAGAACTTTAAAATTGTTTAAGATGGGGACAACATTCCACCCCTGTAAGCAACTAATGCTAAACTAACAATCAGTTTAATTATTAACAAATAAATTGTTTAACAATAGATATATTAGAGAAAATGCATTAATTCGTATTTATAGATATTTTTACTTGAAATCAGATTAAACATTACGATAGCAGTAAAGTTAAAATAACAATGCTGGACATTTTAGCCACTTATGAACATCAAGTTTATTAACATTGTTTATACGTATAGATTTACTAATCTATACATCTATACATATAAATAAAATTGGAGTGTCTGTTTGTAATATTGAAATAACCGTTTTTTACTACATGCATATGAATATAAATACGGTACATACACCAAAATAACATTTTTTATAATTTGTCTGTCTGTCTGTCGGTCTATTTGTTCCGGCTAATCTCTGAAATAGCTGGACCAATTTTGAAGGTTTCTTTTGGCAGGTAGCTGATGTAATAAAGAGTAACTTAGGCTACTCTTATTTTAGAAAAATAAAGTTATAAACCACGCGGACGAAATCGCGGGTACAGCTAGTATATAATATAAATCACGGGATCTTACCACGTTTTATTTTTATTGGGTTCCCGATATCTCGACGTATAGCGTATAGTTTACCCGTGATCATGGCGGTTGAAACACTGTCGAAATATCGGGAACTCAATAAAAAATAAAACTTGATAAAATCCCGTGATTTACTAATTATAAGTATAAATAATGACGCGTCAAATTTAAAACATTACTATTATTTGACGACCTCGGTGGTCTAGCGGTCTAGCATACCGCTTTACGTCCGATGGTCGCGGGTTTGATTCCTCACAGCACAAACATTTGTATTCATGAGTATGATTGTTTGTATCGGTCTGGGTGTTTTCTATGTATAATATATATTTACGAAAAAAAAATATCTATGTATTTGTATTAGTTATCTAGTACCCATAACACAAGCTTTAGCTAGTTTAACTTGGGTCTAGATGGCGCTGTGTGAATTGTCCTGAGATTATTATTATTATTTAATAATCAATTGATAAATACAATATTCACGACATTACATTTGGACTAGAGTTTGAATTAGCAGACGTAATTATTAGTACTCGGTCACGAGCTGTCTTAGTTCACTAAGTATATATATATATATATTAATAAAGTGTAGTAAACGTGAATGTACATAGTAATATCTTATATACGAAGCTCTTTATGGATATGTTAAGTCCCTTTAACCTTTATTCTTTGCTGCTTTTACACGTACGGTCGTTACGCGCGATTCGACGTCGTCAACTCGCGCATTTCCGCGTCCCTCAGTCGTGCGTGCTCTAACGTTTTTTTGTAACAATTAATTCTAATTTCAAAATGGCGGATATATACAGATGTAGATATGGAGTAAAGTAATTGATAATTTATAAAGCTTTTGGAAAAAACATTACGATTTATTTCCAAAAACCTTAAGATTAATTTTAAAAAATGAAATGACATTAAACTAACGCTACTCATGAAAAGAGTGAACACAAAAAATAATGAAACTAAATCATTAGCGATTACGTGAACTGACTTTCCCGCGCTATATCGCGTGCGGTCATAATCGCGCGCGATAAAACGATTCGTATAAAGGCAGCTATTGTAATTTGTTCCAATTATAAACTGTACATATTTGAATGGTCTTTTACGTGCACGATAAATTATTCTATTAAAACAATACGATTATTAAAACACTAAGGTGTGACTGGTAATCTGGGGTTGCCTCACCACGGTTCGGTAGCAGGTGTAAGGTGTTCAGTATCCGATCCTCGGGGGCGGAGACTCCACGGAGGTGGTCTGCTTGGAGACGACGCGCGAGCCCTGCGCGAGTCCCCCGCCGCGGACCGCGCGCCACTTGAGGAACGCGTCGACGGCGTACGCCGCTGTTGCCACGAATCCGAAGAACTGCATCAAAAAGGTGGCAGCTTTTATGACATGTGATAAATTGGAGTCCATTTTTTTAAATTGCTATGATCATGGTACCACGTGCGTTGTCATACCAGAAGACTGAGATATCAAGCATACAGAGTCTGTAATTCTGTTTTTTTTATACTACGATGGTGGCAAACAAGGATACGGCCCTTCTGATGGTAAATGGATTACCGTAGACTATGAACTCCTGAAACGCCTGGGGTGTCACGTGCGCGTTGCTGACCCTTAAGAAACCTTAATATACAAGGGTATATTAAGGTTTCTTAAGGGTCAGCAACGAAAGTCGAACCGTGCGGAAGAAGAAGGCATCTTCCGCACGGTTCGAGACCACTTAGGTTCCAGCGTGTGGGAATGAATTCCCTGTCGATGGCGAGCGGTGCGATGGTAAAAGGTGGCCGTAGGCATCATGTCGAACAATTCCTCAAAACACAGTCCATTGTATAATATAATAATAATACCATGTAGTTCCTCAACCGAAACCTATCGTATAAAGCAACCTGCTTGACGGCTGAAAGGTGAGACAAAGTCAAACAACTTCTTCTCACTATTTCTGCCATAAATCTCATAACTTTGTACAACTTCAACCTGGATTTATCGTTCACGAATATTACAAAAAGGTTTCTTAGTTCTACCGCTTGTTTGAATTCCAAACGCATAAATAAAGCTAACCATCTCATTTTTACAGTCTATTGGTAAACACATCCTCTAGCAAATCTGTATGGGAAAGTGAGAAGAGATGGTTAATGATGAGGACTGATGGTCCCAATTCTAACAGTATACATGTCTGATCCCCACGATCCTTTGGTAATTACAGGAGTTACTTTCTAGGTAATTCCTCATATGGAGTGACTAACTTGACTTCATGCTTATCTTATCATGTAGATTTCACATACCATAAGAGTCTATAATAGACCATATGAATAAAAATATTTTGAACTTAGATTTTTTTAAATTTTACCATCCTCCACTGGTGCCCCTCTATCGTATACCATTAGATATTCTTCTGTTTAATTCAGCTTAGCGATGCGAAATCACAACTATTCAGTTTCCTCCCGCTCTTATCATTACCCTTCTCGCAATTTCGAACCTGGCTTCGCCAAAGGTCCACCGAGATACAAAACCAAAGATGGAAACAAATCACTGATTGCAAACAATCGAAAGTGGCAATTCCTAAAACGAACCATCGATTGACAAAACGCCTACTAAATCTAGATAGATATCAACTAAAAATAACGGGCCACTGTCCCTTAAAAAACATTTGTAATCAATAGGTGCTACTGGCAGTCCTCTTTGTCGGGGCTGCTTTGAAGCTGATGAACATTACATGATAATGGTATCAGAATTAAAATAATATAACTCCATTAAGTATTAAAATGTACTTCCGCAAAATTACCAAATTAAAGATATTCCATTACTGCAACAAGCCATAACGGAAGTTACATGTCATAGTCATACAATAAAAAAAAACTCACCGCAGCAGCAGAATGAGGGTTGTCATGCACAGTCGTGGCCAAGATGGCCGCGAGCAGGTACAGTAGAGTCCAGAGCGCACAGAACACGAACTCAATCTTGAGCCAGGGGATCTTGTAGAACTTCTCCACCATGTGGAACAGGTAGAACCCTAGCAGGATACCCGTGAACCAGAACGCGATCATGGAGATCCAGCTGAAGTAGACCGCTTTCCCGATGTAGCTAAATCTTGAGCACATGATGCAGATGAAGCCTAGCAGGCTGCTTCCCTGCAAACAATGTGTTAAATTATTATTATTTTAAACAAAGCCTAATACCATCCATATTAATTAACGTATATATTGGTGTGAATGAAGGAGATCAAGACGAAACGAGCAAAGAAAACGACACCGATGTAGTCGTAGAATCGTAGATCGTCGTAATAACTTAGGTCACATGTAAAACAATATAATAATATGAAAAATATAGACAAAATCCGCGTAAAATAGTGACCTTGAGCAAATAATAAAAAATATATATTAATAATCTAACCCAATAAAAAAGTTTCATGGTTCTAGCTTCAAAAATGAAATTTCCATACATAATTCCATACAATTCAATCAACAGCCAAAAACTAAGTTTTAAATTACTATCTTTAAAATGAAGATACTTCCATACATACCATACATACATTACATCTCCCCTTTCAACCCCTTATAACCCTTTTTCTTGTTTTTTTTTTTAATGCTACTTATATTAGTGTCATCATGTACCAATGATAAGATGTCGCTATACTGTAACCATTTATGGCTGAGTCCTGTGGCGGTAGGTACTGATATTTTCTCAACAGCCTAAAAAATGGGTTTCAAGTTTCTAGCTTTAAAAAATGACAATACATGCATACAACATTTTAACTCCCCTTTTGACCCTTACAACCCATTTTCGTTAATTATATTTAATCAATACGCAAAAAATAAGATTGAAGCTTAAACTTTTAAAAAATTCCTCTTTCAGTCTCTTATAACCCTTTTTAGCATTAAAAAGTAACCTATGTCCTATCTCAAGATCTAGACTTTAAATTTCATTTAAATCAGTTCAGAAGTTTTGGCTTTTAAGACAGACAGACAGAGTCACTTTCACTTTCATAATATTAGTAAGGTATTTATTAAATAAACTGACCCAAAAAAGCGTAAGAAAAAAGCTTCATCGTTCTAGCTTCAAATATGACGAATTTCCATAAAAACTTTTATCTGCTATTTTATTTTACCCCTTGAATGGTGACAATGTGATATTTACAAATTTAAATGTGATATTTTGTTTATATTTAATAAACAGTTTAAAAATTTCTTTAAATTCTTTTGAAAATTGGTGGTCCAGTTGGCCAATAACATAATAAAATTTTGTTAAATCAAAATAATAGATGTGATATTCTAAATTGCAAACTATCCCTCTACTTGCGCGAACCATATCTCTGACTCTACTGACCAGAAGGGAGAAACGCGTATTCCGACCCTGAATATTGACAATATTCTTAATATTATATGTTGTTTTATTCTTCAAAAATATTAATAATATGTTCTTACGCTCTTGTCCAAGAGCAGGGTCATCAGTTATAGGCTATACCAGATTATATTTATGTATTTATAAAATAAAATTGGATTTATTCATTTAAATTCATAAGGAGACAACGGATTGACAATAATCAGTTGCGCGCGCAACATATATGTGCGCGCGCAGTTTATTTATGACATATGAGTGTTAATAAGTCGCATATCTATAACGAAATTAAAAATTTTTGAAAATAGTTAATAACACAATTATAAAGGCTTTCCAAAATATCAAATTTTTTAGTTAAGCCATTATTATAATAAGTGTGTATTCAACCGCATAAAGATAACCTTGGCATTAAAAAGGATGATAAAATGAAAATTTCATGAGGTTTTGGCAGACAGACAGACAGACCATCGTGACAAATTAAAAAAGATAAAACATCACACAACTGAATGCGTCACGTTTCCAGGCGAAACAATGGGACCAAGAGGAAAAGTATTCGGGATGCGTGGGGGCGCTAGGTCAACCTGATATGGTACATTGCTAGCAATAATCTTATTGCTTTTTATTATTGTGGAATGTTGGACCCGCAGTATTAGCGCTGGTTACGCTGGCGGGGTACTAGTGGAGTGATATGGACGTGATGAGATCATCATCCACAATGTGTCACGATGGTTTCCAACAATCGTGGAGGTCAACCTGATATAGTACATTGCTAGCCTTATTGCTTTTTATTACATGAATATTCAATCTGTCTTTCAGTCTTGTTAACCCTTCACAAATAACCATGTATAGAACAGAATAGAAAATCATTTATTCAAATAAACTTACATTGAAGCACTTATGAATAGTCATTAAATAAATATATTAGATGTTGGTGCCATACAAACTGTTTTAGCCGATCCTTCGGACGGTGCGGCTAAGGCAATTTGTTCATTGGTGAGGTAACGGAGTGATTGGTTTTAGGGTACAATGGGACTGACATGTATTTAGATGGTATAAAAGTACCTAAATTTAAAAAGATATAAAAAAGAAAAAAAAAGAATAGTCATTACATTTTTTTAATCTACCGCATAAGTAGGTACATACCTACTTATGCACATATAAGTACTTTTTTATTTTAATATTTTTTTATTGAGGTTTCTTTGAATTTTTCCTCCAAACAATCACCTGGGATGATTCATAACGAGATACAACCATTCATATTAATAAATCAGTAAAATCGACATATGGCTTCAACAAACGTGTTATCAGCAATTCATATCAGCCGCTAATATTACTAATTCTGATGTATTATTAATAAATATAAAACATTTTTGTGAATCATTGTAAATGATTATTTTAGAACACTGATTGCTTTGTAAGCTATGGTATGGTTTTAAGTTGTAAATTATTGTATTTTTGTTCCAATAACGAGAATATTAGAACTAATAACATATATATATATAACATAAGAAATAACATATTTAGAAATAGAAATACATATAGCAATAAACTTAAAGCAAAATTAAATAGTCTAACACTCATTCAGAAAGCATACTCATAACAAGAAGAATAAGTAAGAAACTTGCGTGTTGTACTTTTAAATAAATATTGTTCTGAATTACATTTTTATCAATTTTGTGTGAATACTAACTGCCAAATAGTAAAGTTAACGTAAATAAATGAATAGTAACTTGAGTAACAAAATAATTCAGTCTTAGGTATCAGAGCAGACCAGTCCTACAAGCACACGTTCACGAGTATAACGGGTGAGCCAGCCATCACTGCGCTCAACCATACTTAAATCTGCTAGTTCTAATTTCTTTTTTTAAATTAACAAAATACAGATTAGCAATCATGGACACAGTTATTTTTTTTCTGTTCTACTTATCCGTTAAAGGTAAGCCTAAGGAAACTGCGCCCATACAGCCATGTCTGCGTGTTTTTTGTAGTCTTAATTTTTTTCTCTTTTAAATGACAATATCTTGAATATTACATCGTGTCTTGAATGTACATAATCTTTTGCTATTTATATCCATTAAAAAAAGCATTACTATACAGTTTAGACTTCAAAAATTACGAATAAAAAGTAATTATAATCAATGACAACATATTAAAAATTACAGTAATGTAAGTGTAACATGTAACCCAGTGTAAACCGTAACACCTGCGCTGTAAATTTTTAAATAGCGATAAAATGTGTAATCGATACTACAGCGGTCTTAAACACGTAATAATCACATCAGGGAACGAGCATTGTAGCGTAGTCAATAAATAAACTGGAGTTCGTAATATTTTATACTAGCTATCCCGCGCAACTTCGCCTGCCACACATTTCTCCACTTAATACAACATTTTTTATTGCAGCTCCGCTCTTATTGGTCGTAGCGTAATGTTGTCTAGCTTAAAGACTTCCTCGATAAATGGACTATCTAATACAATAATATTTTTTCAATTCGAACCAGTAGTTTCTAAGATTAGCGCGTTCAAACAAACAAACAAACTCTTTGTAATATTAGTATAGATATAGATAATAGCAGACCAGCGTAACTTTGTCTACCGCAGATTTCCCTCGTTCTTGCAACATTTTTTATTGCAGCTCCGCTGTTATTGGTCGTAGCGTGATGTTATAAAGCCTACGATACTCACTAATAACGTGACATTTTAATGGTAAATGTTTTTTTTTAAATAGGGTCTGTAGATCCAGAGATTATCGTCTAAAAATAATCAGATTATAAGTCAGTACAAACGTGAAGAAAAAAGACAGTCACTCCTGTAACTGCAAAATTTGTCAGATGTAAATTTTTAAATACAACTTTCAGCTGCCTGAAACGCAGTGGAATACCTGTCAGCTGTGATAATAGACCTTATATATCATAATTGTACGGAGCGGCTAATTATCCAAGGTTCGGTTGAGGGCAGACGTTCTCGGGGTCAATCACCAAAGAGATGGACTGACATTATAAGAACGGCTACACAGCAGTCCATGGTACAATGTACTCGTGAAGCCTTAACCGTACCAGGTGGAGGCAAATTGTAAGGAGCTCTTTCGCCAAGGACCACAACGATACCATACCACAAAATATACCATCATGAAAGCCACGACCACTCTGCCAAGAGTGAACGGCTGAAGAAGAAAGAATCATAAGTGTAAAGTCCATTTCAATTGTACAGAGCTTTGTTTTGTTAAGGACCCACTAGGTGACGTGCTATTAAGTTATTTTTACTTTTAATACGTTTCAGAGACAGTGTTTTCATTTCATTTATTATTACCATCACATGAACTTTATGGTTGACTAGCTTTTGCTCGCGGCTTCGCTCGCGTTAATTTATCCCCTTAGGGATGGAATTTATCAAAATCCATTCTTAGGTAGATGCCGACGTCATAGTAGCTTTTTGCATGCAAAGTCTCAGCCCGATCGGTTTAAAATTGACAAAGTTTCATACAAACTTTCATCCCCTTGGAGGTAGAATTAATCAAAATCCTAGCGGATGCGTACGTCATAACATCTACCTGCATGCCAAATTTCAGCCCGATCCGTCCAGTTGTTTGGGCTGTGCGTTGATAGATCACTATGTCAGTCACCTTTGAGTTATATATATTTAGATTGCTACATAGTTGTATAAAAAAATAACATGAATTCAAATGTTTGTATTCAAACCCATAAGGCAATGTGCTAAACCATAAGAGGGTTTTAAGATATATTTAAAATACTTACAACTTGAACAACTTTGAGTATTCCTGGTATTGTCTTGACATATTCTGGATCAAACCTTAGATTGGTCTGTACCGTAGTGCTGGATGTCACCGTTGTTGTGGTGGTGTGCTGTCCTGGGAATCCAACTTCTGCCATTGTTCAGTAAGCTGGAATATCATCACTTGAATATAACAAACTATATGTAACTAGCGACTATGCGTAGATTTTGTCTTACTAATATTATAAATGGGTTTTTCAAGGAGGGTATATTAAGGTTTCTTAAGGGTAGGCAACGCGCACGTGACACACCTGGTGCTTCAGGTGTCCATAGGCTACGGTAACCATTTACCATCAGATGGGCGTTATGCATGCTTGCCAACATAATAGTATAAAAAAAATGGATAAATTTTTAAGTATGGATGGATGTTTGTTACTCTTTCATGCAAAAACTACTAGCAAGAAAATGAATAGATTTTAACTATTATTTACTGAACAGATTTTGATGAAACTTCACGGTAATAATACTACTACATTAGAATAACACATAGGCTATAATTAATAAAGATATTTTGCAAATTATGAAGATGTATGGGTCAGCTAAAGACTAGCTGACCCATACATCTTCATAATTTGCAAATATATAAATTATGTATCACGGTGTTTGTCTACAAAGGACTCCTAAACTACTGAACCAATTGCAAATTTGATTTGCACATTGTGTGCAATTTAATCCAACTTGAAAAATAGGATAGGTTACATCTCAATTTATAATCGCAATATTATTTTATTCAAGAACCTTAGCTACAGCAACACATGGCGAGATATAATAGGATAATATTTTTTTACATCATTATGGTGGCAAACATACATTCCATCTGATGGTAAATGGTTATCATGTAACACCAGGGGTGTCACATGTATATTCCCGACATTAAGAAACTTTAAGAGTAAGTAGAGGACAGACTATAACATAAGTGGTATTGTCATCGTCATATATTGTACCTCTTAATGTATTAATTTACTAATAAAGGCTGTAATAGAATAGTAGAGATGGTGGACTCACTGCACCCTCTGAGTTATAGACTTTTTTGTCACATTTATGATTTTTAAACTTTATTATAAGCAGCAATTGTATTTGTTTTAATTTGAGACCAATAAAGATGATTATTATTGTTGTTTCATTGCTTCAACTTTTGCTCCCACATTTTTTTTTATTTCTTACTCTTAGATGTATTTAGAGACTTACGGGCCAAAGCCAAGATTGATATTATTATTATTATTATTTATACATATATATATTTTATATACCTCCCTTTTTACGGGGGTAATACATTCAAACATGCGGACCTTAGCCAAGCCTGGGTGAGTTATGTGATGATGATATGATGAAGTTTGTTTTATTGTGTTGAGAATGAGGTTCTAATAGTTTTAAGAGGGGGATTTGCAATGAGTCTGTTTTATTTTATTATTATTATATATACAAGAACACCAGGAATATATGTATGATGTTGCCTCAAGACATACACAAGTCACTGGATTCTATATCATATTGGTTTAGTCATAATACATTAGTCATAAAAAGGTAAAATATATACTAAATTTTGAGGTTAGAAAAAAAATAAATTACTTATAATTAATAAAACCTATTTTGATTGCTGTAATCAGATTATGTACATCTATAAGTAGCGTGTGTATGATTAAAATACAATACAATATTATTATGAAATTGTAAGTATATTATGTTGATTGTAGATAACAAGACGCCAAGTGAGTTTCTAATATTTAAATTGCTTACTTTTAATGTTAGCTTGCCTATTGTATAACGTATGTTCATATAGCGCTAGAGAATATTGTGCAATGTGCAACTTTCCCACGAAATTGAGCAAATGTTACGTACACTGCAGTTATTGACATAGAAATTTATGACAACAATAACTCCACAATATTTACTGCATATTACCAGTTATACTTAGCGCTCACAACTAATAATACTATAAGGACATATTAAATATCAAGGCGGTCGTCCGTCATCACCCAAAATAGGTGATTATCAACGGAGCGCACAAAAATACACTACGATTTTATACAATTATAAAAGAAATTTGAAATTTACTTACATAAAATACAAAACTTTGTATATATTAATAATTCATTCACTTTACATTAACGAGTCAATTATTTATAGTAAAACTTCAATAAATTGAACAAATTGAGCGAAAATACAAATTTTATGAAAGCTTAAACATACAGCAACTGTCAAAAACTCTACGGGAGGGAATAGGGTGAATGACATAAACACCTACCTGCAACGATTATCTTAAATTCGTAAAGTCATAAATTATGTACGACTTAGAAATATTAAAACTGTTTTATTCTGTGCAATTCTAAAAAGCAAATATGAATTAATGGACATTTTAGTTGCGCTGAAAAAAAAAATACTTCTATGTTTACACGTTTCATTACAGTTTTTTTAAGGGGGTCTTCCTATGTGACGGCCTGTTTTTTAGGGATATTTTAAACCAGTAAATATTTAGAGCTTCAAGTTTTTTATCATTTATTAACACATATTTGGACAGTATAAATATAAAATTTCAGCTAAAAATATTCAGTCAAACTAGAGTTACAGCGCTCTGAACACCCCCGCCTCGAAAAAAAGAGCTCCCACTTCCTCCACGATTCCGGCTGATCGGCTTATCTGAAAAAAAAAAAAAAAACGGCGTTTTAATTTGTAGGCTTAAAAGCACGGAATGACCTATAATCAAATGAATATAAAAAAAATTGGATTTTTGATAGACATTTGAAATAAAAGTTGCAAATTAGGCGTTTTTTTTTTTTTGTTTTTTGCTATAAAAAAATCGAAGTTTTGAAAATTTTCGATTGATAATAGTTCATTCCATGCGTTTACATATATTGAGTGTGCCCTGTAAATTTCAAGTAATTCGGTCCAGCCGTTTCTGAGATACAATGGAGGAAAGTTTGAAAAACACAGTTTTGAGAAAAACGCGTTTAAAGTTTCAAGTTCGTTAAAAACTATTAAAATATCAACTTACTCTCAATCGGCGATGCCTGGTCCATAGAGTATTCCTTCCTTTTCCTCGTGAAACTCTTTTAAAGCAGATTGTTCAGCTCTTGAGTCAATCCTGGCTTGTTTAACGACCCGTTCTCAATATACGCTTGGGCTTCACGACCAACAGGGCATCCCATAATCGACATAACTTTTAAAATACCTTGAAAACCTTCATTAAAGATAATAACTGCTAAGTAGCTAGCAATTTCAACAACTTTGGGAACAGAATGAAGATGTTTAGGAGCGAAAGTCCAAATCAAAGAATTCAAAGATTCGTTATTGTTTTGTGTCTCTGCTCCTAAACAACGAATTAATAATTCGTCTTTCGATAAATCTTCGAAAACCGGTTTGATAGCTTCTTGGACTTGCGGAATTAGAGGTGGTTTATCGTGATGAAATTGGTTTACACCAACTGTCTTCGCCTTCTGGACAAAATTGATGCTGAATCAGAAGAACATTTGTGATTACGTTGCCCAAACTTCCTTTCTCATATCTTCAAGCGAATCTGGATGGCGTCGAAAATCCGTAGAATTTTGTAATTTCTTGGATAACTTTATCAGTAAGTTTACCTGCTCCTTTTCTGTTTAAGTCTGTAGAAACGTGTCTAAACTTGTATAAACAAATATATTAATAAAAGGGAGGCCAGGTATAAAGCCGACGGTACACAATAGGCCCGGTCTCTAACTGCCAACTCACCGCTCCGAACCGCTCTTTCTTTTACCTGCTGTATCTTTAAAACGACTTCGAATTTTCTAAAATCGCTTTACTACCGTATTCCAGACATGTTAAGGGAGCAATTTATGAAAAAAAAAAAACGATTTTTTCAACCCATCACATAGGAAGACCCCCTTAATGGATGGTAGTGAAATAGTGCACCCGCCTGCGCTAATTGTTTACGGGTATGACAGGTGCCAGTGGAAAATGATAGGATGAACATGAAGTCAGGACAATTAGCTCATCGTGACCAATTCACCAGGGATATATCGTAATGACTTTCAGAGGGAACTGCGTGGCGGTCAACCAAATTTGGTGCTAGCAATAGTATTAACAGTCAACTATCAATACCGTTCCATTTGTTTAAACCCCGCATAATTTTATTTTAGCTTTAGTTAATGTAAATCCGTATTAAGACTGTACGCGTTAATCATGTCACGTAACACAATATGAAAGGTAAGCAATAATTACGCCATTATTATAATATTTCACCGTAATCCTACATATGAAAATGCTACAGGGAATATGTAAAATAGCGAAACCTCATCACACATCAGTCTTAAAGCTACAGTGGTTAGGTGATACCCATATTACTATAGTATACTAGCAGTTAGGCTTGTACCTATTATTAAAATCCATCCATATAAAAATCATGATAAGTGTAATACAAATTACACTTCGTTTTTTGGTGTCAGTAAGATTTAAATTAAAAAAATATATAAAAGATCATTTCCTTACTGTATAATTTAATGCAATAATAAAAACTCATGCTCTGAATATAAATGGGATGACGATTGGTACATTTACCCTATAGACGTAAATGTCAAATTTGACATTATACCTCCCCTCGACCACCCACTTCACTTCTAAAATACTAATTTAATTCATCCGTTTTTTTCATAAGAACATTAACAGTTTTTGGTCTTAGGAATAAACGGAATGTATTTCCAAGATATGACAAACATATACACGTGTTCAAATTCATTGTTTTGTTTGTACATATTTTATCCACTGGTAAAATATCTATTATAAACTGTGCGAAGGGGACAAAATGTCTGACAGTGATGTTTCATATAAAATTAGTTTATTCATTATTGAACTAAATAAAAGAATCAACTCTATTATTTTGACGTAAGGTGTAAAATATACATCTTTTATATTATCATTTAATTGCCGAGTGCCATTCCCAATAATGCCAAATTGAAACTGTGAAATCGTAGTTATTTCTGTTCTGTGCTGCACAGCTGCCAAATATCAAACAAAATAGTTCTCAGAATTTAATTATGTGCGTCTGAACTTAAACATATTTTTTTCTATGATGTAAACAAAGTGTTATCAATTATCAAAACACAATTTTTGCGCTAATATGACTCACTAATGTTTTATACAGGATTCAGTGTAATCGTGTGACGGTGAGAGAGACTTCCAGTATTTGTTTTATACGGTTTGTGCGATTATAGTTACAATAAACTTATTATTAATAAGCTTATTCTACTTGTGTTGAAATAGCTTTTTGAATGAGCGGAAAATTAAGAATACAACTGCGACTATTTAAAGGTGCTTGAATTAAGTTTATTTGAATAAAGTATTTTCTATTCTGTGCTATTGAACTAAATTATGTGAATATTCTTCTAGTATACTTAAGCTTATTTTTGTGTCGTGTTTTTACACTCCAATCTTCTGTGAGTAGATCAAGTATTAGTTATATATTAAGTTCATCATTCTAAAATAAATTAGGTACATATACATCTAGATCGTATATATACTTTATTTTAGAAATAAATAAAACTAGCTACACAGCTTCACACAAGTTTACATGTATTATTCATATAAACCTTCCTCTGGAATCATTTTATTAAGAAAAACCGTTTCATAGTACGTTATATAGTCACAGGTTCAATTCCATGCACCTATAACAAATCTAATTATATTGAATTTTCTTCTGCACTAATGTATAGACAGGACTCCCTAAGTTGAGTGAGCGGTAGATTAAAAGAATGATAACTATGACTATTCAAAAGTGCTTAAATTAAGTTTATTTGAATGAACAATTTCTATTCTATTCTTTTCTAGAATATGCTTAATTAATAGAAATTTTGAGAATTGACAAATAATACAGGTGTGTGATTTTAAAGCTTAATTGAATTGATTTGAGATGATTTAGGCTTGTGTTTCCATTGCAGGTTTGTTTCTACATGGTGAACTGTCACAATGGCATACCCCAGCCAACCACCTGCACCCCCGACAATGGGCTCTGCAAACACAGTGTTCAATACTCAGGTGCGATTTGATCCATCGTACCTGAAGACTTCATCGGGCATCATCAAAGTTGTTCTTGTTGTAAGTTCTAAAATATGTTTTTTTTTAATAGGAGTATAGTTGTATTTTAATTGACAACAACCAATCACATTTATAAAGTATTATATAAATGTAAAGTAAGTGTGATGCAGATGAAATAGCGGATCAACAAGTGCATCTATGAAAAGAAATATTTTCGTTCAGGTGTTCAGCTTTATTGCCTTCGTCTGCGTCCAAGCGTCGGCGTTCTGGTCGAACGGTCGCGGCGTGTTCTTCAACTTCGTAGCCGCCCTCGCGTTCCTCTACTCGGGCGGCATGCTGCTGCTGTACATGTTCCACGTGGTGGAGAAGTACCACAATGTGAAGTGGCTTAAGATCGAAATGATCGTGTCTGTGATATTCGTGTTTCTGTACCTGATTGTGTCGACCATTGCTGTCGCTTTCGGTTCGCCGGCATTCTCTGCTGCTGGGGTAAGTTCTAATATACATTTTATGACCGATATCGAACTACGACTATCTAATTATAGCATCACACATGGTCTGTGTTCTAGTTTAATGATGAAGATGGAAATATAGCTCTGAAACTACTATTATATTTAAGAGTATTAGTAATCTAAGCATATATTAATCCGTGAATCAAAGACTAGTTAATTTAGAGAAAGAGTTCGGTCTGTTTATTGTTGAAGTCTGTGGTCAAATTGAGAATACATTAATATTGTTCGTCTTTAATATTCTCAAATTTCTTTAGTATTCGTTCTATCTCTTGAGACCTTGCGTCTCCCCTCTCCCTATGGCAATACTTTCAATCGAAATTTTGCCGTAAATATTTACGTTCCGCACTACTTGCCTTATTATATTATTACAGTAAATATTTTGTAATTTTTTAATTCTTCGTCTTGCACATTTTTTTTATACTGTCTTGGTTTGTTCATGCTGATGAACTAAACATTAAAGCTATCTCCTTTTCTGGTTGAAATTTTCAGTTACGTATAATTCTAAAACAAATTAGTTTATAGAAAAATTGCCTAGTGTGAAACGTAATTGTATGGATAAAATTTCATTGAGTTTAATTAGTTATTGTAGAAAATTTTCAGAGTAACACGTTTTGTATTCGTATATATAGGGGTAGACATGCAGTCTTATGCGCTACCAATCTCAGTGGATACATATAATTCAAACAATACCCATTCAACTATTGTTCGAATAACATAATACTATTGTTTAAACGACAGTTATAATACGTGTGATAGTATAATTATGTTGAACTAGTGACACCAATTGTATTTACACATCATGTGACGTGACTTGATTGTGAATATTGTAAGGAGTATGACTAATATTTGCTATGACTGCGCAGGTACTTACCTACTAATTATTACTTGTGACGTACAAAATAATACACACGTTTTAAAACACTATACTGATCATCTGGATGAAGGAAATGTTCCATCCCTGTTTTTCTAGAAAGTTTTTGCCTGGTACAACCATATTGTGGAAACACTTCCAGCAATGGTATTTCCTAAACGACACGATATCGAAACTCAAGAAAAGAGCTTATTCCTTCTTAAAAGGCCGGCAACGCTCTTGCAATTGCCCTGGTGTTGAGAGTTCTCATGGGCAGCGGTAATCACATACCATCGGGTGAGCCGCAAGCTTGTTTGTTTCCTATGCTATAAAAGAACCATAGGGTCTTCTGTATGCTCCTAGAGGGGTGCAGGTTCGACCTCGGGGCGTATCCCATTGCCCAGAATGAACGTCGAGGTAAGAACTCCAAGGTATTTGGATGAATAATGCAGTAAAAGTGCGCAGAAAGTTTTAATTCTACTCTTTTCTTTATTGTCATTGTGTTATATATATTTGTTATTGCTGGTTCAAAAATCTTGTATTTTTTACAATTATTATGGTCGAATTTAGACCTCTGGGTGACTACTAGTATATACAAATATTCAATCAGCCTATCAATTTTCACTTTTTTTCGAGTTTTATATTGGTTGGAACTCAACCGCAATGCAAATTTCCGTAGTTAGTTCTAATCTTTACATTTTTGTCGATTTTCCGAATATGATCGAAATTAGAAATGTAGTTGCAAAGGATCCACTGGAATCTTTACATTTTTTCTCGAGTTTTGGGAATATGGTAGAAATGTAACTGCAAGGGGTCCCAAAATTACGACGACAAAAAATGAGAATGTTCCGCCTTCACATTTTTTGTCGAGTTTTGGGAATATGGTAGAAATGTAGCTGCAAGAGATCCACTGGAACCTTCACATTTTTTATCGTTGTAGTTTTGGGAATATGGTAGAACTGTAACTGCAACGGAAACACCGAAACTAACTAAATTTTGACAGTGGTCTGTGAGAAAAAATGTCCGGGAAACTCTAATATAGATAGATACATTTTTTTGCAAAGTACTAAGCGCCACACTTCACATTACGTAACAAATAATTACTTGTTTGTAACTGCTCTAACTCTCTGCCGATATATCGCTAATTGTACCGGAACAATTATTCCGATTAGCATTTCAGTGTACGACCACGGCCACGGCCACTTAGGTGTTGCAATTTTTTAAACGTACATACACATTCTTTCTTCGTCTCTCTCTCTCTCTCTCTCTCACAGAACTGAACTGAAATAGCTAGCCAAGTGCTAGCTACTTCAGTTCAGTTCATGATATTATTACTTTTAGTTGTCAGGTAGACCATCAGCTTACTATTGTAAAATACCTAACTTGAAAGTAGTCATTCTGCAACATTTTTTTTATAAAGTTGGAATGGAAAGCAAGCTATCACATTTACTGGTAACCGGAGCAGCATTACGGACATCATGATATACCACTCATGCGTTGTCATTATTTATTACATTAGAGGACTAAGATGTCATGCCTCTTATCCTGTAATTGCCACTGTCTACAACCAAATCCTCTCTCTTACTAAATGTTAAACTATACGTAAAAAATCTTTATTAAATTAAATTTAATTTTAATAGAATTTCTTTATTGACAAAGTTCTTTCCCATGTTTATTTACATTTCGAAAAATGTAAATAAACATGGGAAAGAACTTTGTGTTGATCTTACTAATATTATAAATGCAAGAGTATAGATAGATATTTGTTACTCTTTCACGCAAAAACTGCATGGACTTCGATGAAATTTTACAGTAACATAGCTTATACGTCAGACACATCAGCCTGTGTTAGGCTATAAATTTCACACGAGTGAACGCAGTCTTGAATATAAATTACAAAACGTTACAGCAGTGTATGATAAACAAACACAAATAGAATTATACAAAAAGTTAGAATTGTAACATAACGTACATTACGCAAAACTCTTATCACAGATTATACCAACCTCCGCATTTTTCGGACTATATGACGACTATTTATTTGCTATCCAAAAGTAGGCAGGTACGTCGTAAGTTATCTCAAGGTAATGGCAGATCACCGTTTGTCTAAACTCGTCGATAGCTAATATCTGATTGAAGTATTTTGCGCAACAATAAACTACCAGTACGTTTCGTCGTAAAAATCGTCTTATGTAGGTTGACGGATTACCGTTTGTTTAAACTCTGTATCATCGTCAATAGCTAATATCAGTATTTTGCATAACAATAAACTTCAAGTGCTTTTCTAAAAATCGTGTTATACAGGTTTACAATTACCAACAGCAAAGTCACAATTTTCAAAGAATATAGTTTTTTTAATTACCTATTTTACTTCAAGCCCCTTAATATTATTTATATATTAATATTGGCTCCTATTATGCATATCTTAAGGACTAACATGCATAGAAAATAATAATATTGTCTTTCTGGTCACCACACTAATGGCAACTGCAGTAGCGCCGGTACATCACTTTCTGCGGCCAGCAGTCCTCCTTCACGACGTTGGACAGGATGTCGGTAAGACCCTGGCCACAAACGCTTTGAAGTTCATATTATGACTAGATTCCAATTCTGCGTCATTCTTAGGATTAGGTTACTCTTGGTCCGAACATAGTCGAAGATATCCCGTTCCTTGGCGAGATAGGCCGGGAGAAACGGTATACAAATCGGTGATATATGCGTCGATCACGGAATGGACCAAAAGTATGAACTCCGACACATGGAATATTCAACATGTGCTCTTTTGTATTGATGGACACAATGGATGGATGCCCCTTAAAAGAAGTCCATTTCTTCGTATTGCGTTCGTTCGTTTAGTAAATTAAAAGTATCTAAGCATCGTGGTGATATTCGCTTGTCGTAATTGAACAGTGCCTATTTTACGCTCCGCCTTGAGTATAATTTCTACTTGCTTCTTCCCATCTACGTCATTTCTGGGCTTAATTTTTCCATTACATTCAACTTTCAAGCCGTCAGTGATACAAAGTTTTTCAATTTTATACAATCTACAGTATACTCTCCACCTTTTGTTTTCAGATATATATTCGGTAGATTTAGAGACAATAGCAGTACCTAGCCTTCTACCTTCTGGTATAAAATGCATCTCAAACATTTCCAGTTTGTTGCGCTAGTCAGCAAATTAGTATGTCTTCTTCTTTTGAGATACCACTTGAGATGTGTGTTATCGCATTATAATGATGACGCGCATTGCACAATAATAATAATAGTTCTTTATCACGATGTAATTACCTGCATATAACCTTAACATGTTATAAAATCGTGAGCCGAAAAGTATCTGTTTATGTGTTAATGCTTCACGTTTAAATGGAAGGATTATGATGAAATTGTTACGGTGTACGTTGTTAAATATACTCACAGTCATCATATTGTGTAAAGAAAGCTGGGTAACATAAAATTAGTGATGAGTGTGGTGATGAGTGTGAAATAATAGGAGTCTTATAGGCTTTATTAATTATTGTCGTTTGATCACTATCGTTAGAGAGCGATATACAATTCGTACACTCCCAGTGTACTCAGGGTACAATATAAACAAAGTGATTTTTTTAAATTTATTTTTATAATTATTCGGTTAGAGTGGATTTTCCAATGTTTGCAGATTATGGAGTTAATCTCGTATAGGTGTGCGAATTGTACTTGCGTTCGTAGTCCTATACCTAGTATATACGGTATAGTATATAATAGTACTATAGTATAAATGTTATTATCATATTTCATAACATTCTTTCTTTTCAGTTCTTCGGATACTTGTCAATGGCTCTGTATGGATTCGATGCGTTCATAAAGGCGAAAGCGTTGAAAGCAGGCCAACTCGCTCAAGGTCACCAAACGGTCAGCAAGCAAGTCCACATGGTGACGCCACCAGCGCTACCATAACAGGAAACCGAGGATCGATGGTAGACAACATCATCGATCAGTTATAGCGTCCCATGTGTATGGTAGGTATCCTAGAAATCGAACCATTTATTTTTGTGCCCTCAAAAAGTTATAACTACATTTTTGGTAGTTATGATCATGAAAGGATTGCTCATTCGTTAGTTAGAAATATAAAATCTTCTATTATGTAATCCTATTGTTGATAGTTCATATTTTCATGTTTTTATCTAGCGAACTGTTATCAATACGTCTAAATATAAATAGATAAGCGTTACTACAGAAACTACACTCAACTGATCCTTCGAGATGATTCGATACAATGGTTGAGCAATTATTTAAAGTATGGAATCTCAATGACAAAGAGTCATTAAGTTGAAGTCATGCGTCGTAACAATGTTTGCTTGCATAAATCTTTAGTACTCGTATGTCAGTCAAGTCACGTCCTTTGCGAGAGTTTAAAAAAAAAGGTTCATTTAGCGTAGGTTATACGATTGTACAATAATGATATTGTGAAAACTTATTTATAATGGATCTTTGCAATTACTAGTAATAATTTAACGCTAAACATGTGATAGAATTTAATATAATCTGTTCATTCACTTGTTTAGAGATATTTTCTGAATTTGAGAGAAATTGAAACAACATCTTTGTAAATTAAGGTTTTTGTTAAGAGTGTTGAAGAAGACAGGTTTTATTTAAAAAAAAAGTATGTCTTCATTTTTACCAATTGCGTATCATTTCTTTGTAGATATGAATATAATTGGAATATGAAAATGATACTCAAATATTGTGGGCTTAAAAAAAATTATGATAACAATAATAGCATAGTATATTTATTTGTCACTAGCTGTTCCCGCGACTTCGTCCGCGTGGAATTTAACATTATTTTTCTAAAATAAAAGTAGCCAAATTTGTTCCTTATTATACAGCTACGTGCTAAAAAAAGTACCGTCACAATCAGTCCAGCTAATTCAGGGATTAGCCGGAACAAACAGATATACAGACAAAAATTGTAAACAATGTTATTTTGGTGCATGTACCGTATTTATATACATATGCATGTAGTAAAAAACGGTTATTTCAATATTACAAACAGACACTACAATTTTATTTATATCTGTTTTAAGGACTGTTTTTGAACCTGTTATATATATTAGTGAAAAATATTGCCTGAAAAGATGCTTTTAATAATTATTGCTTTCATTCTTTGATCTCTATTGCCTATCGACGTATGTGTCTAGCGGTTTTACACGCCTTACTTCCAATAGTCCCTGGGTCGATTCTCGAACAATACACACATTTGTATGTTACATTGTGATTGTTTGTATTCATATGAGACTTTTCTAAGTATATTATCTTCTTAGATATAAATTTCTCGTGTCACAATGTTAGTTACCATACTCCTCCGAAACGGTATTACCGATTTTTATGAAATTTTATATGCATATTCAGTAGGTCTGAGAATCGGCTACTATCTATTTTTCATACCCCTAAGTGGTAAGGGATATCCACCCCTAAATATATATTTTTTATTTTTTAATATTATCATTATTTAGGATTGAAAGATACATACAACCCTAAGTTTTCACCCTTCTGGAATCATCCCTATTTTTTAACAGCGATTTTAATTTATATGGCAATACAACGTTTGGCGGGACAGCTAGTGTATGTATAAGATATTTTTTTAATGTTTCTATCACTCGTGGTACTGCTTAGTTTGGATCTAGATGGCGCTACGTGAATTGGTCATTATTGTTTAAGCCATACCATTCTGTTCTATATGTAAATAATAGGTAATAATTGTAAATATATGAAATATTAATATTTTATAGGAATTGTATATAATATATTAATTTTTATTATGATTCATTCACGCTATAGGAAGGATAATGCATATATGAGGTTTCTTAGTTTGAAATAATATAAATTACTGTCCAACTAGATCTTTCCTGCCTGGTAATACGGACTATATTAGTAGCTAACAATTGAAATAAATATGAATAACATATGTACGTCTATTTGTAAAAATGACGTCATCTTGTAATGTAACATTGTATTGAAGGTGTCGGTGGTCTGTCAGAGGTTCCCAAACTTTTTGTGTCGTAGACCCCTCGCCATATTTTTCGGTTTCGGTAGACCTCCATTCTTACCTGGTATTGTTTCTTTTTGTCAATTTCTAACTGTAGTAAAGTTTAGTGCTAAAAACATAAAGTAAAAACAAGATGACCCAGCGGTCATCGACGACAGCTCGTAGACCCCTTGCAGTTTGTTATAGACCTCTGGGGGTCGATATAGACTCACTGGTCTAGCGGTTTAGCACTCCGCTTTACTCGCACCGTGCAAACATTTTATATATAGTGATCTATCAACGCACAGCCCAAACCACTGGACGGATCGGGCTGTGTGAATTGTCCTGAGATATTAATATATATGTTTTTATAATAACATTTTTTTGATTATTGACTCAAGTCATCGACGGTATAACGTGCGCCACTTGACCTTTGTATCTTACGCGATTGTATTTTTAGCTAGTAAATGAATCCTAATAGAAATGTAAAGTCAATTTGTTTGTTAGGATGTACCGTCTTAGACAGCCATTTCAAAAAGCCAACTTTGTATATTCAACTTTTGACTTATACAATGTGACTGAAGTGAGATTAATGTCCTATCTAGGAAAACCAATAAATCAAACGACCTTGATAACCATCAACCTTGATAGCGGTTTAGTATCTGATGGTTGCGGGTTCAATGCCTCGCACAGTGCAGACATTCTATTCATGTTCCACAGCTTTTTTTTAACTTGTGGTAAAATCTCCACAAAGACCCTCCCCCCGCCGGAGGAAGGTGGTGTGTCGGATTTTTACCTACTAAAATCAGTGGCTCCTGTTACTAGTCGGCCACTAGGTATACAACCTGGAGGCTCCTGACCATTACCCGAAGTACATTTGGCGCCGAGAGGTTGTCCCTCAGTTCCGCGACCAAGACACTTCTCTGTAAATGCAGAGCTCTTCTACAGAACGTACTGTTGTGGTCGTATCCGCACTGGTGACACTAAGTGGTCGACTCACTTCTTGCAATGTTACACAAGTACCGCCCAAAACAGCTGCCTGGTTAGCATCTGTGTAAGTCTATAGGTCACCCGCCCCGCCTGCCCATCCAATGTTTTAATAATAGATGGATGGGTTCGACGATCCTCAGGCCAGCTTTTCTTTCCACTTTTCCCGGAGGACTCGTCGAAAATGGGATTTCTGTTTCACAATCTTCACTCTTGCCTCCGCGCACTAGTGACAAAAGGTTCGACGTTGGAGTGGTCGGCCTTTCTTTTCACTTTTCCCTGAGGACTCATCGAAGATGGGATTTCAGTTCAGCAGTCATCACTCTTGCCTACATGCGCCAGTGATATTCCGTCAGTAGGAATTCCGTCTCTAGGTCCTAGGATGGGAGCCTGCAAGCTTGTCGCCTCTGCTAATATGGTTGAATATCCTCGAATACATACATACAGCCATCGCTCGCTGCAGATAAAGACCACACCAATACAAACAATCATACTCATGAATACTAATGTTTGCACCGTGCAGAGAATCAAAACCGCAACCATAGTAAAGCGGTGTGCTAAACCGTTAAACTACCGAGGTCGTTACATATTACATGTTTCAAGTTTCAGAACAGTCTTTAGCTTTTTCGGTTCTAGTTTCGTTGTCGTTTGATGATCAATAATGTTCACTGACACCATCTTCAATTAATCAATTAACCCTGCAGTTGGTTATAGTCAAGTGGGCGTCAAAGACTCCAGACTTAATTGTACCATTCTACTGCATTACCACATCGCACGATTTCAATCTACTGCAATAACTAAAGAAATTAGAAAATCTACTTTAATGTATCAAATCTTAAGTCTATTTTACGGGAAAGTTTTTGAGGGCATGCAGTTTAGTCTTATACATAGTCACAATCACCATAGTGACTATTGGTGACACGCTTAGAGCTATTTAGCCATCAGTATTCCCAACAAAATAACTAAAGAAATTAGAAAACCTACTTTGATGTATTACATTTTAAGTCTATTTTCCGGAAAAGTTTTTGAGGGCATGCAGTTTAGTTTTATACGTAGTCACAATCATCATGGTGACACGCTTAGAGCTATTTAGCCATCAGTATTCCCAACAAAATATCTAAAGAAATTAGAAAATCTACTTTAATGTAAATATTTTAAGTCTATTTTCCGGAAAAGTTTTTGAGGGTATGCAGTTTAGTTTTATACATAGTCACAATCACCATAGTGACTATTGGTGACACGCTTAGAGCTATTTAGCCATCAGTATTCCCAACAAAATATCTAAAGAAATTAGAAAATCTACTTTAATGTATTACATTTTAAGTCTATTTTCCGGAAAAGTTTTTGAGGGTATGCAGTTTAGTCTTATACATAGTCACAATCACCATAGTGACTATTGGTGACACGCTTAGAGCTATTTAGCCATCAGTATTCCCAACAAAATATCTAAAGAAATTAGAAAATCTACTTTAATGTATTACATTTTAAGTCTATTTTCCGGAAAAGTTTTTGAGGGTATGCAGTTTAGTCTTATACATAGTCACAATCACCATAGTGACTATTGGTGACACGCTTAGAGCTATTTAGCCATCAGTATTCCCAACAAAATATCTAAAGAAATTAGAAAATCTACTTTAATGTATTACATTTTAAGTCTATTTTCCGGAAAAGTTTTTGAGGGCATGGAGTTTAATCTTATACGAAGTCACATCATCATGGTGACCATTGGTGACACTTAAACCTGTCTATTTAATTATCGCCAAAAAAGTTTGGGGAAGTTCACTAGTTGGGTCTCTTATCTACACCAATTTTTGAGTCTATGTTTTTACGTCGTGGTTTCCACAGCATTGTTCTAGAAATTATAAAGTACACATTTCGAACTGTCTATATAGTCATCAGTATTGCCAACAAAGTTTGGGGAAGTTCAGTTGGGTTTCTTACCTCCACCAATTTTTGAGTCTATATTTTTATATAGTGGTTTCCACAGCATTTTCTAGAAATTATAGTTTCTTTTTTATTATTTATTTTAGTTTAGTCACACGCTGGAACTTAATGGTCTCGGACAGTGCGGTTTCAGAGGAGCTTCTTCCCGCGTACCCTTACAATGTGGAACGAACTACCTGCCGAGGTTTCTCGAGAGACTACAGCATGGGGTTTTTCAAAAAGGGTATATTAAGGTTTCTTAAGGGTCAGCGACGCGCAAGTGACACCCATGGTGTTTCAGGCGTCCATAGGCTACGGTAACCGTTTACCATCAGATGGGCTGTATGTTTGTTTGCTACCTACGTGGTATATAAAAAAAAAACTAATTTTTGTGATACTTATCTTTAGTTAATTAAGAAAACTGTAGACTAACGTAAACACTGATTTAAGTATGTAATGTAAACATAAGTACCAACGCGATATGAGCTGACTTCTTAAACATGTACCTATGCATTTATTATTCGGGGATAAAAGTAAAAATCGATAAAGGTGATATGCTATAATCAACTCTATTTAGGAGCTTTTAGAGTCAATTTATATTGCGTTGAAAGAAATTATTTTCACACTCGAGTTCATGCGTTGTAGTTTGCAGATGCCCAATTCTTATGATTCAACACACTTCAAATTCCACTAGAAAATATTTTATATGTTTATATAGTATCAAATAAAGTTGCTTCTGATGTCTGTTCGCTTAGTCCTTTTAAACTATGCAACGGATTTTAATGCAGTTTTTAGAAATAGATAGAGTGATTCAAGAGGCAGGTTTATATGTATAATACATGTACACACGTGCGAAGCTAGACGCATAGCTGGTATTGAATAACGATAAAATGAGGAAATTATGTTCAATTTTATTGGTTGTTTCCTTCTAGCTGTGACTGCAGTTTCGCTCGCATGAAATTTATAGCCCATATGTTATTCTGATGTATAAGCTATATTACTTGTAGTTTCATCAAAATTCATACAGTATTTTTTGAGTAACAAACATCCATCCATACTCAAAAACTTACGCGTTTGTAATATTACTTGCTACTCGCCCCGGCTTCACACAAGTGTACATGTATTTCGTATATTAATCTTCCTCTAGAATCACTATATATTAAAAAAACCGCTTCATAATTCGTGAGTAATTTTAAATATTTAAGCATACATAGGAATGGACAAACAGCGATAGCGACTTTGTTTTATACTATGTAATGATTAGGATTTCTAATTTATGTAAGTTTATTAAAATAAACTTAGCTGTAAACTTAAGTATGTGAGAGGCAATAGAATAGAATCTATCCTACTATATCTCTCTACCAGATCAGACTATCTGATAGTTGTATAAATAAAGGCATAAAACAAATATACGTTCTCTAGAAATGAACTCGAGTCTGAAGAGTTCTTTGTAATTTTAATTTATTATATATATTAAGTGTAAAGTTAACTGTCCGTCCACTTATACGTTTGCTCACGTCGTGTCAAATTTTAGTAGACAGGCAGTAGCATGCTGCCTACAGATGTATTATAACGCAATTCCGTTCAACGGTCCAAGATACGGTGTAAGGCATTGGCGGGCATAGGGGTGGCCTAGAGGCCTTGCGAAACAACCTAGGCAAATTTTAAACAACCAATAAGGGCAATCGCCCAGAGCCTCGTTCTTGTAGAGGCCTCGCGGAACAACCCAAGCCAAATTTGAAACAACCAATAAGGGCAATTGCCCGGAGCCTCGTTCTTGTAGGGGCCTTGCGAAACAACCCAAGCAAATTTTAAACAACCAGTAAGGGCAATCGCCCGGAGTCTTGTTCTTGGAAGGGCTTCGCGAAACAACCCAAGCAAATTTTAAACAACCAATAAGGGCAATTGCCTGGAGCCTTTTTTGTAGAGGCCTCGCGAAACAACCCAAGCAAATTTTAAACAACCAATAAGGGCAATTGCCTGGAGCCTTTTTTGTAGAGGCCTCGCGAAACAACCCAAGCAAAATTTTAAACAACCAATAAGGGCAATTGCCTGGAGCCTTTTTTGTAGAGGCCTCGCGAAACAACCCAAGCAAATTTTAAACAACCAATAAGGGCAATTGCCTGGAGCCTTTTTTTGTAGAGGCCTCGCGAAACAACCCAAGCAAATTTTAAACAACCAATAAGAGCATCCGCCCGGAGCCTCGTTCTTGTAGAGGCCTCGCGAAACAATCCAAGCAAATTTTAAACAACCAATAAGGGCAATCGCCCGGAGCCTCGATCTTGTAGGGGCCTCGCGAAACAATCCAAGCAACTTTTAAACAACCAATAAAGGCAATCACCCGGAGCCTCGTTCTTGTAGGGGCCTCGCGGAACAACCCAAGCAAATTTTGAAACAACCAATAAGGGCAATCGCCCGGAACCTCGTTCTTGTAGGGGCCTCGCGAAACCACCCAAGCAAATTTGAAACAACCAATAAGGGCAATCGTCCGGAGCCTCGTTCTTGTAGGGGCCTCGCGAAACAACCCAAGCAAAATTTAAACAACCAATAAGTGCCTCGCAAAGATCTGCTGCCTTGAGCCTCGCAATGAGTAAGGCCTCCACTACTGTAAGGAATACACACGATACATAAAAGATATTCAGGAATAATACACAAGGAAATATAATAAAAGACATATTAGAGTTCTAGCAGATCCGCGCAACTTCTGCGTTTCATTTCCCCACCATATGCAATATTTTTCATTGCAGCTCCCCTCCTATTGGTCGTAGCGTAATGTTATATACCTTAAAGCCTTCCTCGACAAATGGACTATCCAACAGAAGAATATTTTTTCAATTTGGACCAGTAGTTCCTGAGATTAGCGCGTTCAAACAAACTCTTCAGCTTTATAATATTAGTATAGTATTAGATATATAATTTGACACTTAAAAGCCAAGTTTTAGCCAGCCAATTCGTGTACTATCTATAAATATAGATGCGTGGCAGATAAACATTGTCAAATGTCAGATGAGGGTATATGTTTCTTATGCTGTATTTCATACCACTAGTTTTTCAATTAAATATATTAAAATAGCTATAGCAATGACGTTTCAAATTCATAATAATTTTATTTGTCACTATTCTTCTTGATTATTACATCACAATAGAATTGATTGAAGAATCACATACAATGTTATTATTGTATAATCCATAATTATTATTATGTTTTTAAATTAATGATTATACAGAATTGAATTATAAATAAATTAATTACGACTATGATACATTCAAAACTAATATTACAATAAGAATAGTTTATTTGAGCGAAGGGACAATAAGTACTTTGCTTTTTTAGTTGATTAATAAAATATATCTAGCTGGCGGAGGCCTATACCAAAAGGCATACTGATTTGCGGGACGTTTTGTAAACATTAAAATCTACCCCAACTTTCGGAAAAAAGGGCTATATTATTATTATTATTATTATAAAGAAAATGTATCTACATTTTAGTTTCTTGCCAGTTTTTCTCATTTGGATCTATATACCGAACTGGACGGTAGGGAAAAAAATTATAATGTAAAAACTTGACGTTCATAAGCGGCTAAAATGTCCTACATGAATAAATGATTTTTGAATTTGAATTTATATTGGAAATCGTATACTATAAAAAAAACATTAAAAACAAATCAAACGTGGTCATTATCATTTAGATAGACAGATATTAAATATTCTAGTCTGTAAATTAATAAAATAATTATTTATATTACAATTGTAATTAAATAACTAATTAACCCATTTGTTTATTTTTATATTTATGTATCCATTAATAAATGTATATCAAACTGGATACGGAAAATGGCTCGACTTTAATGTATTTTGTGTATTTATTTGTATCTTTACATAGTATAAAGTCGCTGTCTGTTTGCTTAGATATATCTTTCAAATTGCTTAACGGGTTTTAATGCAGTTCAGCAATAGATAGAGTGATTCAAGAGGAAGGTTTATATGTATAATACATGCGTGTTATAGTATAGAACAAGCCGAGAATTTCAAAGATTTGAGATGAAACGCTGTCGGGACGGGTCGCTGGTTATGAATAATTAAGTTTAAAAAATATTTTCTCTGTATTAATTTAGATAATTCCATATAGTCAGTTCGGGGGCACTTTATCATAGTAAAGTTTCGCTATCGGCCGGATGTTATGGCCTTCACAATATATTCCGGAAGGTAATCAGTAAAAAAACAGCTTTTGTTATAATTCAAATCTATTTACTTACTGGAACATGTGTATATAGTTCTTAAAAAAATATCATTATTACATGCAGTATAGTGCTCAAATGACGTCACAAGAAATATATATATATGTATAATATATTTTTATATATTTATGAAACATAGGTAATAATTGGTGGTAGATAAATATTATAGTTTTTTTTCGGACTACTCTAATGCTGTTGGCCGCAGCTGGCCTTTACAGATTCACCGGACGATAGGGGGCGAGTGCAGATGGCACTCCAAACCCGCGGAAGGACTTATAGAGCGGCTGAAGGCCAACTCCTACATGACGGATACGACTTTAGTCTGAGAGCACCGCTAGGGGTTCGAACGTCCGTTCAGGCCGTCGTAATTTCGATCCCCGTTTGAATTGGACAGGGTATCGATCGGAGGGGAAATATTATGACTGTATAATTGTTTGCCACCATTTTAGTATAAAATAATTAAAAAAACTAAATATAATAATTGACTATATACTGCAGTATGATTATGTGCAGTTTGACCAACGACTAAAATAGTGTTTGACTGAGTTTAAATTAAACGATTTTGTAATTTACTTAGGCCGGATTTCACCAAAGAAACTGATTGCGTTCAGTTCGAACTAAACCCCATTAAAACGTTTAAACGTGTGCAAAGCTTCATTATAAGTTACCCACAGCATCAAATATTATTTTATAAGCGTGTAAAACTGAACGAATGAAAATCTAAACTTTATTTCGGTAAACGCGATCTATATAACGCTGGTGAATTCCATTTAAAGTCAAAGGAGATCAACGTCGTTCTTTTTTTTCGAGTTCACGCTGAACGTGTTTATACTACGATTGGTGAAATCCAGCCTTATTCTATGTATTTAACAACACTGTATAAGGGCTCGTTCAAGTATTACGGAAGCACTATGGGGCGGGGGGGGGGGTGTCTTTGCTTTGCTTATTTTGGATGATATGGGGGGTAGGGGAGTATAGATGATGATTACGTCATAGTTATTTACTTTTTTACACGAATGGCAACTCTCACATTGTCTTTGCTAAAAAACAATACATTAACTATGGGGGGGGGGTCCTTTGCTTTGCTTATTTTGGATGATAGGGGGGGGGGGAGTCTAGATGATGATTACGTCATAGTTATTTACTTTTCTATACTAATGGCAACCCTCACATTGTCTTTGCTAAAAAACAATACATTAATTGAAAAATGTTTACGTAAGCATCGGGGGAGGGGGTAAGGGCTTTGCTTACTTTTGCCGACATGGGGGGGGGGGGGGGGAAATAATTGTAATAAATCTGCTTACGTAATACTTGAACGACCACTTTAATATATATTAGTAAATTTAAGCAATTGTATAATTTAATATTTTAATTTATATATGTTTATTAAGCTCTGTAGATAATGTTTAGAATTTTTTTTTTATGTATCTTCTTTAAATCACTGTGTTATTAATATATTATGTAATTTTTACAAATAATGTTGTCTAATGTTTATTGTTGTTTATAAATAAAACGCTTTAATCGTGTATTAATGTTTTATTTTATTTGAAAGAAAGAAAGAAACAAAAATATTTTATTCAGTGCAATGTATATAATATGTTTTAACTTAACTATACTGGATAGAAGTGATAATCTTAATCTTAATTACATAGTATAAAACAAAGTCGCTGTCGCTGTCTGTCCGTCCCTATGTGTGCTTAAATCGTTAAGACTACGCAACGGATTTTGAAACTATTTTTTTTAATACATAGACTGATTCAAGAGGGAGGTTTATATGTATAATACATGTACACCCGTGCGAAGCCGGGGTGGCTGGTGGTGGTAGTAGAATTTTGTGAGTATGAATGTTTGTCACACTTTCAAGCAAAAACTACTGAACAGATTTTGATTGAAACTTTACAGTAATATAGCTTGTGTATCAGAATAAACAGGCTATATTTTTGATTCAAATTTAACGCGGATAAAACTGCGGGAACTGCTAGTACAAGACATGTTTGGTAGACAAGTCTTGAGAAGCGTCTAGTTCATTTCAGAAATAGAAATAATCTTTATTCAAATAAACTCATTACAAGCACTTTTGAATAGTCATATTTTGATTCTACCACTCATTCGGAATGCAGATTCATCACAAGAAGAATGAGCAAGAAACTTGTGTGTTGCTCTTTTTAATAGATGTTTTTTTATATAAATAATTACAGTGTAACAAGAGGCATGCGATAATCAACATAGAAATCGCTACGCACTCATTATTAGTGTAATCAGATAATATTGTCAGTGCTATGTATTTAATTTTTTTCTACAAAAACATTATTATTGTTTACGAATTCTTCAATTTTATAGTAAGCTTTTTTGCAAAGGAACTGTTTTATTTGACATTTAAATGTTTTTTCTGGCAAATTTATAACAGACTCTGGTAATTTATTGTAAAACCTTTCGCAATTGCCATAAAACGAATTACTAACTTTAGCCAAACGACATTTAGGTAAAATCAGTTTGTTATTGTTACGTAAGCTTTTATTAGTGCAATCACTAACTCTTTTGAAAGTGTCTATATTCTTTCAAAAGAGTTATTATATTTTCATATTGAAGAACATAATTTATGTAAACAAAACGTATGTTTGTCATGATGGGCTAACTGACCTGACCTCATACTCATCTTATCATCCTCCACTGGTGTCCCGTCAGCGTAAACCGTTAACGCAGGCGGGTGCACCATTCCATTATCATACATAAAAAAAATTAAGAACGAATGTCACAAAAGAGACCATTTGTGACTATTGGATAGAGCATTGCCAGTGGCTAATATAAAGACTTGAATTCAACTGCAATAGTTTTATTAACTTATAATAGAACAATTTTAATACATTAATGTAAAATAGAAAGCGCGGGATACAATTGGAAAGTCTAACGCACAGAGATGTTTGACATATAAATGACAAATTACTGACATTGACAGTTAGATGTCAATGTCAGTAAGTTGTCATTTAGTAGTAATAGAGGGCGATTACATTATACTCATAACAACCCGTATCATCAATTTGTCACTCAAATTCATTTTACGAGAGAATAGTTTAGGTCACAATTTTTTATGACCCAAAGAGGGTTGATGTCAGAAGGCAGTCCTACCTAACGTCAACCCTCTTTGGGCATAGGATCCAAATTGTTATACTTGGTATCTCTGGTTACTATTCTTATCATGATCATCCCCGGTAATTCTTAATCTTCCAGGAAGGCTTGTTTGAAATCATGACACCCCTATAACCTCAGAAATCATAGGCTTATACTTATATGTGGTCCCTATTATATAAAAAGGCCATAAAAAATGCAATACACAAATAAGTACTTATTACCAAAATATTAATACAAAATGCAAATTCACTACGTTTCTGTTTGTCATTCGTTGAATTTAATACAATATTATGCAAAAATATAATCGCCTTAATATTAAAAATGAATAAGAGCTATAACCTTACCAATTTTATTAGTGTTTTGTCACTTTCTGTCAAATTAAGAAAACTGCAAGACAATTAGGGACAAAACACTTTAAATTAGACATTTGAATAATGTTATACTTAAAAGGATACTTGTTATAAAAATAATAGTACATTTTATTATTAAAGTATACATTAAACACATTAAGAAAAATACAGGGTTGATAATAAAGAATTAGTAAGTATATATTGTATACTTATATTTTACCACCTCTACAATTAAATACTATCAGGAATTATTCTTAAGCAAAGAAAAAAAATAAAAAGAAAATGTAAACCTCTTTTACATCTTTAACATGATAGTTTTTATAAAGGGTAACAAACTAAAATTCAGTAACTCAGGTTGTTCATCAAAGTGAACCATTTTATTAATTTGGTAAATAAATTTGATAACTTTATTTCCTGAGGATTATTCTCACTTCTCCAATTTGTCCTCTTATTACTTGTCACTAGTATTAGGATCTGTATACCACCTAACAGTCACTACTAGGGGGTGGGGGATTGATGTGGACCGATCACCTCTAGATACTAGATTAAAAAAAGGTTGACTATTTTAATGTGCTTAAATGGTTAAATTTAAGTATATGTAATAGAATTTTTTTTTCTATTCTATTCTAAAAAACCCGCCGGTTTAGTGGGGCGGCACAAGGCTAAGTCGTACCTGATAGATACGCCTTCAATCTAAGGCACTTGTTTGCAATTTACTCATAATAACCTTACACTATATATAAAATATATTAATTGTACATAAGTAGGTATCAGTACCAGTGTCAGATTAAGTCAGCGAGGGAAAACCAAAATTCATTTAAAAGGACATAGTTTTATTTTGGAGTTATTATTCATTCATTCATTCATAATTTAAGAGCTAGCTCTTGTCGGTGGAGCTCTTGCCACTTTCCGCGATCTTCCATCATGCTCTTTAATTCTTGTTATTAGTTAGGAGTTATTATATCCTACTAATATTATAAACGCTAAAGCTTGTAAGTATAGATGGATGAGTGAATGTCTGTTACTCTTTCACGCAGTAACTACTGAATTTTGATGAAACTACAATATAGGTTTTACATCAGAATGACACATAACCTATAAATTTCCCGCGCTTGAAACTGCTCGCACAGCTAGTTGATTGAAATATCATATGTTATCATAAATATGACTTACATAAATAAAAATCCAATCAAATCTAATCAATAAATCTTGATTGGACTTTAGAAAAAACTATACTAATTACATGTGTTAGATTTTATATAACAAAATATTTGTTGTATTATCTTTGGACAGTTGTAAGTACGCGGGGTCTGCAACAGTACCTCTTTTTGCTACTAAGCTATTCCGGGACCGATAGCTATTATATTTAATTTACATCCTGCATTGCTGAATGAACGAACGAACGAACGAATGAATGAATATTTTAAACCCTATAAAATCTATATAAAAATACATGTATGTAATAACATCACCAACGACCGAATGAATGTATTGAACATTTTACCTATAAACGTATATAAAATTTCATATACATAATAACAATATTATAAATATAAACTTCCATACCAATAGTTAAACTATATGAAACGGTAAATATAATTTATCACTATCAGTATAAAAGTCATTGTTTTCGTTTATATGTCTCACGCTGACTTCTAAACCACACAACGTATTTTGACATAAAAATTTTATTCCCTCCAAAATGTCTGTTATACAAAATAATGTTACTGTTAAAATGTGTATTAATACAATATAATGTCTTATTAAAAATACATATATAAAAATTTAAGTGCTGACCTCCGCAGCAATTTAAGATCTTTATACGTTATCGGTGGTTATTCTTATTATTTAAGTATATATTTAACAAACTGGTTAGTATATTTATAAAAGATTTCAACAATACTTTTAAAGTACTTATTTTTTTTAATGGCAACTCAGTAAAGTAGCATAAACAACTAACTAAATTAAAACTAATATACAATTTAAGAAGTCAAGGAAAAAATGACGTACATATAAAAATACTTGTCAATTATTTTTAAAATCACGACCTTTAATTTTAATGTATTATTTCCTAATAATATCTGAATTACATAGGAAATAGCACCTAATAATATATGTAAATTAGGTCTGGATTGCTCTGTGTAATTGTAATAAATTTAAAATTGAACAGATCAATATTAATTCCAAACGGTGAGAGGAAAAAGGTCATAAATCGCATTTATTTTTGCAATAAATAATATAAGGTACTTACTCCACGATCAGTCCCTAATTTAATTACAGGATTGCTATTATGCTTTTTCTTGGGATACAATATTGAATAAAACTATAAATACGAATGGGTCCTCGAGGCGAGGGCGGATCCCGCATTGGCATCAGGAGGGGGTTACATAACGAGTCAAGAATTACACTATTTAAATATTGAAGGTATCATCATCATCATCATCATCGCAGCCCGGAAGACGTCCACTGCTGGACATAGGCCTCCCCCAAAGATTTCCACGACGATCGGTCTTGCGCTGCTCGCATCCAATGCCCTCTTGACCAGATCGTCGCTCCACCTTCCCACGCTGCGTCTTCCGGTTCGTGGTCGCCTTTCGAGGACTTTACTGCCCCATCTGTCCTACGAGCTATGTGCCCTGCCCATTGCCACTTCAGAGTCTATTGAAGGTATGTAGTTACATAAAATCTGTATGGTGACAAAATATATAAATAAAATCATTATGTTCAATTAGTGGTCCACCTAAGTCCTGGGCCTCAGGGGTGGGGGGCCCAGACACCCAGGACCCCTCCCTGGATCCGCCTTTGCCTCGAGGTCCCCTCTAGGAATGTTCCCTTAGTTTCCTTTTGCCTTATTACATCGTTATATTGTCTTTGATTTATACTCTTTGGTTGCTTATAAAGCAAAATTGACTGGCATTCACGCCAATTATAGCAAACGAAAGTGTTGGCGCTAGAAAAAAATATTTAATGTTGTTAATTATCTACATTCGTAGTTTGTTAATAACGCGTATAAATCCTAAATATTATTCGAGTAATATTTCTAATTAATTTGTAATCAGTAACATAACCGATTGGAGAAAGTATATATAACTTATAGGGCCCAATCAAATTTAATAATAAAAAAAATATAAACCAACAATTGAGAAACATAAGGACACAGTTCCGATTTGAATTCTCTGGGAACTGGGGGCTCTTTGTATCCTCGGGGCCCTGGGCTGCAGCCCAAAAAGCCATTAGGTAGATCCGCCCCTGCCTCTATTCTCCGAAATTTGAATTTAAATGAATCTGTATTATTGTAACCATTTCCAACATTTATTTCAAAAGAATATTGAGTTTCTTGTCAGTTCTTCTAAGCTCAAAATCATTCCGAACTGACGGTAGATTAGACATATCATAAGTCTGTAATAGACATGGAGGTCTAAAGATATTTTGAATTGAGTTGAATTATACGAGTATTATAGTGAATTGACTACATATATAACGCGTAATCTATAGTAATAAATATATGGATTTGTCTTCATAAAGTTCGACATGTAAAGGTACAAGGACAGGTTGGGAGGACAAATGAGTACTGTACAGTTTGCAAAGTAAATGCAGTTTATACTGAATTTATTTCGGATATAAAAAAAACTATAAGCCTGTACTTCTGTAGGTATCATTGGTGGAAATTTGACCAAATCTCTCTACATTTTTTTGGACTACTCTAATGCTGTTGACCGCAGCTGGCCTTTACAGCTTCACCGAACAATAGGGGCCGAGTGCAGATTGGCATTCCAAACCCGCGGTCGGACTTATGGAGTGGCTGAAGGTCAACTCCCGCCTTACGGATACGATTTTAGTGACCTCTAGGGGTTCGAACCTCGACTTAGGCCGTAATTTCGATCCCCGTTTGAATTGCACGGGGGATCGATCTGGGGCTTTTACGCTTTATATATGTAATTGGTACACTTAGTAATTTTAAACTTGAGAAATAACTGTAAATATTTAATAATAAATATGTTCCGGCGCGGTTGCATTAATTTGTGGCCCAAATTGCATTTTTGATACTGCAACACTGAAACGTCGGTATTTCAGCGGACCATAGACAATATGTTAACCGTTATACTTTAATATACAAAATCTGTCAACGATCACATACGCATTATCATACGCAACCATTGTAAACCACTATCAATTAAATTAAAAAAACTAGCCAGAAATCTCCGAGTTTAATTACATCATGAAGACCCTCTTCTCAATAAAAAGCGTAAACAAATACTTCTTAATTACAATATTATGCTGTGACGTCAGTGTACATCAATCTGATATCAGTCTACATAGTAAAACTGAACTGTACTATTCAGTCTTAACTTAAATATACTAACAGTTATGAGACGGCTATTGGGGCGGCAGGCCTCTTCTCCAACCCCTGTATTTTAAGTAGCCATCCAAACCATATGCAATGATGGCACACAACCCGAAGAACTGAAAAAAAAAGAAAATAATCATTTACTAGCTTTTACCCGCGGCTTCGCTCGCATTGAATATATTAAATAAGTATCGGAGATCATTACAATAGAAATAAATAAATAATATGTTTATATATGTTTATATTTATGTATATTTGAGTCCTATATATTTATTTTTGTTTATTACGTGCGCCACCTACCCTGTTCTTATTTTTATTTCTCTATCCACCTAAAGGTAGTCTGGAAGAGATTGCTTAGCGATAAGACCGCCTTTTGTATCAGTGTATATTTTCCATTTTAATTGATTTTTTGTTTTTGTTCTGCAATTGGTGCAATGAAGAGTATAAATAAATAAATAAAATAAATCAATATGATGAATATACTTTATAGCATATTTTTTTTTTGTTTTTTATAATTTTTTTAAATAAAAAGTACCCTATGTTCATTCTAATACCTACAAGAACATGTGTACAAAATATCATAATGACCGCTTTAGTAGTTTTTGCGTGAACAAACATCTCTACTTTCATATTTATAATATTAGTAAGGTTGGCTGTTTTCTTTTTTAACGGCTTTGGGTGTCTGGAATTCAAATAGTAGCGAGTTCGATTTCGGATGAATAGAATAGAAAATCATTTATTAAAATAAACTTAATTTAAGCACTTTTGAATGGTCATAACATTTTTTTTTATCTACCGCTCGTATGATATCCATATGTATCCTTTAATATAATTGTTTCTACTATCCTTACTTATTACTTACTAATATTATAAATGCGAAAGTAACTCTGTCTGTCTGTCTGTCTCGCTTTCACGTCAAAACTACTGAACCGATTTAAATTAAATTTGGTACACAGATAGTCATAATATTAATACTAGATTTAAAGACAAACTTGCTGTCCCAAGTATCGTTCAGAAAAAGTTAATAGGTCTTTTATGGGAATAGGTATAAAAATTTACAATAAGATACCAAAGGATATGTTGGAATTACCCTTAAATAAATTCAAAACATCTGTTAAATCATATTTACTGAGCAAGGCCTATTACTCACTAAACGATTACTTGAATGACGAGTGTGCATGGCAATACTTGTTCATGCACTGAATTTTCATTTAATGTTAGACATAGACAGACACCTGTCTATGTCTAACATTAAATTTGTTAATTAATGTATTTTTATATAGGTATATAAAAATACATTGTAAATAAACAGGCTTTAAAAAAAAAAGTAATTCAATTGAGTTTCTTGCCAGTTCTTCTCAATTGGATCTATATACCGAACTAGACGGTAGGGAAAAAATAAAATTATAATGTAAAAATTTGACGTTCATAAGCCGCTAAGTTGTCCTACATGAATAAATGATTTTTGAATTTGAATTTGAATTTGAGTCTAGACCCTGAGAAAGGCCAAAGGCTACTTTTGAATGCGAAAAAAGGGTTGTAAGGGTTGCTGCTACACCGACCACGACAATGTACCTGTCCCGTCTACATTACGCCACTAAGGAGCAGAACATTGTCGATTATATCCGTACCAAGAGTAACCTGACATTGAGGGTAACGCAGCTGGAGTCGAGTCACAACGCGAGTTTCAAAGCGTTTGTGGCCCTGGTCCCCACCGACTTGCTGCCCACCTTCATGAAAGAGGACTACTGGCCGAAATGTGTATCGGCGCTACAGTGGCAGATAGCCGTCTTCAGTGCCGTGATCACACAGACAATATCATTGTATTAGTTTTTAAATATTATATTATATGTATGTTAGTCTATAAGGTATTTATAATATGGGCCTAGTTGCCTCAAATAAATGAATAAATAAATAATTACTAAAATAAGAATATATTTATCACCGTATAATTTTAAGTAGTATAAATAGTTTTAAAATATAATCGTGTTGGCAATTAGCTGTAAGTTTATATTGTGTTAATTAAATAAATAAATAAAATAAATAAATGCCGCACACGGGCCCCCCGGGCCACAGGGCCACTAACGTGCTTAAGCAAAAATTTAAAAATAACTAAAAAGCAATATTTTTTTATTTCACAAATTCATCACATTTTAAAAATAAATATGATAGGTTACTTTAATGATGGCAACTCAGTTGAGAGAAATTCGAAATTTTTTTTTTATAACACAGGGGACAAATTAGCATGCGGCTCACCTGATGGTAAGTGATTACCGCCGCCCATGAGCACACAGTTACACCTTCAGAATTCCCCTAAACTCTTTCTGTAAGTTGGTAGTGCTGTCAATTTGACTGATAGCTATATGTGCGTTTTAATACAACTGTATAGGGCCCCAGTACTGAGCAGTGGGGCCCCACTTTTTGATTTGCTCCAGGTCCCTTGGTCACCTAACTACGCCACTGCTCATGAGTGATATTACGGGTACCTCAGCTTTCAATATAGTGTAGTAGGTACGACACAAACTCTTAGGTAATATTGTCTCTGATTATTCATTTATGTTATTTATATAAATTATGACGCATTAATCAGTATAGCAAATAATACAATAATATTGTATTATAATTATTTAACGGCTAATATTGTGTTTGATATACCTAAGTACAGAATACAACTGCTAGCTATGTACCATGTCAGGTTGACCTCCACGCGGTTCCACCTGGAAACCATCGTGTTACATTCCTGGTGAATTTGTCACGATGGGCTAACTGACCTGACCTTGTGTTCATCTTATCATCCTCCACTGGTGCCCCGCCAGCGTAAACCGTTAGCGCAGGCGGGTGCAACATTCCATTATCAACCCTCAAAAAAAAAATTACGTTTATTTTATACATATATATATACAGATTACTAGCTGTTCCCGCTACTTCGTCCGCGTGGAATTTTAATTTATTTTTCTAAAATTAAAATAGCCTGTTACTACTTATTACATCAGCTACCTGTCAAAAAAATTCCCATCAAAATTAGTCCAGCCATTTCAGAGATTCGTCTGAACAAACAGACAGCCAAAAGGCGGGGCACCAGTGGAGGATGATAAGATGAACATCTTAACATCCTCCTGTTAACTATCGTGTGACGCACCATTAATTAAAAATGGTAAAGTCAATAATCATGTAACCTGAAACGGAACGTCAGAGGCCAAAGCCAAAGTAATCTATGTGACATTGACAAGTGGATGACGGACGATTGAACGGAGGCAGCGGGAGTTTTGGAGCGAAAGTGTTGATATTATTATAAAAACAAATAAGAGATAGATAATTGTGAATATTGTAGGCATTGAGGTGTTTCTCTCCCTGACTAATCGGCATTACGCCTAAGTCGTCAGGATACTAGTGATTTTAAAAGTTCAGAAGCGGTACCAATCCCGCCTACAAATTCGACTGTAAGGTAATTCTGACTAGAAGTTGTGGTAAGTGAATTTACGTTAATAACACGCATACCATTAAACGCAGTTTCTCACTTGTTTTATTGAACTTTTGGATGAATTGCTTTCTACATATTAAATAGATTTAGTAGGTACACATATATGTTTGATGATCCCATTTCAGATAAATGACAATCACAGGCATAGTCCAGGTATATGTCTTGATGGTGGTTATATTCCCAAATTGAGACACTGTCATATGTATATATATTATATTGGTTGATATTTTGATATGTGTTTATTAATGAATTAATAAAGCATATTAATATAGATAGACACAGTATATTGTTGACATAAACTGATACCAGCAACATAACATGTTATATTTCATAATATTAGATATTAAAGACATTTTAGATGCTATCTCTTGATTAGCTGTGAAGCTCTCAGTGAAAATAGTACTTAACTCTGATAGTACAATTATTATATTTATTTCTTGCTGTGTTTTGAATTTTATATATATAGCAATGGCTAACAATTGGTAGTAAACTCCAATGTTAAAAAACCGAATAACTGTAAACTATTATTATTAATAGTTCCTTATTTAATCATTATTTAGTATAAAATCCAATTGAGATCTATTAGGATCCTCAAGGTTATCATAATCATATGATATTGATTATTAATGTGTTGAAAAAGCACCTAGAAATGATATCCAATTCCTCAAAGGTGTCATATTATGCTGGAATTATATATTATATGTATGCTCAGATTGAATGTATTATATGTTTGAGCAATTGGTTCACTTCTTTGATGCTTCTCTTGAAATTCATTAGAATGGCCCTTAGCAGCCATTGTTGATCAATAAAGGTCCTGTGCAGGTACCTGTAGCTATGTATATTTGTCATTTGAGACAATGTTTAGTAAGTGAGTGTTGGAATTTATAAGCACCACATTAATATGTGACATGTTAGAAAGTGATAGATTACAGGTAAGACTATTCTTACATGGTTCAGTTTTGTAATTTATGAAGTTGTCTTTTAACCTAAAGAAAAGCTTTTGGTAACTCCAGAAATGAATGTTATTGGCTCTTGATTGTATTATTGATTGTACAAGAAACCTGTTGAATTTTCTAAACAATACTTGAGCAACAAGCTTGTCTTTAAATTTACTATTAGTGTTATGAATATGAGTAAAAGTTTTTGGAAATAAGTTAATATTTGTGTACATACAGAATGTTTGGATATATATATTGAGTCGCAACAGTGAGAGTATTTGCGTTTTGATGAGTTATAACTCTCCATACAGTAAATTGCACAAAATGTCATGATTTTATAATATGAATATGTACAACATACGACAATTGTTATCACAATAATGAAAATAGACTATTGTAATATATTGCAATGTATTGCTATATTGTCCAATCTTGTGTAGTGCATAAGCTAATGAACTGAAGATTTGCTGCAAGGATCTGAGCTTAAGTTATCCATTGAGTTTTATTATTTAGTGTCATTTGTAGAATGACAGTACTAAGAAACTATAAAGTGGACAGATTCATTGTTAAATCTGTATTGGAATTGAAATGTGAACCAAGGAGGAAATCATTGTTTAAATTCAAATTGTATTATATATTTGTGAAGTACAGATAATAAAAAAAAAACAAGTAGAATATATTATTGAATATTAATATAAATAAATGTATATCAGAAGATAATAACTAATTTAAAGCATTCATGAGTTAATAATGAACTCATCTTGAAGTTAGCACATGGATTGTGTCAAACAGTGTGGTCTAGAATTGTGAAATTTGGATAATAAACTTTATAATTCAGATATTATGGCAGGAAAATGGAAATAAATGAGTGCATAGCACTCTTTTGTTGTATATAGGTATGGACAGATGGGAGAGAATTAAGTGAATACATGTAAACTGTGATATGGTGAAATAGAGAGAAAGGAAAAATTGGATACTATTTTTAAATGGTTTATGTAACTTACCTTCTATGTATTTGTAGACTACAGGATTATAAAATATTTTATGATTTGACTAATGAAGTTTCTGTATATTAATTAGTTATGATTAAATAGTCTCTGTGGGAGGCAATGTTAAGATATTCAAAGTACATAAGCTTTAAAATTATTATAGAGGAAAATTATGAGACACAGACAGACAAGATTGTTAGAAAAGAAAAGAGATATGGATATTCTAGAAAACTTTGCTGATGACCTTGGTAATGTGGTTATTAATAGGCTGCATAATTGTCCATGCATAGAAATTCGTTCCCATTCTATACAACCGTTATATATTTATGAGAATTCCTGATTGTTGGTGTTTTATGCTATGCCTTTATAAGCATGTGGTTTGTTTTATTTAATATAACTTTGTTACCAAAGAGGATGAGACTGAAGTTAGTCGGTTTTATGAAGATAGCACTTCTATACTGTGGCAAGCTTCCAATTATCTTCTGTGAATCTACTGTACTGTAGAGGACAGTGCATGGTGATTTCGGTATAGCTATGACAGGAATATATAAGTAAAAAAAAAAAAAGACGAATAGGAAAAATCCTCAATATCTTGTGAACACAAGTTAATCACTGCAAATGTAACTTAGATTGAAAGTGAGATGTTGGTATCCGTTGGGATGAACAGTGATTCACAAGCACAGTATCAGTATAATTTATAGAAGAAAAAATATATAAATAGTAATGATTCAAAAGAAAATTGTATCATATGTACAGGTATAAATACATATAGTAATGCCTATTTAACATTTAAATAGTATTGTGATTGATTGGATTGTAGGACGCCATATAATGAAATGAAAAATTTATAAGCCATATATATATATATAAGAAAATGGCAGAGACGATAGACAAAAGAAACGTAGGACAGCAGAAAAAAAAGATAAGCAGATGACATAAGAAAAAAAAAAGGAAACAGCAGGAGAAGACTGGATGCAAACTTCCATAGAGAGAGACATGGATAGTCAGTATGGACGAGCTGGTTTATGAATATGGATACTGGCGTAATTTATGAGATTTTTATATGGTTTACTGATGGATAATAAACTACTTTATGAATATATATGTAGAATGAAAAATAAATACTATATTGTAAGTTTTACATGTTATAGAGAATTATTTGTTGAGAAAATGTTTGCGAGCTGAGCCATTGTTCTTTAATTATAATGGTATTATAGTGAATACAAATTTAAGAAGCACAGGTAGTTAAAAGAAAAAGAAAAACAAAAGGACAATTGATTGTTGTTAAATGTATGAGCATTAAAGTTTTGAAAAGTGTACATGGGTATACTAGATTTAAGTTGAAAGGATCCTATTGAACCTATAACTGTTTTAAGAGACCTTTATATCCAATGCAAATAAAATGAGAGATAATATAAGTTGTGGAAGTAAGGCTATATCTGTCAATTTAATCCCAGGAATATATAAGAAAAGTTACTAGAGGATATAAATGAAAGTTAAGATATAAGAAAGTTAAATATTGTTAACAATAGATTACAGTTTACAGTTAAAAATTACTGTTGTAGATGGTTTTGCCAATTTTATTAATTTCTAGTTAACCTTTGTTAAATCTTGAGATATTGTATCTATTAAGATTTTAATTGGTTGAAAAAAAAAAAAAGTATAATCGAAGCGTATAATGCTAAATTAACGAGCATGTAAGAATTGTTGGTATACATGTTGACTCAATTGACTGGAATATGAGATTGGATGTGTTGTATTTAGACCATTGTCACTTTTGACATAACTGTTGAGTTGAAGTAAAATAAGAGTGTTAACTAAGGCTTTTAATAGTAAACTCATCAACATATAAGAATTGATGTTGTCACTTGCATAGCATACGAGAACGGATGTATTAAATAAGTGAGGGTGTTTTAATGTTGAATTGTACAAAATTACAGGTGTAGAGATATTGGAAGTTTATAATAATAACGGTGATGTTGTTTTCAAATATTTGGTTGATATTGATCAGATAAATAAGATTGAATTAAATTTAAAGCGTTGTCTTTGACGACGACGGAAGTTAAAATTTTTATAAGTAATGATCAACGCAATCAAATGCTGGGCATTTGATTCCATAGATTAGTCCGAGCACCTATATGCACTTGTATGTGTGGCTGAACGCCCTTTGGAGAAATCGGATTGACTATTGTACTAACTAAATAGTTTAAATTGAAATTAATCCTTTCAGAATTGATTTTATGTGTCTGTTGTAATTAATGGGAAATTAGAAGAGGTGCTAATTTATAGAACCCAGACACCGTATACAGACACTTTAGAAATATTATGAATAAAGCGCTCGAGGTGTACAAGATAGTTACACTGCAAGATTGTAGTAAGGACGATCACAAGGTAAAATTTGATACACCTCTATGGAAAATAGTCGGTAAATATACGCGGTGAAGAGTTGTACATGAACGAATAGATCTGAAAGATTAAGGAATGCTAGTGATACAATGATGAGTTACAATCCATGACAAGCTGAATTATGAGCAAAATGGCTAATAGAACGGGCGGTTGATATGACAATGAAAAATGATTTGCAATACTTTGATGAAATTATGAGATTAATATAATAATCATATGACTATGAATACGATTTATGGATTTTAAGGTAAATGATGGTGATTTAGATTTGATGATATACTGATGAGATGATTGCGCTGAGGTCGCGGCTGATGGTTCCGTATACGTTAGTTCACGGAGAAAATGGGGATCCGCGTGTGCTCAATGCGACGTACAACGACCGACTCGCTTTTTGTTGATGCTACTCAAGATTTGGTAGATACTAGATATATATCAACCAGATATATAATTCGAATTTGGTACATAATTAAATTGAATTAACTTATGATTAAATGTTATAAAGTCCTTTAAAGCGTTGGAGAAATAGTAAAATGGAACCAGGAAATCCAGTTCTTAAAGATATGTAATAGAATAAAAAGTAATAGTAAATATTGATGGGAGTGCATATAACCCATAGTTGAGTTGCAATGTAGAGCACTTGAGGCTGAAGTAAAAATAGCATAGTACCATAAAGAATATGACTAGTTGGAGGCCGTAACTCCTTGCGTGCGCAAGCGGTGAATGCCTCATTGAGAAAATGACCAGTTGTTAAATATTTGATGTGTTTCAGTTGGAGGCCGTAGTTCCTTGTGGCGGCAAGCAGTGGCTGAGTCTAATGAGAATCTGACCAGTTTGAGGCCGTAGCTCCTTGTGTGGGCAAGCGGTGGCTGAGTCTAATGAGAATTTGACCAGTTTGAGGCCGTAGCTCCTTGTGCGGGCAAGCGGTGGCTGAGTCTAATAAAATCCAGATCTGTTGAGACCGTAGTCATAGTGGGCAAGCGGTGGCATTTTTTTAATGTTTTGTTTTAACAGGTATTTCACTAATTAGCTAGGCAGCCGTGTTTGCAGAGATGCTGACTAGTACCTGGTGTAAAAAATTAAGTGATACAACTTAAGGCGGAAAAATATAACAAAGATTGAATTCATGATGTTGAAATGTAATGTGTAGTTGTCAGTGGCAACTTTCATATTTTAAGTATGTAAAGTATCTCAAACTAAATTTTATATGATTTTAATTTTATTATATTACCCGATGTTAACTGTTATGATAATATCGAATGAGGCCCTTCGATAACGTTGGATGGCCGAAGTGGCTACGAATACCATCGATAAAATATAAAGTGAATAGTAGGCTTACTAAACTCACGTTCGTTTGACGAAAGTTAGTAATTCGTTTTATGGAAATTGCGCAAGGTTTTACAACAAACTCCCAGAGTCTGTATTCAATTTGCCAGAAAAAGAAATCAAATGTGTCATAAAATATTTTCTTTGAAAAAAAAAAAGCTTATTATAAAATTGAAAAATTTATAAATGTCATCATTTATAAATCAGTGTTTTTTTTTAGAAAATATCTAACTTGAAATTCATAGCGCTGTCAATGTTGTCTGATTGAACGGAGATTAAGTGCGTAGCGGTTTTTATGTTGATTGCCGCACGCCTAATCCTTGTTGTTAATTAAATATAAGTAAATCAATATTTATTTACAAGAGCAACACACAGGTTTCTTGTTTGTTCTTCTTGTGATGAATCTGCGTTTCGAATAAGCGATAGATTCAAAAATCTTGACTACTCAAAAGTGCTTATATTAAGTTTGTTTGAATAAAGATTATTTCTATTTCACATTAATCTGGAACAGTGGGTTTTGGTTTATGTTAAACTGGTGTTGTAAAGAAAATTGAGATCAGTATCTACAATCATTTATAGTTCCCTAAATGTACAGGGTTCAAAGGGTGCAATAGATTACTTGACCAGTGAGCTGATGGTATTGTTAAGTAAATCATAACTGAAATTCAATGAATTATGTTACATATATTAAAATAATTCTCTGGTAAATCAAGAGTATCGTCGAAGTAAAATAGTAGTAGTAGTATTGAGGGTATTAGATCCACTTGAATAATATTGACATGTTATTTTCTATTGGTGAGGTGAAGGCAGGCAGCGATTTTGTTCTAATTTTATGTCACGAGAATAATACTTTCTCTTTATATTTTTTTCTCTATATATGTAGGTAATTAAGTTTTACCTTTTGTAATGTGATATGTTAAATTTATCCGTTAAAATATTCATGATGAGAAATGTCAAGTTCTATTTTGGAGGTATAAAAAAAAATGCAATGTTCATCGGATCGGAAACTTACATTGTGATGTTGATATGTTACAGTCTGACTCATAGAAGTCAATCACCGCCAAATAATTGTTTGTTACTCTAAAAGGTTGTTCATGTTTTTGGGTGATTTGGATTATGTAAATTAATATATGTTATGTTATATTTTGTGCATTCTGAATGCATGCCGAAACTTAGCTCTGTTAGTATTGATTTTAGATTGTAAACCTTTGACAGTATACTAAGATAGTCAATGTTATGAAAGTAATGTGTATCTTTAGTTTATTTAGTTAAGTATTTGTTATATGATCCTGTAGACACTATATCTTTTGATAAGCATGACTACGCTCATCAGTTACCTATGTGTCTGGGCCAGACACTATTGCAGGATGGCCGACTGTTAACTATCGTGTGACGCACCATTAATTAAAAATGGTAAAGTCAATAATCATGTAACCTGAAACGGAACGTCAGAGGCCAAAGCCAAAGTAATCTATGTGACATTGACAAGTGGATGACGGACGATTGAACGGAGGCAGCGGGAGTTTTGGAGCGAAAGTGTTGATATTATTATAAAAACAAATAAGAGATAGATAATTGTGAATATTGTAGGCATTGAGGTGTTTCTCTCCCTGACTAATCGGCATTACGCCTAAGTCGTCAGGATACTAGTGATTTTAAAACTCCACTGGTGCCCCGCCAGCGTAAACCGTTAGCGCAGGCGGGTGCAGCATTCCATTATCATCCCTCAAAAAAAAATACAACTATATCATGGGGGCTTGGGAAGTTCACTTAAGAACTATGGCATGTGCGCTGTAGCATGGTGCGGGACAGTTTCATTTACAAATTATGACTTAGTATTTCAGTTGTTTGTTGTTCAACAATGTTATCTGATTGAACAGAGATTAAGTGCGTAGCGGTTTCTATATTGATTGTCGCATGCCTAATCCTTGTTGTGAATTAAATATAAGTAAATCAATATTTATTTAAAAGAGCAACACACAAGTTTCTTGCTTATTCTTCTTGTGATGAGTCTGCATTCCGAATAAGCGGTAGAATCAAAAACTTGACTATTCAAAAGTGCTTATATTAAGTTTATTTGAATAAAGATTATTTCTATTTCTATTTCTATGTTTATTCGTAATTTAAGTTACTTAAGATACTATACCATGGTGCCAGTTTCATTAACGTTTCGTTTCACTCTTAAATTTTGCAGCGGTGGTCGCGGGTCGATCCTCGCACAGTGCAAACATTTGTATTCATGAGTATGATTGTTTGTGTCGGTCTGGGTGTTTTTTATATATATTATGTATGTATTTAGAAAAACAAATATCTAAGTATTTATATCAGTTGTCTAGTACCCATAAAGCTCTACTTACCGTGGGACTAGATAGCGTTGTGTTAATTGTCCAGGGTTTTTCCACACTTACGGGCCGAAACCAACGTGCGTGCGTGCGTGTCTGTGTCTGTGCATGTGCGCGTGCGCTAGCGTGGGTGCGTGCGTATGAGCGCATGTGTGAGTGTGTACTTATTATTATTATTATTAATATCCCAATTTGTTTACCAAGCATGATCAGATAAAAGACTGTCTCAGATCACAAAGAACAAATAAAATACTGATAGCAAAGAGCAATTTAATGCTCTACCAAAATAATGTATCATTTATGCCACATTTTTTTTAATTACTTTAATTAGATTTGAATGAATTTTATTAATTTCATTTATAAAATTATAAGACAACTCACCCCAACTGCATATCCAACGCTTTCACCGATCGCCGTTGCAAATATTGAGAAGCATATGTAGGCTAGTACCACTACACAGCAGTAGAAGAACTCCAGCTTTAGCCACGGCCATCGGTCATACTTCTCCACAAAGTGGAATGTGTACATGAGCAGTAGCAGCAGGGTTACGACGTTCGCAAACCAGTACAGTATGTTGAAGAATATAGCTGATAACCACACCCATGACACCTTTATGCAGATGAACCCGACTAGGTTGCATATCTGAAATTATAATATAATTATTACTGCAGTCTGTTTTACCGATGTTGCCAGGTATTTGTATTTTTTAAATAGGCTTGTGGCACTATAGGAAATTAAGACAAAATTAATAAAGTATAGGTATTAATAAATATATGGTACTTGTATAGAATGGAATAGAATAGAAAATCATTTATTCAAATAAACTTAATTTAAGCACTTTTGAATAGTCATAACAATGTTTTTTTTTTAATCTACCGCTAATTCGGAAAGCTGTAGAAAATAATTTATTCAAATAAACTTAATTTAAGCACTTTTGAATAGACATAACAATTTTTTTTTTAATCTACTGCTCATTCGGAAAGCTGTAGAAAATAATTTATTCAAATAAACTTAATTTAAGCACTTTTTTTTAAGCTACCGCTCATTCGGAAAGTTGTCATCACAAGAACGAGCAAGAAACTTGTGTTGCTCTTTTAAATAATCTATGTAAGTTCACATTATACAATTCGAAATGTGTGAACACAAACTACCAACCAGCACTAATTTATTAGGGTTAAATATAAGTACACAATAAGATTAAATCAGTCCTGGTGATAAGATAGTATAGAGGTATCGAAATAGATTTTCTTATTTTTCACTAAAATAAAGACTAACCGCCTTTTTTTATAAAATAAATATCGGTTTATAGTGTCATATAATCATAAAACAAACACCTATTTAAAGTATTTTGCTGTTTGAAATAAAAAAATTGGTTGGTTGGTAGCTTAATACTGTTAAATTACTCAAGTTAACTCGAGTTATGTTTATTACGAGTTAGCACATCTCTAATAGGGAGGCAAAAAAGTATATAGAAAATTGAACTGTATAAGAGGAAAAATTCAATTCATAAAATGTACTACATTAATAAATGATACTTAAATTTTAATTGAATTTATAATTCATGGGACAAGAATTTCAGGAGTATTATCCCTGAATTTAATTTTGTTATACCCATTACGATTAACACTGTATTTTTTTATTGTTTCCTTCTTTTCTATGGAGTTATGGGAATCATTATTACATAGTATAAAACAAAGTCGCTGTTTGTCCCTATGTATGCTTAGAGCTTTAAAACTACGCAACGGATTTTGAAGCGGTTTTTTTTAATAGATATAGTGATTCCAGAGGATGTAGGTAGGTTGGACTCCATTTTCCGCAATTGGCCTCTCATTCGGGCCGTTGTGCGAATGAGAGGCCAATGATTCCAGAGGAAGGTTTATATATATAATACATGTACACCCGTGCGAAGTCGGGGCGAGTAGCTAGTTAGGAGATAAGGCATATGAGTGAAGTGCCATCTCATTTAATTTTTTTAGATGCTGGCCAAACGACTCCTTTTACAGTTACAGTTTCAGTATACAGGCAACAGCTAACCATATATATCTAATTATATTTTGTACTAGCTGTACTCGCGACGTTGTCCGCATCGAATTTAACTTTCTCTTCTAAAATAAAAGTAGCCTAAGTTACTCCTTATTACATCAGCTACCTGCCAAGAAAAGTCCCTTCAAAATCAGTCCAGCCATTTCAGAGATTAGCCGACACAAACAGACAGACAGATAAAAATTGTAAATAATATTATTTTGGTGTATGTACCGTATTTATATTCATATGCATGTAGTAACTGTTATTTCAATATTACAAACAGACACTCCAATTTTATTTACATGTAGAGATTTTAGTGGTAACACCACAATGTTACACACAGTGGTGCCAAACAAGCTTATGGTCTGCCTGATTACCATCCTGATGATCATCATAGCCAATAAACACCAGAGGTATCAAGTGTGCTTTACCAAAATGCTAAGAAGCTCATATTAAAAACTCACCACTTGAATTAGTTTAAGTACACCAGGTAGTGTTTTGACATAGTTCTTGTCAAACCTCAGCACTTTCACTTCTGGTGGTGGAGGGGCTTGTGGACTCTGTTGGTTGCCGTAGTTGTCAAACATAGTTGTAGCTGGAACAATTGACAGCAATTTTGAAATAATAATAATAATTCTATTGTCATCACATGCATCATCCTCATATAACTTTTAGACTCATCCACACTTGGCTAAGGCCTGCATGTTTGAACATATTACCCCCGTAAAATAGGAGATATATATACAGCTAAGGCCCCCGTAAAATAGGAGATATATATACAATATATATAAATAATAATACGCGCAAAGAGTAAAAACTCAGCAAAAAAAGCTGAGAAAACAGAATATACAAATAATAATAATAATAACGAGAGACTTGGCATGTTCCGTCCTTTGTACTGATCATCAGCTTAAGCTGTGAAAAACAGATAATAATAATATTTCCTACAAAAAGGCACAATTTAATATTGTGACAACAAAATTGAAAAGAATGTTATTTTGATGTATGTATCATATTTATATTCATATGCATGTAGTGAAAAGCAGTTTAATCAATATTACAAACAGACACTCCAATTTTATTTACATGTATAGATAATAGTTAAATATAATAGGAATGGATATGAATTTCTACTAAATAAGAAGCAGGAGTCTGCATACTATTCTCAATGTAGCCAGATTGATATAGTTTCATAATTAGATTTAATTCTTTTGTAATAATGCACGTTTCTCTAGACATGTTTACTATTAAACATATTAACATAATATTATATGCATTTGCAAATTTTGTATATTTATTTTTAATATTACAGGAGCTAAAACAATACAATTACAATCTATTATATTAAAACAAACAGCATTTCTTTTTATTTGCATAGTCCGTATGTTGATCATTGGCGCGCTTCTTTCGTCAACAAAATGCATGCAGTGTGTTAAGTTACAGGCTGAGAAAATTGTCAGAATGGAGAGAAAACTATGTAGAAAATACTTGACCATTCCCGTTCTACAAATTCTTCACCACACCTACCATTACTTACCTAAATATTCAAAGCGGTGCAATCACAGGTAGCACCAATAAATTTATATTAGCCACTTTTCGTGTATAGATAGCACGTTTTTTTTCTTATCAGACTTCTTATTAAATTCTTGATGTTTGTGAATATTTAGGACATTTTTTACGTACATAAAAAACAATTATTTATGAACGAGAACGAGGAATGAGGAAAATTAATTAATTTAATTTCATATTTTTAGACTGCATTGACTTGTCATTAGTTGTTATTGTCAAGGTTGACAAGTTTTGTTTTATTCATCAAATGTCTCTGTACTGACAATGGCTGTATGGCCTAAGTCCTTTGGCTTTTCCTTAAGAATCGGACCAAAAAAATTATACATGTCACTTTCCGATGTGTCATCCAGAGTCTGAGATTCTAAGTTTCTGAACTATTCAAATGCACTGCAACTTTTAAACCAATTTACGACTTTATCATAGCAACTATCGGAGAATTATAAACATTTCAATTATGGACACATACAAGGACTTAACACAAACTTATAATTAATGAAAAGATTTGGCGATATCGCCTTGAAGAATTTTTGAATTTCATGGAAATACTACTGAAGATTAGGCTGTATGGTCTCGTACCTTTGCCTATCCACTTGTGGATAAAATATACCACTACTACTTCTAAGTTTCTGAACATAGTTAATTAGTCTGTGTTGATAACCGAGTTATATTCTTATCGGATTTAAAAATTCTGAAAATTGGATTTGATAAATAGTTATTCCCAGTGACTAAAGTTTTAATATATAATAAGCGTATATTTAATGTAGATTAGTAGTTTTCTGTGTGTTGAACTATTGACTTGATTGCTTCGCCGTGTGCTATCCTGAACGTGTGGAACCGGTTGACTTTTTTTTGTGTTTCCATTCCCACTGTTGTTCATATGTGATGGGAGATAGAGACTGGAGACCGTTTGTCTACGGCGGTTTAGCGTCGATAGTGGCAGAATTTGGTAAGTTTATATATTCCCTTGGGTGCTAGATAACCTCAAATCAACCCCTTTAAAACCCCTACAGCTCCCACTATCAGGGTTCTAAGTTCAATAATAGTCCTATCGTAATTTCAAGATAATAACTTATATTCCCAAATATCGTATATTCCCAAATGTGCCTCAGCAGAGTTTATTAGAAATGAGATAAAATTATTATTTTATATTTGGAAATATTTCCTATATAAATTATGTAATTTATAATGTAAGAGCAAAAGAACGTCAAGATAAACACATAAATAAAAAATTAAGGTATCATCTATTTATCTTGACTTTTGACACAACTAGACAACTGATATAATTACTCAGATATTTTTTTTGTAAATATATATACAACTATCTGACTACGCAAACATTGTTTTGTCATATAAGTTAAAATCGCTATAAAAAATAGGGGTTGATTCTAGAAGAGTATAAAAAAAATTGTCCAAAAATAAAAGATAAATGTTAGGGGTGGACAAACCTCATCACTTAGGGGTATGAAAAATAGATAGTAGCTGATTCTCAGACCTGATAAATATGCATATATAATTTCATAGAAATCAGTCAAGCTGTTTCGGAGGAGTATGTTAACTAATATTGTGACATGAGAATTTTTTTATAAGATATACATTTGACAAAACCTTGAAATATATCCATGGAACAAATCCTGTCCTAGAATTTAGACATATATGAAATTCTGTTTGCCCTATGGTTGACTGCCAGAAAATAACTCTAAAGTTAAGTCCGCAATGAGCAGATGTACCTTTATTTCTTTATTTGTGCATTGAAGTTTAAATAAATAAATATATTTACAACATTCTCCTGATGTATTTATGCCTATGAATTTCACCAGATCACAATATTAATAACTAATATATATATTTATTATGATGACCCCTGATGTTTGACCTTTATTTGTTATTTAATTTATATTTGTTATCTATTTATTGTTATACTTCAAACTAACATCAATAAGTTTATATTCCTATAGTTTATAAATGATGTAAGGAGTCATTCATAAATTATCTAAGACAAATTTTATGTTATTTTGACTTATTTATAAGTCCATTCTAAAACCTGTATGGACATATGGCTTGCAACTTAGGGGAAGTGCGTCAAAGTCAAATATCAACATCATTCAAAGGGCCCAAAATATTATACTAAGAACAGTATCGGGTGTCCCTTGGTACATCAACAACGAAATTCACAAGGAACTTGGTGTACTGACAGTAAAGGAGGAGATCCTCAATTGTAAAGAAAAATATAAAAAGCGACTATGTAACCACCCAAATCAACTGGCTGCTCAATTACTACAAATACTTTACCCCAAGCGACAAATAAGAAGTGACATTGTGTAATGTTTGCAGTATGCTTAAAGAGTAGATCTTCCAGCTGGGGTGGACACTCCATTCTTAGATCCCACACCCAAAAAATCTGCTCATAGTTCTGGGACTGATTGCAGCAAAAAAAATTATGACTTAGCTCGCTGGAAGCAAGGACTAATTGTATAACACACTTGTTCCCATATATGAGATGTACTTATATATATATAAATCTTCCTCTTGAATCACTCTATCTATTGCTAAACAGTACAATGTCAATGTCAATGTCAGTTGGACTCCATTTTCCGCAATTGGCCTCTCATTTGGGCTGTTGTGCGTATAACACACTTGTTCCATTAAATCATATATGATATTACCGAGACAGTAGAAGTGACAAAATTATATATATATATATATATATATATATATATATATATTCATAGTCTTTATTAATTAACTACATACAATTACACAATTTAAACTTAAAAGTATTTACTTTTAAGTTTAAATACATATATAATATTATGTATATGTTAACTTATTAGTCATTTTGCACATTAATATCTTAATCAACTTGACCTTTAGACACAAAGGCCTGCTTTTTTTATACTGTCATGGTGGCAAATAACCATATGGGCCATCTGATGGTAAATTATCATAGCCTATAGACGTTGAAGACACCACGGATCTCAAATTGATTATTTTTTGAAACGAAAATAAAACTAATAATAAGTGTATAGTGGAAGCTTCTCTGAAACCGCACTGTCCGAGACCACTTAGTTTCTAGTGCAGGGTAGGTGAACCTTTATGTATCAACGTGCCATTTTTTTCCAAAAATGTTTAATGGGGTCATTGACGTGCCATCAAATAATTTTGACTTTCTGATATAATAAATACTATCAAAACTCTCTATGAAATAAAGTAAAAAGAGGTACATTTTGGATTGTTTTCATTACACGCATAAATTAAATTATTGTAAAATTAGTGCGACTTCTGCTGCTGCAGGTTAGATGACAAATAATTTATGTCAGGCTTGTACGATGTTACTTTTAGCAAAATGCATGCTGAAAGCCCCACTGGATTCATCTGTCAAACGGTTTCTAACCGAGTTTTTAATGTCATTCATCCCTGAAAATAATGACTCGCAGGCATAGGTAGGTGAAAATATTGTTAAAATAGCATGAGCCAGCTTCTTCAAACAGTTTTATGATCGACGACGTGCCTCAAATATTGTGTCGCGTGCCGTCAATGGCACGCGTGCCATTGGTTCGCCTACCCTGTTCTAGTGTGTGGGGATGAATTCAATCTGAAATGAATACCCTCCTCCAGCATTTTCCATATGTTCTATCTTTTGCCAGAGTACATGGGTACATACCTCATTACGACTGATTTAGTCTTATTGTATATTTATATTTGACCCAAAACAATTAGTGCTGGTTGGTAGTTTGTATTCACACGTTTCGACTTGTAAATGTAAACTTATAAGGATTATTTAAAAGAGCAACACACAAGTTTCTTTCTCGTTATTCTTCTGATGAGACAGCTTTACGAACGAGCGGTAGATAAAAAAAAATTTTTGACAATCAAAAGTGCTTAAATTAAGTTTATTTGAATAAATGATTTTCTATTCTATTCTATTGTACAAACAATTCTAGGCACATTCCCAATCGACACAACAAAAACTCGTCTTCAGGTCCAGGGACAGAAGATAGACCCGAGGCATGTGGAGCTTCGGTACACGGGCATGGTGGATTGCTTCGTCAAAACCACGCGCCAAGAGGGGGTCAAAGCTCTGTATTGTGGGTGAGTTAAATATAAATTTTGCACACCTCTTATGAAGTTAATGTATTTATTTATTTGAGCGACCAACAAGACATACATATATTGTTTATGTACGGATCTCAACAACATATTGTTAACACAACGTATTATTATTATATATATATATATATATTTATTATATCTCCCTTTTTACGGGAGTAATATATTCAAACACGCGGGCCTTAGCCAAGCATGGATGAGTTATATGATGAAGATAGAAATTTTCTGACTATGCCGAATAGTGTTTAGTATGAGGCTTTTTGTAATAGGTCTATTGTAGAGGAGGGGATATGCACCGTGTCTAGGTGTGTGTTCAGTTTTGGTATAACTCCTGTGGATGACAAAACTATGGGTGTGTCTGTGTGCATTATTATTATTATTATTATATATATATATTTTTATATCTCCTTTTTACGGCTTATTTTTAAGATGAGTTATGTGATGAAGATAGAAATTTTCTGACTATTATTATTATTATTATTATTATGTTTTGTTTGTTCATCTATCTGAGAATGAAAGTCCCGTCAAAATTGGCCCCGCCGTTTCTGAGCTTAACAAGTACAAACTGACAAACAAAACATTTTTTAAATAAAATTTTTGATGTAACTACCACATATACGTTCATGCATTTAGTGAAAACCTATTAATTTAAAATTACAAACAGACACATAAATTTTATTTATTTATATAGATGCAATCAGTCAAATGTTATCTTACAATGACAGTGTCTGTGACGTAAGTTATCTGATCTGTGAATATGTATGTGTTACTCATATTCTTGGCAAAATCAATGTACGGTACGGTAGTAAAATAAAAAAAATATTAAAAATCGCAACTTTTTTTATACTACGTAGTTAGCAAACAAGCATACGGCCCATCTGATGGTAAATGGTTACCGTAGCTTATGAACGTCTGAAACACCAGGGGTGTCGCGTGTCACTTGTGTGTGCGCATTACCGACCCTTAAGAAACCTTAATATACCCTTCTTGAAAAACCCCATGATCTCTCGAGAAATCCTCGGCAAGTAGTTCATTCCATAATCTAAGTGTACGCGGGAGGAAGCTTCTCTGAAACCGCACTGTCCGAGACCACTTAGGTTCCAGCGTGTGGGGCTGAAGTCCCTGTAGATGGCGAGCGGTGCGATGGTAAATGGTAGGCGTGAATATCTTGACTATGCCATTTTGTAATAACGAATTTATTACAAAATGGCATAATCATGATATTACGTTTACGATTTTTTAATTGGTTCATCAAAATGGAAAGGATTTTATTAGATATAATATCATTATTGAATAATCTATACTCATGTTATAAAGCTGAAGAGGAAGAGTTTGTTTGTTTGAACGCGCTAATCTCAGGAACTACTCGTTTGAATTGAAAAATTATTTTTGTGTTGGATAGTCCATTTGTCAAGGAAGGCTTTAAGCTACGTAACATTACGCTACGACCAATAGGAGCGGAGCTGCATTGAAAAATATTTGTAAAAGGTGGGAAAATGAAAAGCAGACGAAATTTCTCGAGTCAGCTAGTCCTTTATATGTGTCATATTGCGGATGAATGATACTATTTTGTTGGTCGAGACGATGTATATTACAGATGGTAATAAACTGACAATATATACATAGAAATAATGATCTTATATACTAAATAACAATAGGAAAATGTAAGGTGGGGTGACACAGTTTAGACACAGCAGTGCTTAGTAGACAATATTGATTTTGTGTTATTAGACATTATTAAATGCAATTATTATTTTGATGTATCTAGGTTACTGTGTCCCATATGTCACATGACCCTTCAATCGAGTAAAATTTACATAGGCAAGAAGTTTGAAGACAGAAATACGTGTGACCTTGGTACCAAGTCAGACTTGGTACAAGATCCGCCTGTGACCGAGGCGGATTTTGAAATAGATAATCAATACAATAGTTAATTAAGTTAATGATTATGAGAAATATAGATAGAAATAATTTTTATGCAAATAAACTCAATACAAATATTATTTCTATTTCTATTCTATTATTTCTTTAAAATAGTTATTTTTTTTATTCTACCTCTCATTCGGAACGCAGACTCATCACAAGAATGAGCAAGAAACTTGATTAATGATAAACATTTTTAATTTTAACCATTTCAATTTCTCTCTGATTATTAGTTAGTTAATCAACTAAACTAAAATACCATCCTGATCATCTGGATGAATGGCGGTCCTCCACAGTGCGGTTTTCTAGAAACTTTTTGCCACGCACAACCAATTTGTGGAATCACCTTCCAGAAATGGTATTTCCGAACCGTTACGATATTGAAGCTTTCAGGAAAAGATAATTCCTCCTTAAAAGGCCGACAACGCACTTGCAATTCCCCTGGTGTTGCGGGTGCTGATGGGCAGCGGTAATCACGTACCACCAGTTGAGCCGCAAGTTCGTTTGCCCTCTATGCTATAAAAAATTAACTTTCGACCAACACTGCTATGACAGTGATAGTTGATTCCTCTGATTACCGTATTATCTGAGCATTGTTGTATCATTCATATCAACTAGCATTTTATTTCACTTGCATCCTCTCATCCTTGCATCTTCTTCTGGCGGCAGGATGTACGGACAAAATCAAAATCAATCAAAAATCATTTATTCATGTAGGCCTTTTTAGCTGCTTATGAACATCAAATGTTTTTCCCTACCGTCCAGTTTAGTATACAGATCCAATTGAGAAGAACTGGCAAGAAACTCAACTGAATTTTTTATTTTCATTTAAAGTTGCCAGTTTAATTACATTGTTTACTTTTATAGTTATTTTGTTATGAAAGTAAAACTAACATTAAATGAAAATCCCGTACATGAACAACTATTGCCATGCACGATCGTCTTACGGACTTTTAGTGAGTAAAGTTTTGTTAAAGTTAAGAGTTAGCTTTGCTCAGTAAATATGTTTTAACAGATTCAACGCTGCTTGCTTACTGTCCTACCTAATTACCGACACATGCAATATATTTCACCTCCTTAACAATAAAACACTGCTCAAGTAGCTTGGTGGCAGTGGAAACCCCTCATCAATCATTCGGTATTCGATAGGCTCTATTTTGGCGAATGTGCTCAAGAACCGTTCCATCACCGCACAACAAGACATAGAGAGCGGCTCCACCCCTACACTGTTGACATCCCAGCTGCTCGAACCAACCGTTTTGCATCATCTTTCCTTATGCGAGCAGCTAAGGAGTGGAACTCTCTACCAGCGTCTATTTTTCCTACCTCTTACAACATTGGGTCTTTAAAGTGAAGGCACTATTTGAGCTTGCGTGTAACATCTTAGACCACATCATCACTTAACATCAAGTGATATTGCGGTCAAACGCGTTCAAATTTAATAATACAAAAGAAATCGCTACTATTATCAAGGAACTGGGCTTAAGCTCAAGCTTAAGTAACTTGTTGCAGGCTATGGCCGGCGGTATTACGGCAGGCTACATACGGCACAATAAAGTTTGGCACATACTATTCAATGAAGAAGGCAATAGCTAAGCACCGCGCGGACGGCGGCACCAGGGAGTATCTGCTGACGAACACATTCTGCGCAGCGTTCTCCGGTGGACTGTCCAGCGCGATTGCCAATCCCACAGATGTATTGAAAGTTAGAATGCAGGTAAAACATTTATTATGATATAGTATGTAATCTATATAACTGAAGAATTTGTTTGTTTATTTGAACGCGCTACTCTCAGGAATTACTGGTACGAATTGAAAAATTCATTTTGTGTTGGATAGGCCATTTGTCGAAGAACGCTTTAAGCTGTATAACATTACGCTACGACCAATAGAAGCGAAGCGTCAGTGAAAAATCTTGCAAAAACGGGGAAAATTATTCATATTTGAGGGCTTCCGGTGCGTGCACAGCTAGTACGGCCTCGGTGGTCTAGTCTAGGTAATTTCTGTCTGTTTGTTCTTGCTAATCTCTGAAATGTCGGGACCGATTTTGAAGGGACGAGGGAAGATAGCTAATGTTATAAGCCTACTTTGATTTTAGAAATCTTATTTATTGGAATAAAGCAGTACAATTTACGTGGATTTACGCGTGTAACAGCTAATATAATAGTTGTTTATGTATGTAACTATAAGGATAGATGTGGTAGTTAAAGGTACAATCCGTCCAATTTTAAATTCATGACTGGGGGTGAAGTTATTGATAGGTCCGCTGCGTGGTATAGGTGACGTATACGATAGAATCATTCTGTTATATGCTTAGAGTGGCGCGGGGTGGGGCGGGGCGGGGCGGGGCGGGTGTAGTGTGACGTATACAGAGAGAATCATTATATACGGCGGACACGCGGCGCGGGCGCGCGCGCGGCGCGTAGCGGGCGACACGTGGCGCGGGCGCGCGCGCGCGGGGCGGGGCGGGGGGGCGGGGCGGGTGTAGTGTGCGGAGTGTACAGAGAGTGAGTCAGACGGGGTCGGAGCGGCGCGGCGTGGCGCGCGTGGCGGCGGACACGTGGCGGCGCGCGCGGGCTGGGGCGGGGCGGGGTGGGGCGCGCGCGCGCGCGCGCGGGCGCGCGTGGCGCGGGGTGGCGGCGGGGCGCGCGGGGCGGGGCGGGGCGGGGGGCGGGGCGGGTGTAGTGTGCGGAGTGTACAGAGAGTGACGTCAGACGGGCGCGTGGCGTCGGAGCGCGCGCGGGCGCGGGGTGGCGCGCGTGGTGTGCGGCGGAGAGTGACACGCGCGTGGCGGCGGCGGCGGGGGAGGCGCGCGCGGGCTGTGGCGCGGGGTGGGGCGGGGCGGGGCGGGTGTAGTGTGCGGAGTGTACAGAGAGTGAGTCAGACGGGGTCGGAGCGGCGCGGCGTGGCGCGCGTGGCGGCGGACACGTGGCGGCGGGAGGGCGCGCGCGGGCTGTGGCGCGGGGTGGGGCGGGGCGGGTGTAGTCGGAGAGAGTGAGTCGGCGCGGCGTGGCGCGCGCGTGGCGGCGGACACGTGGCGGCGGGAGGGCGCGCGCGGGCTGTGGCGCGGGGTGGGGCGGGGCGGGGCGGGTGTAGTGTGCGGAGTGTACAGAGAGTGAGTCAGACGGGGTCGGAGCGGCGCGGCGTGGCGCGCGTGGCGGCGGACACGTGGCGGCGGGAGGGCGCGCGCGGGCTGTGGCGCGGGGTGGGGCGGGGCGGGGCGGGGCGGTGTAGTGTGCGGAGTGTACAGAGAGTGAGTCAGACGGGGTCGGAGCGGCGCGCGCGTGGCGGGGCGCGCGTGGCGGCGGACACGGCGTGGCGGCGGGGGCGGGGCGGGTGTGTGTGCGGAGTGTACAGAGAGTGAGTCAGGCGCGCGCGGGGCGCGCGCGGGGTGGGGCGGGCGCGCGGGGCGCGGGGTGTAGTGTGCGGTGCGGAGTGTACAGAGAGTGAGTCAGACGGGGTCGGAGCGGCGCGGCGTGGCGCGCGTGGCGGCGGACACGTGGCGGCGGGAGGGCGCGCGCGGGCTGTGGCGCGGGGTGGGCCCGACGGCGCAGCGCGCGGCGGTGATCGCGGCGGTGGAGCTGCCCGCGTACGACGCGCGCGCAAGCGGCGGCTGCTGGCGCCGCTGGGGGACACGCCCGCCAACCACTTCGCCTCGAGCCTGCTGGCCAGCCTCGGCAGCGCCGTCGCCAGCACGCCGCTCGACGTCATCCGGGTACGTGCCGTGCTTAACTCTATGCGTGATACGTAGTGTACTGTATAACAATGTTGGCAGTAGTAGATAACTTTTGAAATTTAATACTAGTTTTTAAATCTGTACTAGATTTGGTGTATATCGGTATGATCCATACTAATCTGTTTTTAGTCTGTCCTTACCTTTTCACAATCAAACCGGTCAACCCATAGCTGCACAATATGCGCAGTGTGGTTACTTGAATAGGACGATGTATTGTGGCTGTCCATGCCCCACTTATTATAGGCGCGACTGCGGGCCACCGCCGCTTACAGGGCTCGGCAACAAACAACGGTAGCACCGCATCGGCCTCTTCTTAAGCAGCACCCAACCTATTTTAAGGCTGCCCTGATCCTGCAGCTTTTTCGCCGCAGCGATCGGCCACCGCACCCATATAGCTCCGAACCGGAGTGGCTTGCTTCACCAAGTTTAATGGCCAATCCGCATATCCCACGTTCTTCGCCACAGGAGCTCTATAAGAACCGAAGCGGCCGAGCTAACAATTACTACCGATGCATAGCGGGGCAGGCACAATATTGAGGCCTTTGATTGGCTAGCGTTGGCGGCACTCTTGTAGGGCCGCCCCTTTCCTTTGGGCTTGAAACCCTTCGAAGCCACCTTCGTCTAGCCCTGCTCCTTAAGACTTGGTCACTGACGACACTGGTCATTTTTCCTTAGCAGATTCCGACTGCTCGCTCCTAATGGCGGCCATCTTCTATTTCTTCTTCGACTCCCCTTTCGCCCCCGAGGAGGCAGGAGAGGTCGAAGAGGCGGCGCCTTTGCTAGTGCCCAGTGTGAGGGCAGGATCTTTCCCTGTGGGCGGCCAAACGGGTTTCAAACAAGCCGTCGGGCTTGTATTGGCTTTGTTGTGTAGCGCGACTGTCGAGTCGCGCTACTACCCTCTCCTCCGATCCTCCAATACTTTCGCCCAGGGCGTTTGAGCACCCGAGTTTCGGGTTCTCGACTTTGGAGCTCCGGGTGTAGGAAGCCCGGTGCCTATAGCTGGCGCCTCATCCATATCTCCAGCGACGGGTGCGGGGAGTCCAGCAATCACTACTGTTACTTCCGCCTTACTCAACGCAACCCGCAGCTGCAGATTCTCCTCTGTCATGTTTCTAATCTTGGTGCGCTGGACGTACGCGTTGGATTGCAGTTGAAGTTTTCCGCAACTTACCGACCTCCATTGTGGCCGTTTGTTACACCAAACGCATCTTTCTTTCAAGGATGATGGCCACTACTTTTTTCACCGATTTGACTACGGTATTCTTCTTGTTACCGGACTTACGAATCTCGTCCAGTAGCTAGTCCATGAGCTCAATCCTATCTCCGAATATGTGTCCTATCTCCCAGTAGGCGGAGATCTGGATCTGGATCCTCCTCGCTAACGCCCGGCTTTCAAAAAAGGTACCACCGTTCGACTTGTCCATGGGTGAGAATCGTATTAACTATTCTAGAATAGTGGCTCCTGCTATGACTCAGGCTCTGAGCATCCTCTCCCTTTCCTGTCACCTGTCCTTCAACGCGGCGTAATCAGACATCAATGACATCGAAGATGCTGAGAGCTCTGATGCCGCCTCCTCGTACTGTTTCCCTCCCCCTCGCGTGTATTATACCTATAAACCTTCTTGAATCACTCTATCTATTACCGAAAAGTGCATCAAAATCTGTTGCTTAATTTAAAAGATATAAGCGAACAGACAGGCGGTTATCTTCTGTTATACTATGTGTGTGGGACTGTGTGTAGGGCGCTTGGGTCGGTGCAGCCAACGATGGTGGAAATCAAAGGCGCATATGTGAATGTATAACAGTATATTATAAAAATATATTTCGTAACAAACTATGTATGGTAGCAGAGGAAGAAAGAGGAGAAAGATGCAAGAGGAATAGAGGTATAAGAAAACCATAGCAACAATGACAATCTAAATATATATAACTCAAAGGTGACTGACGTAGTGATCTATCAACGCACAGCCCAAACCACTGGACGGATCGGGCTGAAATTTGGCATGCAGGTAGATGTTATGACGTAGGCATCCGCTAAGAAAGGACTTTGATTAATTCTACCCTCAAAGGGATAAAATAGGGGATGAAAGTTTATATGAAACTTTGTCAATTTTAAACCGATCGGGCTGAGACTTTGCATGCTAGCTACTATGACGTAGGCATCCTCTAAGAAAGGATTTTGATAAATTCCACACCTAAGGGGATAAATTAACGCGAGCGAAGGCTCGGTTAAAAGCTAGTATTCGTATAAAAATATAAATATTTGTTTGTATTTCGTATAAAAATATTTAAATACGAAAATCGTGCCAGCCAGTGGACCGAATGTAAGGAGTCCTGTACACTATGTAAAGATGTTATAATTTGTTTTGCAGACAAGATTAATGAATCAAAGGCGAGTGAAGGATCACATAGCGAAATCACATGAAATTATCTACAAAGGAACCAGCGACTGCTTTTTGCAGGTAAGAATAAAATTAAGGCCTCATCACGACTAATGTAAACCATTACCTTATATCATATGTACAGACAAACAAAGAACAATAAAAAAAAATGATAAAAAGTTATACAAAAGGCGGTCTCATCACTAACAGCAATTTCTTACAGACAACCTGGTATTGACAGATACTATTTACATAGAGAAGGTAGAAGGCGCACAGTAGACAACATATTTATAATACACATACATTTTATAAGTATAAATCAATAAACTTACACACTAATACATATTATATATCTACATTATATAATATGTATTAGTGAGTAAGTTTATTTATTTATTTAATAAGTTTATTTAATAACTTTTTATAAATTTTTTTATTGTTCTTTGTTTGTCTGTGCGCAATAAAGAATTATTATTATTATTATTATCATAAAAAATGCTGTAGGTACACAGTACAACTTGACGACCTCGGTGGTCTAGCGGTTTAGCACATTCATTTACTTTCTATTGTCACGAGTTCGATTCCTCGCATTCTACTCACATTTACATTCATATTATTATTACCTCTATATATATTCTTCTATTCTATTCATACGCCACCTACCACTTTCGTTGTTTTTTCTGTACCTAAAGGTTGTCTGGAAGAGACTGCCGGTTTGCGATAAGACCGCCTTTTGAAAAAAAAAAGATATGCATATAGTATATCTCTTTTTTGTATAATTCTTGTGTAAAATGTTTGGTGCAATAAAGACTTTATAAATAAAATGATTATTTGTATCTGTCTGGGTGTTTTTATATATATTATGTGTGTATTTACAAAAAAAAACTAAGTATTAATATCAGTTATCTAGTACCCTTAACATAGACCTTTACTAGACTATCGAGCCTATCAAATGTCTGACTTTAATCATGGATAGCAAAATCATTTCATATCTTTATAACTCTTTACATCTCGCTTGCAGACAGTGCGCAACGAAGGTTTCCTGGCGCTATACAAGGGGTTCATCCCGACGTGGCTGCGGATGGGGCCGTGGAATATCATCTTCTTCATCACGTATGAACAGCTGAAACAGTTCTACTGAGGACATCGCACGCCCAGCGTCGCCTCGCCACGACTGCACTAGTCTGGTGAATGAGATTGCAAGGTATTTCATCGTTATATATCAAAATTACGTGTCACGTTTTTTTTTTGTGTATGATAATGGAATGGTACACCCGCCTGCGCTAACGGTTTACGCTGGCGGGGCACCAGTGGAGGATGATAAGATGAGCATGAAGTCAGGTCAGTTAGCCCATCGTGACAAATTCACCAAGAATTCATCACGATGGTTTCCAGGGAGAACCACGTGGAGGTCGACCTAACATGGTACATTGCTAGCAATAGGAGTTACTAGCTCCCATTGCTAACAATCCCCTTCCCCCCACGTGTCACGTTTGTCCGCGATGAACTCCTCTACTGAACCGATTGCAAATTTGATTTGCACATTGTGTGCAATTTGATCCAACTTGAAAGATAGGATAGCTTACATCTCAATTTATAGTCGCAATATTATTTTATTCAAGAACCTTAGCCACAGCAACGCGTGGCCGGGTCTGCTACTATATATATAAAGATATATATTAATATCTGACCCTAATAAATTGGTGCTTGTTGGTGGTTTGTATTCTCACACATTTCGACTTAAAAATGTAAAGTTACAATGATTATTTAAAAGAGCAACACGCAAGTTTTTTTTAGATTTTTATGAAATTTTATTAGCATATTTAGGTCTGAGAATCAGCTACTATCTATTTGTCATTCATTATTCCTAACATATATATCATATCATAACCATAACCCTAACATTTTTTTTTATGTATAGGACAAAATTTTTATATTTTGTTTTTTATAAAGTGCCGTTAAAAATATATATTATAGTATAATCAAACGCTGTTTTTTAACACACTTTTAAACAAAATCAACCATATAACTGTGATCTATACTGTTGCTTTCTAGCCGTTTTACTTTTTTCAGTTTTAGGTTAGTTCGAAATTTATAAACAAAAAATTGCAAATGTTGCGGCTATGGAATATAACTTCACTATTTGCGTTTATAACGCAAGCTTGTTTTCTGACCTGCTTTATGTACATGAATTTAGATTCACTTTACGAGCAAGTATGTTGATGAAATAATGTAAATGTATTGTAAAGATGAACGAAATAGAATTAATCTTTATTCAAATAAACTCATTACAAGCATTTTTGAATAGTCATATTTTGATTCTACCACTCATTCGGAATGCAGGTCATCACAAGAAGAATGAGCAAGAAACTTGTGTGTTGCTATTTTTAATAGATGTTTTTTTTTATATAATAATTACAGTATAACAAGTAAGAGGCACGCGACAATCAACATAGAAATCGCTACGCACTCATTATTAGTGTAATCAGATAATATTTGTCAGTGCTATGGATTTAAAGTTTTTCTATTAAAACATTATTGTCGTTAACGAATTCTTCAATTTTATAGTAAGCTTTTTTGCAAAGGAAATGTTTTATATAACATTTAAATGTTTTTTCAGGCAGATTTATAACAGACTCTGGTATTTTCTTGTAAAACCTTACGCAATTACCATAAAACGAATTACTAACTTTAGTTAAACGACATTTAGATAAAATCAGTTTGTTATTGATACGTAAGCTTTTATTAGTGTAATCACTGACTATTTTGAAATTGTCTATATTCTTAATGTGTGAATGTACTTAGTAAGTAATATATAAGTATAAACAGATTATACACTAAAATCTGCATATCGTTTCTCTAAGCTTTATAGTATATATTATCTGTGTTTCAGAATTACAACAGAATCACCGTTAGATGTCGCACCGTTAGAAGCTGAAGACTTTGACTAAACTATTTTATATATATATATACATAAAATATTTTGCCGTGATCATCAACAATCAAAACTACATTCAAGAAAGTATTTGCAATATACTAGCGTGGGACAGCCAGCTCGTGTATTCGTGAATGAGTCCACTTTAAGGTAGATTTATATTGGCTGATGTGTCGTAGTATGACGCGTCAGAACGGTATCGGTTAAGAATATTTAGTACTAGCTGTTCCCGCGACGAATTTACCTTTATTTTTCAAAAATAAGTGGCCTAAGTTACTCCTTATTACATCAGCTACCTGCCAAAAAAAGTCCCGTTTAAATCGGTCCAGCCATTTCAGAGATTAGCCGGAACAAATAGACAGACAGACAGACAAAAATTGTAAAAAATGTTATTTTGGTGTATGTACCATATTTATATTCATATGCATGTAGTAAAAAACGGTTATTTCAATATTACAAACAGACACTCCAGTTTTATTTATATGTATAGATGATGTGTCCTGTCGTGACGTGATGACTAGTTTTCACATTCATGTCTTGTCTGGTCTTTATACCACAGTCTGTCTGTCTGTCTGTTTGTTCCGGCTAATCTCTGCAATGGCTGGATCACGTTTGACGGGACTTTTATTCGCAGGTAGCTGATGCAACAAGGAGTAACTTGGCTACTTTTATTTTAGAATAAAAAATTTAAATTCCACACGTACGAAGTCGCAGGTGCAACTAGTACTCTTATAAATTCACTTTTATTCACACATTTTTATTTCTTTTCGGACTACTCTAATGTTATTGGCCGCAGCTGGCCTTTACAGCTTCACCGGACCATCATTAGTATTGTATACGTTTGAAGCATTTATTCCCGCTCGGTTAATATGTTGATTGTTATATATATAAGATTAATTTTAATGAAGGCTGTATAGCATTGTTTCCTATTCCTGTTATCAATATTATGAATGTGACATGTTGTTTTAAATTGTTATTTTGGTTATATAGGTTTTGTAGTACGTATATATCCAATCCTAAGGCCCAATCCTTAAACACCTTATGTATAGACTAGACTAGAATAGAAAATACTTTATTCAATTTTTTTTTTTATTTATTTATAATGGGGTTGCGCTTGGTCTTACCCCATCTGATGGTAAATGATGGCAAGAACTAGGATGTAGCTCGCTTACCCAGAAGATATCTATTATCACCATAGACTTGAAGAATCCGGGGTTGTATTTCTCCGGGATAAAAAAAAATATATAAATTGAGATGCAAGCTGTCCTATCTTTCAAGTTGGATCAAATTGCACACAATGTGCAAATCAAATTTGTAATCGGTTTAGTCGTTTAGGAGTCCATCGCGGATAAACAACGTGACACGTAATCTTATATATAAAATTCTCGTGTCACAATGTTAGTTACCATACTCCTCCGAAACGGCTTGACCGATTTTTATGAAATTTTATATATTCAGTAGGTCTGAGAATCGGCTACTATTTTTTTATAGCCCTAAGTGATAAGGGTTGTCCACTCCTAACATTTGTTATTATTATATTTTTATTTATCGGAAAAAAAAAATATTTTTTTATAATGTGGCATTAAAAATACATACAACCCTAAATTTTCACCCTTGTCTTTTTCATCAACCCCTTATATGGCAAAATAACGGTCAGCTAGTTTTTATATATAAAGATATTAATAAGGTCTGTTAAAGGTTATTATTGTTATATTGTTTTATTTGTTATTTGTATTGGTTTGGGCGTTTGCTATGTAATGTATAATATTTCTGTGTTAGCTTCATATTGATGTAATTTGTACATATTTTGACATGTCACACATCATAGTACGTAATGGTTATACTTAATTTTGTAAACAAGGTTGACATACATACTTTATCACTAGATGGCGCGGTGTGATATGTACAGGGATATTTATTTATTTATAATCACGCTGCTACTATATTTGAAGAAGTTAATTAGGTTTACTAGAGGGGAACAAAACAGGGACGACGTGGGGACGAAATAGGGACGACGTGGGGACAAAATAGGGACGACGTGGGGACAAAATAGGGATGACGTGGGGACAAAACAGGGACGACGTGGGGACAAAATAGGGACGACGTGGGGACAAAACAGGGACGACGTGGGGACAAAACAGGGACGACGTGGGGACAAAACAGGGACGACATGGAGACAAAATAGGGACGACGTGGGGACAAAACAGGGACGATATGGGGAAAAAATAGGGACGACGTGGGGACAAAACAGGGATGACGTGAGGACGAAAAAAGGACGACGTGGGGACAAAACAAGGACACTATTAAATAGAATGTCTACAAACGGGTTTTAATTATTAAAATGATTTCGTCAGTTTCTGTCTAGTTGAGAAAATAATTTGACAGCTCCAGTGGTCTAGCGGTTTAGCACAATGGAAACCTTATTGTCGCGGGTTGTCATCGTACGATACAAATATTTTGGTGGTAAATGAATGCTCTCGACGTTTCGACTAGGTTACGCTGGATGTGGTCGCGAGCTGAGTACTATATGAGTACCATATGTTGCGATTTTTCATTACAATTAGATATTGCTAGTTGAACAAACTGCCGGCACTTATCAAAATTGCATTCGGTGTTACTTCAGTCAGGTCCTGACCACGGCTATTGCAACCTAGTCTAATGCATCTAGAATAGAATAGAAAATCATTTATTCAAATAAACTTACATTGAAGAACTTTTGAATAGTCATCATTTTTTTAATCTACCGCTCATTCGGAGAGCTGTCAGATATTTTTTATTTATCATAAAATTATTCGGATTATAACCGATTTCTATATTAATTAAATTTATTCCTATTCGTACGTATGTCCTCTTAAACTACAGAACAGTACCTCTCCGTGGCTGTATCTAGTTATAAGTAGAGAAATTTGTACATATTTACCAGTTGGGGGTAAGTCATAAATTTGTCACATGTAAATGGGGCAGGGTCGCCAGAGTGAGAATATTCATAAGGGGGTGAGAATATACATAAGGGGGTGAGAATATTCATAGGGGGGTGAGAATATCCATAAGTTTCGTGACGTCACATTGAAAATCTAATATATAAGCGTTGAAACTCGAAATTTGAATTATTAACGAAAATACTTCAGTATTCAAAATACATAACTTCACAGTAGGAAGATGTGAGTCTTATATATGTGACAAACTGTGACAAGGATGGGAGAGGGGTTGAGTATCGCGAAATTTGTGTTACGTATTGTATGTATGCCCGCTTAGAGTACTGTTTATTGGGTTAACGCTTATGTATACATTATTTAAGTTAAGTGTAAAGTCAGTCTACATCCCAACTCCGCGTCGAATGTACGCGTCACTAATAAACTAAAAAATAAACTTACTAATGTACAATAAATAGTACAAATATTACACCTGTATACTCACTACCTACATACTACATTATCTGCTTCTTCCTTATCCCATTTATTTGTGGTCGGCGTAATGTTTTTCGCTTCCATTCATCCCTGTTCGCAGTCATCGCGTTATTTACTTCCTTTCTTATCATATCATCTTTCACACAGTCCATCCATCTCTTTTTCGGCCTTCCTACTGCTACTACTACCTACATATTACAATAAACAATATATTATGTGGCGACACCTCATCACATCATATATAATGCTAAAGTGATGAGGTGATTACCACCGCGCTACATTCTCCTTCTTTTAACTCTATTCTCTTACCGCTCTCATTTTCTTGTTCCCCCGCCCCTCCTTCGTCTCTCTCTTAAACTCTAATCTTTATACTAGATGGGAATTCAACAACAGAGTCCTAATTATAGAGGTAAAAGTGGAAAATATTTTAGTATTAAAATCTCATTTAACCATTTTACCGTTTGAAAATTCTTATTAACAGAAGTAATTCAATGAAAAAGTGCCGGGACTACATTGCAACTCTCAATAATAGAGGTTTCCTACTTATCCAGGTTTCAGTGTATAACAAACTTTGATTATTGTAGAATTTGATAATGTAATACGCTCCTACGATTTTTTTGTTTCAATAAGTAAATTATTGTTTAAACGTGTTGGTAATTTTATTTAATACTAGCTTTTGTCCGCGGCTTCTCTCGTGTTAATTTATCCTTAACCCTTTATATATTTAGGGGTGGAATTTATCAAAGTCCTTTCTTAGAGGATGCCTACGTCATAGTAACTTTATACTTTATACATGCAAAGTCTAAGCCCGATCGGTTTAAAATTGACAGTTTCATACAAACTTTCATCCCCTGTTTTATCCCCTTAGGGGTAGAATTAATCAAAATCCTTTCTTAACGGATGCCTACGTCATAACATCTACCTGCATGCCAAATTTCAGCCCGATCCGTCCAGTGGTTTCGGCTGTGGGTTGATAGATCACTATGTCCGTCACCTTAGAGATTTTACTTTAGTTAAATACAAATAGTTTGTTCTTTTCAATCATGTTTAGATTTTTAAGCACAAATAATTTGTATGGTATGTTCTTGTACAACTTCAGAATGTAATGAATAAATGAATGTAGATTCTTGTATTATATGGTATTTGTTACATTAAAAAATATATGTGGTTTAATGAATCAAGAATTCAAATCCCATTCAACCTAGTTCGGAGTCCTATTAATAGAGATAATTCAATGAAAAAGTACCGGGACTACATTGCAACTCTCAATAATGGAGGTTTCCTACTTATCCAGGTTTTTTTTATGGATGATAATGGAATGGTGCACCCGCCTAACGGTTTACGCTGGCTGGGCACCAGTGGGGGATGATAAGATGAGCTTGAGGTCAGGTCAGTTAGCACATCGTGACAAATTCAACAGGAATTTATCACGATGGTTTCCAGGTAGAACCGCGTGGAGGTCAACCTGACTCATCAGTCCACATTACTAACAATTCCCTTGCTCCCACTTATCCAGGTTTCACTGTATTACAAACTGATGTAACTTTGATTGTTGTAGAATTTGATAATGTAATGCGCTCCTACATTGACTTATTTGTATTAAGTTTTGAGCATAGCTCTTCATATAGTCACGAGGACTGTAAGATTTACGTGTGTTTCAGTAGAGTTTCTGGTTGATAAAAGTTAATATTCATGCGCTATGTGATAATATGAACTTGTGAAATGTAAATATTTGTCTACTGAAATGTTCGTATGTTCTATATAGATTGCACTAAGTTATAAATGTACGCAGACGTGTAGTTACAAAGACTTGTAGCCAAATTATACAAATAAATGGACTATACACTTTCACGTTGTTTTTATTTTATATTAATACTAGCTGTTCACGGGACTTCGTCCGCATGGAATTAACTTTATTTTTCTGAAATAAAAATATCCTTATTATATCAGCTACCTGACAAAAAATGTCCCGTCAGAATCGGTCCAGCCATTTCAGAGATTAGCCGGAACAAACAGATAGACAGACAAAAATTGTAAAAAATATTATTTTGGTGTATGTACCGTATTTATATTCATATGCATGTAGTAAAAAACGGTAATTTAAATATTACAAACAGACACTCCAATTTTATTTATATGTATAGATGTATAGATAATCTGGTCTGTAGATAGAGAATAATAGTTCAAAGAAAGGTTGTATGTTTGTAACATTGTCTATTATCTATAGAGATATCAAAAAACGTCATCAGTCCGTCAAATTCAATACATCGAAATAAGCACAGTCTTTCCAATATTAAATGTGAAATTGTTTAGAGATATATTTTTTATTATAAGTTTTATTTGGGATGGATTCAAATGTGGTGGAGTGCGAGGTTGCTGAGCGGGAATCGTGCGGGTGCAGGGGAGGCCCAACCCTGGACATACTGAGGGATGTACAGAGGGCGTACGAGGAGAGGATGCAGCTCATAGAGAGGGTTGGAGGAAGCAATAAATTACAGGTCACACAACTATATAATCCTATGCAATATTTTAAATTAAATCAAGTTTTAGTAATAATAATAATAATCTTTATTTGTCTCAAACAAACTTTTTACACAATACAACTATTGCCCATAGAATAATATAATTTAAAAACTAATGAATGAGACAAAACGGTCTATAACTCAGTGGGGCAGTGATTCCACCCTCTCTGCTATTCTGTTATAGCCTTTATCAGTAAAATACAATGTGAGATCGACGACGACGATAGCATATTAAGTTTTTTTATTTTTACTTTGTTAGTTGTATTTTAACTACAACTAACAAAGTTAAAATAAAAATTGACAATAACAAACTTAAATGTATGTGTTTTTGCTCCCGTCCAGTTTGTAGTAATTGAGAACTTTCTAGAAACTCCAATGATTTTTTTTAAAACCATGTATGTATTTATAAAAAAAAATATCTATGTATTTGTATCAGCTATCTAGTACCCATAACACAAGCTTTAGCTAGCTTAACTGGGGTCTAGATGGCGCTGTGTGAATTGTCCTGAGATTATTTCCAAAAAACAGCAATATTCATAATATTAATATTAAAGACAAACTTGCTGTCCCCAAGTATCGTTTAGAAAAAGTTAATAGGTCTTTTATGGGAATAGGTATAAAAATTTACAATAAGATACCAAAGGATATGTTGGAATTACCCTTAAATAAATTCAAAACATCTGTTAAATCATATTTACTATTACTCACTAAACGATTACTTCAACGACGAGCGTGCATGGCAATAGTTTCCATGTTCGGGATTTTCATTTAATGTTAGACATAGACACCTATATAAATAAATACTATGCATTGTAAATAAACTGGCTTTAAAAAAAAAAGTAATTCAATTGAGTTTCTTGCCAGTTCTTCTCAATTGGATCTATATACCGAACTGGACGGTAGGGAAAAAATAAAATTATAATGTAAAAATTTGAAAGCGGCTAAAATGTCCTACATGAATAAATGATTTTTTAATTTGAATTTGAATTATTATTATTATTGTGTACCGATATACATAGAATGAAAATCCCGTGCATGAACAACTACTGCCATGGACGTTTGTCATTTTATTATACGCACTAAGCTGTTATAGCTTGGTAAATATGATTTCACAAATTTTTTACATTTATTTAAAGGTAATTCCAGTATATCTTTTGGTAAATCTTATTGTAAATTTTTATACCTCTTCCCGTAAATGTCGGTTGAGACGATGTATATTGCAGATGATATGGACTGACAAAATGTATATAAAAATATTCATCTATATACTAAATAACAATAGGAAAGGTGAGGTGGGGTCACACAGTTTAGACACGGCAGTGCTTAGTACACAATATTTAATTTGTCTTATATCACAATGTTCAAAATCTACCCTGTACCATCGTAAGCACAGATTATTATATTAGAGTCCGTTAGTACTGAACAGACCGTACAGCGGCCTTGACGCGCGCGCGCATTGTGTTGTGAATTAAAATAAATTAGAACTGTGTTAAACCTACTGTGAAACCTACTGTGAAACTGGAAAGCTAGCGAAGATACCTTCGAGACCCTGAAGCCCAAGAAATCCGCAGAACCATACAGGTACGTGACAGACGCTTCCACCACATTTATTTTTCCCTATATAGATACATAGTACTTTCCCTAACATTTTGGTAGCAGAGAGTAAATTCCCTAACACACAATGTTAGCCATTATTAATTACAATTATTATGTTAAATATAGCTAGGTAAGGTTGCCAAGCCCAAATTTAAAAGACCAGGATTGAAAGTCCAAAACCAGGACTATCCAGTTTAAAAACAAAATGCAGTAATAGTGTTTTTATATATTTATTCTTTCTTCTTTTGATGTTGCAATAGTTATATTAACATATATTAAAATCCAAGTAATTAATATAATCAGGTTTTTAATAAAAAGTATTTGATAAAATTATACTGTTGAAAAACAGTAATTAAGAGGCGCGCAGATTTTAAAAATCCAGGACGCTGACACATAACTATTCAGGACTTCCCAGGACACTTCAAAAACTGGGACATGTCCTGGGAAAACGGTTGGGAACTCTATATCTAGGTAACTATATCCTATAATCTACACTGTAAATGTTCAAGGAAATGAATTATCTATCTATTTAAATTCAAATTCAAATTCAAAATATCTTTATTCATGTAGGTCTATTACAGACTCTTATGATATGTCAAATCTACCGTCAGTTCGGAATGATATCGAGATGAGAAGAACTGACAAGAAACTCAGCTCGTATTTTTTTCAAATAATAGTGGAACATGTTTATAATAATCTATCTATTTGTATGTATCTATCTATTTGTCTGTCTATTGTATGTAGATGCAAGTGGACGTGCTCCGGTCGTGGGTGAGCGATGTCGTTGGACAGAACACGCTGCTGGTGCGCGCCGTCGAACAATTAGAAACAGAGGCTATAAATCTGCTCGTTGAACGTCGCAGGCATTCTGAGGTAACATATATTTTACTATATAACCCGGCAAACGATGTCTAGCCATATATAAAATAGGGGTTGATGATAAAAGGGTGAAATAGTAGGGTACCCGCGTATTTTTATAAAAAAAAATATTAGGGTATAAAAAATATATAACAACCTATAATCAGATATACCGAGTATACGTATACGATTTCGTCAAAATCTGTTCAGCCGTTTCGGAAAAGAACCTATGGCAACTAACACGAGAATTTTATATAATTTTATGTACAACTCTGTTTTGTTCGGACTACTCCAATGCTGTTGGCCGTAGCTGGCCGTTTTATCTTCACCGGACGATAGGATAGGAGCTAGTGCGGATGGCACTCCAAACCCGCGGAAGGACTTATGGAGTGCCTGAAGCACAACTCGACTAGATATGAGATTAGTCTGAGGTCAATTTCGATCCCTGTTTAAATTGGTCAGAGGATCGATGGTTAAGTAACTCGGTTTTATGTGTTTTAATTGTACCAAATGGATTATGACATGTTCTACTACTCTCTTACTAATTCCTCCACTTGTATTAAACATAATTTCAATCTAAAAACTTCCTCTACTATTATATATCTAATTTAAATCAATTCAATCAACGTTTCGGACTAGCCTAATGCTGTTGGCCGCAGCTGGCCTTTACAGCTTCACCGGACGATAGTAGATGAGTGCAGATGTCACTCCAAACCAAAGTGATACTCATGAACGGGTACTGCTGTGTCTACTGGTCTGTTCGGGTTACGACACTGATTAGACTACTTACTTTTGCCATAGCATATGCTAGTGGTCGCTCTATGATCCCAAATGTGAATTTAAAAATGAATATGTGTTATTGTAAACGTGTACAACATTAATTTGAAAAGAATACGAGCTGAGTTTCTTGTCAGTTCTTCTCATCTCGATATCATTCCATACTGACGGTAGATTTGATATATCATAAGAGTCTGTAATAGACCTATATGAATAAAGATATTTTGAATTGAAAAGGAAGGTTCGCTTGAAGGACTCCTGTCCGGAGGACACGACTTTAACCTTTAGGGTTCAAACATCATACCCTACAATTATATAATAATAATTAAATAAAAATAAAAGAATATTTATACGTTAGTTTACTTCTTAATATTGTACGTAGAAGTTGTCTATTTATAGTTGAACAACATCTGGAATGATCGACTTTATTTCGTGCACAGTGCATTCGATCTAAAATTATCAATACCTACACGTTATTTATGAGGCATATCCTGTTGAACAGATACTATTTTAATTTTATTTACTGAAACAAATGCAACATGAGTTCGTCTGTATTTGTATGCAACATGTCTTGGAAATGAGACGATATTTTTCTATCTAATAATATAAATATACTTGTATTAATATAATATCTGTTCGCGCCTACAAAGTTCACACCAGCCAATTACGTCTAGGTTGACATCTGGAGCTTCTTAAGGTTATACAGAGAAACTCTTTTCTGTTGAATGTAAGATTTATTGCTTCACGTACAATTTGGTTAACTTATAGAATGTATAAAAATGCGTATAACTGTATGGATGGATGCGAACGTAATGGCTGTCTAGTACAAACTGTTTCAATGACATTGCTCTTCAATTTCAAAGTAATAATTTGTCTACCCTTTATTTATACGTACCCTTTTGAATAATTAAACAGTATTTAAAAATATAAATTTCTGGATGCAACTTTGTAGGCGCGAACAATATTATCTTTTTTTTTACTAGCAGCCCCGGGCACGCGTTACAATGGCTAAGGTTCTTGAATAAAATAAAATTGCGACTATAAATTGAGATGCTATAAATTGTACACAATGTGCAAATCAAATTTGCAATGTGTTCAGTAGTTTAGGAGTCCATCACGGACAAACAACGTGACACGTAATTTTTATATGTAGTAATGTACCATATCGAATGACCTCCACGTGGTCCTGGAAGCCATCGTGATATTCATGGTGAATTTGCCACGATGGGCTAACTAACCTGACCTTATGATTATCTTATCATCCTCCACTAGTGTCCCGCCAGCGTAAACCGTCAGCGCAAGCAGGTGCATCATCCATAAAGAAAAAAAAAATATATTTATGTTTTATTCATATTTTATCACCGTCTAAACCTTCCCTGGACTTCCACGAATATTTTAAGACTACAATTAGCCAAATCGGTTCAGCCGTTCTCGAGTTTTAACGAGACTAACGAACAGCAATTCATGTTTATTTATATAGATACTAGCTGTCCCAGCAAACGTTGTTTTGCTTAAAATAAAAATAAAAAATTAGGAGTGGACTACCCCTAACATTTAGGGGGATGAAAAAGATGTTGGCCGATTCTCAGATCTACTCAATACGCCCATAAAATTTCATGAGAATCGCTCAAGCCGTTTCGGAGGAGTATGGGAACGAAAACTCTGACACGAGAATTTTATATATGAGATGTTAAATTTATGCGTCACATTGCCTTCTTCTTATCTTTATTAGTCCAGAAGAAATTGCGTAGCGATAAGATTATTGCACAGGCTAGAGGCTGACTGCGCATACGTTGGAATCGTGAGGTCCTGGGTTTACCAGCAGGCACATTAGGTTAATGGGGTCTATGGGACACAGTCACCTAGATACATCAAAATAATAATTGCATTTAATAATGTCTAGTAAGACAAATTCAATATTGTGTACTAAGCACTGCTGTGTCTAAACTGTGTCACCCCACCTTACATTTTCCTATTATTATTTAGTATATAAGATCATTATTTCTATGTACATATGGTCAGTTTATTATCATCTGTAATATACATCGTCTCGACCAACAACACGGTATCATTCACCTGCAACAGGGCCCCTATGACCATAGTAATAAAGCGCTATTTTGTTAGAAGTCATTTTTGAACATGACTCTTTAGAGATGTTCATAGAGATACGTACCTTAAAAAAAATCATGCAAAAATAATTTTAAAAAGTCGTTATGTGATGAGGAGTTCAATTTCTAAAGAACAAGCTTAGCTAGACATTTATAAAAAAATATTAACAAAAATGAACAAATTGACCATAGTCAGTAAGCATTTGTTAAGACTGATTTTCAGGTAAGAGTAGAGTAGCTATCGGTTATCGTTTGGTATTGGAGTAAGGACTAGATTAGACTAGGGGTCCCCAAAACATCGCGGGGCCTAGGAACGTGCCCAGTGGGGAAGTTAGTCCTGGTTACCAGGTGCTACAATGCTACACAAATTAAGTTGTTCATACACGCGATTTGGCCTTTGAATAGTGAGTATTAGCTTTGAAGTTGGTAATAAAACACAGATGGTAAGCGAGTTGCGCGCGGAGATAGCGGCTTTGTGGAGACGAATCACTCGGAAGGATTCCGACCTTCGGGGGCTCGTGGAGGTGCTGCGGCGGCTCCGAGAGTTCGACTACTGCACCCTGGACGGAATACACTTCTTTGAAGTCACCGAATCAGATATATTTGGCACTGTTGATTGGTAAGTGTGATTAATGCTATTTAACCGGGCGTTGCTTTAACTACTATGAATTACTTGCTGATCAGCGGAACTTCGTCTGTTGATTGGTCTGTCTGTTTGTTCCGGGTAATCTCTGAAATGGCAGGACCGATTTTGACGGGACTGTTTTTGGCAGGTAGCTGATGTAATAAGGAGTAACTTAAGCTACTTTTATTTTAGAAAATTATAGTTAAATTCCACGTGAACGAAGTCGCGGGAACAGCTAGTTCTACATAAAATGGCTGTTCAAAATTGCTTCAAATTAAACTTTTTCTCTGGCGGAACCCATCGAAACATAAATCCATTGAAATCATCTTTATTCAAATAAGTTTATCAAGTTATATCATATATATGTATAAAATTCTCGGGTCACAATGTTAGTTACCATACTCCTCCGAAACGGCTAGACCGATTTTAATGAAATTTTATATGCATATTTAGCAGGTCTGAGAATCAGCTACCATCTATTTTTCATAGCCCATAGTGATAAGGGCTTTTTTTGATACTATTTTTGTTTTATTATGTGTCATTAAAATATACATACAATCCTAAATTTTCTGTTCTATCACCAACCCCCATTTTTTACCAATAGCGATTTTTGCACTACGTTGCGGTGTCAGCTAGTAATTATATAATAAAATCATGCTAGATTCCGTAGTTGTATATGTGTCTATCCATTATTATTATAAACATAATACATAAGAAATTACATAATTAATTTGTTTTTATGTTTATTGTCGTTATGTTACAGGCGAAGGAAGAAACTGGAACAAGGCGACACAAAACGTAATTCTAACAATATTAACGTTAAAGATAAAATATCTTTAATATGAAATATGATTGCATTTGAAATTTATATATTTTTGTATTTATTTTTATTTATTTTCAATATACATTTTTTTTAAATTGCATTTTTATTTATTTCTAACGATAATTTCAATTGGTATGGTTTATTAATAATAGCCACAGAATGATAACCTCGGAATGAGACAAGAATATACATTTTCAGAAGTTATATAGGTTTTTTTTAAATAAAATATATTTTTTTATTTATTTATTAATTTTTTATTGCACCAAATTAGTAATACAAGAATCACTATAATTACTAAGGTTTCTTAAGAGTCGGTAATGCGCACGTGACACTCCTGGTGTTTCAGACGTTCATAAGCTATGTTAACCGTTTACCATCAGATGGGCCGTATGCTTGATTGTCACCTACGTAGTAAAAGAATCACAATTAACAAAGTAATAAGCTACAAAAGCCGGACTTGTATTTACATAAAGTAATCTCTCCCAAACAACCTTTCTTAAAGTAGAAATTTAGCAGATATTAATTATTAATTATGTTATAAAATCTTATAAAGTGATGTCATAATCCATACGTACACCTAGCAGTAACATAAACTACAGCATGGGGTTTTTCAAGAAGAGTATATTAAGGTTTCTTAAGGGTCGGCAACGCGCATGTGACACCCCTGGTGTTTCAGGCGTCCATAGGCTACGATAACCACTTACTATCAGATAGGCCTGCTTGTTTCTCACCTACGTTTTAAAAAAATCACACTTAACAGAGTAATAATAAAGCTACAAAAACCGGACTTGTACATAATGCAATCTCTTTCAAACAACCTTTCTTAGAAAAAATTAGTATTAAATATTAATTCTGCTGTAAAATATTATAAAGACGTGTCATAATCCATAGGTACAAATATAGATTACAGCATGGGGTTTTTCAGGAAGGGTATATTAAGGTTTCTTAAGGGTCGGCAACCCGCACGTGACACCCCTGGTGTTTCAGGCGTCCATAGGCTACGGTAACCGTTTACCATCAGATCGGTCGTATGTTTGCCGACGTTGTAGTATAAAAAATATAGGTACTTCTATTTTATTGTATAATTTCTAAATGTAATTGTGCTCTGAATGTTTGATTGTAGCAAGACAAGAAGTGGAAAGTGAGCGCCGATTGGAGCGAACTTCTGATACTAAATGATTCCCTACAAAAAGAAAACACAGCTAAAGACAGGTATTCTATATTGTTAATCAAATAAAATCAAAATATCTTTATTCATGTAGATCTATTACAGACTCTTATGATATGTCAAATCTACCATCAGTTCGGAATGCTTTCGAGTTGAGAACTGACAAGAAACTCAGCTCGTATTCTTTTCAAATAAGGTTGTACATGTTTACAGTAATACAGATTCATTTTTAAATGATCTAACATCATTTTTCAATTTAAAGTTTGGGAGAATAGAGATAATTATTATAATATTAAAACGACATCTGTACAAGAGTATTTTCAGTATATTCTGTTCTTATTCAAAATTTAAAAAATTCATTCATGTAGGTCTATTACAGACTTTTATGATATGTCAAATCTACAGTCAGTTCGGAATGATTTCGAGATGAGAAGAACTGACAAGAAACTCAGCTCGTATTCTTTTCAAATAAGGTTGTACATGTTTACAGTAATACAGATTCATTTTTAAATGATCTAACATCATTTTTCAATTTAAAGTTTGGGAGAATAGAGATAATTATTATAATATTAAAACGACATCTGTACAAGAGTATTTTCGGTATATTCTATTCTTGTTCAAAATTTAAAAAATTCATTCATGTAGGTCTATTACAGACTCTTATGATATATCAAATCTACAGTCAGTTCGGAATGATTTCGAGACGAGAAGAACTGACATGAAACTCAGCTCGTATTCTTTTCAAATTAATATTATATATGTTTACAATCCCATAATTGTAATAATACAGATTAATTTTAAATTTAAACTTGAGAATTTTTCTAACTTCAATTCAAACTTTATCTCACAAACATTCTTCCATTATTCTATCCATTCATACTTACAAAGTTTCGCGTTTATGATATATGTAATATTATGTTATTTGTGATATTAGAAAGATCAACGTTCATTCAATTATAATGGGACTTATCTTAAAAGAGCAACATGTAAGTTTCTTGCTGGTTCTTCTTATGGTGAAACAGCTTTCCGAATGAGCGGTAGATTAAAAAAATAAATAATGACTACTCAAAAGTGCTTAAAATTAAGTTTATTTGAATAAAATATTTTCTGTTCCTTGGTAAGTTGCTTGGTCAAATCGGCGAGATATGGCATCTCTGTACATTTACTACCATATATGAGTATATCAAAATGAGTGTTCTGAGTAATTGTTCGGATTATTACCAGCTGCTGAATTTCACCATACCACCCGCCAGAAACTAAAATAACATCCTGATCATCTGAATGAATGGTGGTCCTCCACAGTGCGGTTTTCTAGAAACTTTTTGCCACGCTCAACCACATTGCGGAATCACCTACCAGCAATGGTATTTCCGAACCGATATGATATTGAAACCTTCAAGAAAAGAACTTATTCCTTGTAAAAAGGCAACGCATGCAATTTACCTGGTATTGTGGGTACTAATTGGCGGCAGTAATCGATTACCATTAGGTGAGCTGCAAGCTCGTTTGTCCCCTGAAATAAAATTCTTACATTGTTCAAAATCTACCCGGTATCATCGTAAGCACAGATTATTATATTAGAGTCCGTTAGTTTGTGTTCCCGCGCTTTGCCTTCCCCTCCCTCACCTAGTAACAAACGGACTGTACAGCGGCCTTGACGCGCGCGCGCATTGTGTTGTGAATTAAAATAAATTAGAACTGTGTTAACCTACTGTGAAACCTACTATGAAACCTACTGTGAAGCTGGAAAGCTAGCGAAGATACCTTCGAGACCCTGAAGCCCAAGAAATCCGCAGAACCATAAAGGTAAATGACTGACGCTTCCCTAACACTTTTGGTAGCAGAGTAGTTTCCCAAACATACATGATCAGTTCATCACGTTGGTTCTTTACATAGGGAGATACAAAGACTAAACAAGGATATCCAGCAGTATGAACGTACCATCATCAACCTGAGGAATAAGGTGTCGTTAAGAGAAAGCAGTGAAACGTATGTATTACCTTAGCTTTAAATATAATAGAAAAACAGATTCACACAGACCACCAAAATCGTGTACTCTTTATTGTCTATTTCTGCATTATATTTTATCGAATTAGGATTAATTTTGCGGAAATCTATTTCATTTTTTAAAACATTTTTATTATATTGTATCCGCTACCATTAGTATGTGTGAGATTACAAATATTCAATGCGGAAACCTGACCACCGCTACTGCTCTAGAAGCGTTACGACCTGCTCTAATGGTGATTAAACTCAGACCGTTGTAGGTTGTAGGTTGGACTCCATTTACCGCAATTGGCCTCTCATTCGGGCCGTTGTGCGTGTAGAACTCAGACCGTTATTAAGTCTACTATTGGGATACGTGTTTCGCCTCTAAACGACGCATCAAGCATTAAATAGAGCTTCGATATAGATTGGAAGTGTGTTGACTTCTCGGGGACTAAACTACGACTGATTGTTATATATAAAACTAACTGTCCCGGCAAACGTTGTTTTGCCATATAAATTAATAACGCTATAAAAAATAGGGGTTGATGATAGAAGGGTGAAAATTTAGGATTGTATGTATTTTTGTATGTTGTATCATAACAAAATAGAAACTAAAAATTTTGTCTAAACAAAAAAAATTTTGGGGTGGACTACCCCTAACATGTGGATGAAAAATAGATGTTGGCCGGTTCTCAGACCTACTCAATACGCTCATAAAATTTCATGAGAATCGGTCAAGCCGTTTCGGAGGAGTATGGGAACGAAAACTGTGACACGAGAACTTTATATATAAGACTAGCTACTCACCCCGGCTTTGCACTTCGTCTTCGTATTCTTCGAATTTAAGTTTATTTTTCTAAAATAAAAGTAGCCTAAGTTACTCCTTATTATATCACCTGTCAAAAAAGTAACGTCAAAATCGGCCCAGCAATTTCAGAGATTAACCGGAATAAACAGACAGACAAAAATCGTAAAAAATGATAGTTTTGTGTATATACCGTATACTCATATGTATGCAGTAAAAAACGGTTATTTCAATATTACAAACAGACACTCCAATTTTATTTATATGAATAGATTTTAATCGAGAAGTACCTATATAAAAATTGTTTCAGGGAGATATTGAAAAAAGACGCTGAAGTTATGGCCGGATTGTGTTGTACGGGGAATGAGGTGAGAATCATGTGAATATATTATATTGTTGAACAGACTTTACAGTTATATCTACTCTATATACATTGGTCCAAACACTAATAAATTTAATTTATAAAAAGATATTTTACCTTAGCTATTATAAAACGGTACACGATATAGATTTACTCGTGTTAATGGATTTGTTCATAGTGCGGTGATTGGGAGCCTGTAATGGATTATAACTCTCAACTGGACGAGGAAGCGCCGATGTACCAGGATCGTATAAAAAAGATGTCGGCTAAATTGAAGGTCCAGTTATATAATCTTATTAAAATACCAAAGGATTTATCTTCTAAATATATATAACTCAAAGGTGACTGACATAGTGATCTATCAACGCACAGCCCAAACCACTAGTCGGATTGGGCTGAAATTTGGCATGCAGGTAGATGTTGTGACGTAGGCATCCGCTAAGAAAGGATTTTGATTAATTCTACCCGCAAGGGGATAAAATAGGGGATGAAAGTTTGTATGAAACTTTGTCAATTTTAAACCAATCGGGCTGAGACTTTGCATACATAAAGCTACTATGACGTAGGCATGCCCTAAGTAAGTATTTTGATAAAATCCACCCCTAAGGGTATAAAATAGGGGATGAAAGTTTGTATAAATCTTCTTAGATTTTCGAATGATTGAACTGAAATTAAAGATTGTAGCTAGCTACTATGATGAAGACGTTCGCTTAAATAGGAAATTTTAAAATTCAACCCAACTAAATGTATTAATTTGAACCTATCAGTACCTAATGGAACGAATAATTTAAGACGAATAAAATAATTTTTAGTTCTTTAGGCTACTTTTATATTAGAAAAATATAGTTATATTCCACGCGGACGAAGTCGCGGGATTAGCTAGTTAAGATATAAGTAAAGTTATTTAATCAACAGCCTAAAAATAAGTGTCAAGATTCTAGGTTTAAAAATACTATAATTCCATACAACCTTTCATCTCACGTTTCAACCCTTTAACCAAAATTCATTTAAATCGGTTTAGTAGTTTTGGCTTGAAATAACCGTTTTTTACTACGTGCATATGAATATAAATACGGTACATACACCAAAATATTTTTTTTTGCAATTTTTGTCGGTCTATCTATCTGTTAGTTTGTTCCGACTAATCTCTGAAATGGCTGGACCGATTTTGACGGGATTTTTATTGGCAGGTAGCTAATGTAATAAGGATTAACTTAGGCTGCTTTTATTTTAGAAAAACAAAATTAAATTTCACGCGGACGAAATCGCGAGTACAGTTGGTAAATAAATAAATCAGTAAGGATTTCCACAGTCCAGCAGCGACAGCATACGTACGTTAAGAAAAATGAATGTTGCGTTCAAAAAGGAAATGGATTCGATGCGAGGCGTGTGTACGGCGCTGCACGACCAGTGCCTCGCAGCCAGCACCGAGCTGCAGTTCAAGGATGAGCTCATCAAAGAGATGAGGCGGCAGCTCAGGAAGGCCAAAGCCAAGGTGAGCGAACTGTGATATAGTGATGTAAATCAGCACGTTCGATAGTAGATTGTGCCAGTGTACGTTTTATCTAACGACACATAGGTCACACAGTTGTTAATATATATAGTGTTAGTAATTAGTGTAAGCTAGAGTAAATCAGGATGAATAAACAGTTAAATTTAAATTCAAATTCAAAAATCATTTTATTCATGTCCCTGACGGGTCTAGGTAGCGACATTTTAGCGCAGCTTACAGGTGAACGACAATAGCCCAATCAACCAATAAATAAATAGAGTAAATCAGGATGAATAAACAGTTAAATTTAAATTCAAATTCAAAAATCATTTTATTCATGTAGGACATTTTAGCCGCTTATGAACGTTAAGTTTTTACATTATAATTTTTTTCCCTACCGTCCAGTTCGGTATATAGATCCAATTGAGAAGAACTGGCAAGAAACTCAATTGAATTACTTTTTTTTAAAAGCCAGTTTATTTACAATGCATAGGTATTTATATAGGTGTCTATGTCTAACATTAAATGAAAATCCTGAACATGAAAACTATTGATAATATACAAGTTCCACCGTACTGTGTATGTTTACTCTCACCACCGCTCTTGTCATCACCAACCAGTGAAACTCACGTCTTCACACATGAATCCTTACTGATAGGAGAGACAGAAGGGGATTGTTAGTAATGTGGACTGATGACCCCATTGCTACCAATGTACCACGTCAGGTTGACCTCCACGCAGTTCCCCCTGGAAACCATCGTGATAAATTCCTGGTGAATTAGTCACTATGGACTAACTAACCTGACCTCATGCTCATCTTATCATCCGCCACTGGTGTCCCGCCAGCGTAAACCGTTAACTCCGGCGGGTGCATCATTCCATTATCATACATAAAAAAAATCTTTACTGATATTATACATGGATGTTTGTAACGTTTTCACGCAAAAACTACTGAACCGATCATCATGAAATTTCGTACACATGTTCTTGGAGGTATTAGAACATATGAAATTTTGTATTAAAAAAAAAAGAAATCATTTTTTACAAAAAAACAAGAACATAAAATATCAACATGTTGCTACTTCAGCGCCGTCAGCAGCCGTTAATGAATGTATGCGAGTGAACCCGCTGATAAAAACTAGTATGATATATATATATATATATATATATTTCAACATATTTGCTCGTAAAGTGGATCTAATTTTCATAGGTCAGCTCATAAAACACACGGGCGTTATAAACGCAAATAGTGAAGTCATATTCCAAAACCGCAATATATTTTTATTTCAAATTTCGAACTGACCGTAACGCGGCGCTGCCGCGCTGGCCAGTATGCAGCGCGCTGTTTTAAAAAAGTAAAATGGCGGGAAAGCAGCAGTGTCTATTGCAGTTTTATGGTTGAGTTAAAAAAAACACTTTTGGTGTTGAAAAAGGTCGTGCGATATTCGTATTTAACACACTCGAAGATATATAGCGCCATCTGTGAATGTGGTACTGATATTGGAGACTTGAACCATATTTTCCTTTCCTTAAATTAGGTTTATTTGAAAAAAGAATTATCTATTTCTATTTAAAAATTATGCATAAAAATACAATAAAAAATACATTCCACTAAGCTTTATCGAAATCCGTTCAGTAGTTTTTACGTGAAAGAGTTACAAACATACTCTCAAACTTTCGCGTTTATAATATTACTAGCTTTTACCCGCGGTTTCGCTTGCGTTTATTTATCCCCTTAGGGGTGGAATTTATCAAAATCCTTTCTTAGGGGATGCCTACGTCATAGTAGCTTTTTATGCATGCAAAGTCTCAGCCTGATCGGTTTAAAATTGGCAAAGTTTCATACATACAAACTTTCATCCCCTATTTTATCCCCTTGGGGGTAGAATTAATCAAAATTCTTTTTTATCGAACGCCTACGTCTTAACATCTATCTGTCCAAATGTCAATCCGTCCAGTGGTTTGGGCTGTGCGTTGATAGATCACTATGTCAGTCACCTTTGAGTTATATATATTTAGATTTAGATAGAAACATTCTAGAATTGATATTGTTAAAATTCTTTCTAGATAAAAGAAATATCAGGGCTGCACTCATTGGAATCTCAAAATGACTACTTGAGCGGTGATAATGATTTCGGGCAGAGTTCGGCCCTGTCCGCGTATGAATCCGTGGTTATAGAGTGTGTCAGTCACCAGCCCGGCCACTCTCACTCGGCTGCCGGTGGCTTGAAGTTCGATGGATCTGGAGACGATGTGTCGGTACAACCAGATTAATTTGTGAGTTACTAATGTCTGCTATGAAATATACGGTTTAAATAGTATTTTTAATTTTATTACATTCCCTAACTGCGTCCTTGAGTTACTACGCTAGTACAGTTAGTAGGTATAGTTCTCTCTCTGTATTTATAGCGCCATCTATTATCGAATTGTAGTATAATTATTGTCTATGATGTTTCCTACTCTGTGGAGTCGATAGCCTGTATTGTAAAATGGCGGGAACGGCCAAATTAAATGTGAAACGCAAATTAGCTTTTTATTTAAATTAATATCTAAATACAGTACACGAATAGTCTCTTCAGAGTTTTGTAGTCTGTTTTTACAACAAACTACCAGAGTCTATTCTAAATCTGCCTGAAAAAGGATTCAAATGTTCTATAAAACACTTTCCATGTAAAAATGCTTATTATAAAATTGAAGAGTTTGTAAGGGATACCTAATAATGGTTTTGTAATAAAAACTTAAAATTCATAGCGCTGCCAATATTATCTGATTGCACTAAGTATGAGTGCGTAGCGGTTTCTATATTGATTATCGCATGCCTCTCACTTGTTATTGTGTAATTATGTATTATGTTTATTTATTATATTATTTATTATTTATTTATTAAAAAAAAACATTTATTATTTATTTAAAAAAAGTTTATTTGTGTGTTGCTCACACAAGTTTCTTGCTCATTCTTCTTGTGATGACTCTGCATTCCGAATGAGTGGTAGGATAACAAAAGTGCTTGTATTGAGTTTATTTGAATAAAGATTATTTCTATTCTATTCTTCAGAATAGGGGTAATTAGTGAGTTACTTAAAATAGTGAGTCTGCTTGACAAATTTCATATGAAAATTTTTACACCTTTGTTACCTGTTACCTGCCAAAGGAACCACGATCTAGGTTTCGGGAATCGTTCTTACCTGTGTTGGGGACACACATACAAGAACTTTCACATTTACTAATAAGACGTATGTTTGGCTGTCGTGGGCTCTTGGGCTAGTTGCTTGACATAAATGTTATTCATTATATAATAATAGGTAAAATATTTATTTCACATATTTTGTACAAATAATTTATGAAGTTTTCGACTTCTGAGGTCTTCTGCTCTCGCCATACACAGGGAATTCATCCCCACACGCTGGAACCTAAGTGGTCTCTGACAGTGCGGTTTCAGAGGAGCTTCCTCCCGCGTACACATAGATTGTAGAATGAACTACCTGTCGAGGTTTTCTCGAGAGACTACAGCATGGGGTTTTTCAAGAAGGGTATATTAGGTTTCTTAAGGGTCGGCAACGCGCATGTGACACCCCTGGTGTTTCAGGCGTCCATAGGCTACGGTAACCGTTTACCATCAGATGGGCCGTATGCCTGTTTGCCATCTACGTGGTATAAAAAAAACAATGGTCAACAAGTTAACGGTCTATTTGACGGCTTTTGTAACATGTAAAGACTAATATTTTAAAGTGTCCCAGGTTATTTGGCAGATTATAATTCATGGGGAATAAGGCATTTTAAAGTGTCCCAGGTTATTTAGCAGATTATAATTTATGGGGAAAAAGGCATTTTAAAGTGTCCCAGGTTATTTGGCAGATTATAATTTATAGGGAAAAAGGCATTTTAAAGTGTCCCAGGTTATTTGGCAGATTATAATTTATAGGGAAAAAGGCATTTTAAAGTGTCCCAGGTTAATTGGCAGATTATAATTTATGGGAAAAAAGGCATTTAAAAGTGTCCCAGGATATTTGGCGGATTATAATTTTTGAGAAGAATGAAAGAAGGTATGAAGAAATTTATCATAAAACATCAGTTTACTTAAGATAAAGTTGTGCTCAAAGTAAGTTTTATTTTATATTTTCCTTGTTTTTATTGCTTTGTAATTCCTGCCGTGTTTGGACCAATGTTTTAATATGTATACTGATAGCAGTATGGCGTCCGCTTAATCAGAGCCAGGATCGCCGAATAAATCGCAGCCTAAACAGCAAAGACCAGCGCGCAGAGGTAGAGCCAGACCCCCAACAACCGGGGAATACGGCTAGGTTGGATAGATTGAATATGACCAACTTTGTAATATGTATATTACAAAATTGACAACATTTTCATTTAACAATTTTTTTTTAGCAGTAGATAGAACATGTCTTTTAAATGTGACTCGAAACGTTTTTTTCACGCTATCATATGTGCCGTGATACGATGGACAAAGATGTCATGCCTCGCATCCTGTAACTTTTTTTTTAAACTCAGGACAATTCACACAGCGCCATCTAGACCTAAGTTAAGCCAGCTAAAGCTTGTATTATGACCGATGGTCGCGGATTCGATTCCTCGCACGGCACAAACATTTGTATTCATGAGTCTGATTGTTTGTATCGGTCTGTGTTTTCTTGTACATATAATATGTATGTATTTCCGAAAAAATATTTATGTATTTGTATCAGTTGTGTGTGTTGTCATCAATTGAGAAACCAAAATGGAAAAGCTAGCTGCTAAACAACCGAGGCTGGTCTATCGCCGTAGGCTCTAGCCAGTACTCATAACACAAGCTTTAGCTAGCTTAATTTGGCTAGATGGCGCTGTGTGAATTATCTTGAAAAATAAATTATTACGGTAACATGTTTATTATTAACTAGCTGTACCCGCGACTTCGTCCGCGTGGAATTTAAATTTATTTTTCTAAAATAAAAGTAGCCTAAGTTACACCCTATTACATAAGTTACCTGCCAAACAACTCCCGTCAAAATTGATCCAGCCATTTCAGAGATTACCCGGAACACACAGACAGGCAGACATACAAAAATTGTAAAAAAATCTAAGAAAGTATTTATATTCATATGAATGTAGTAAAAATTAGTTATTTCAATATTACAAACAGACACTCCGATTTTATTTATATGTATAGATATTATTGTCATAGGCAGATATAGCAGCGTTGGCGGCAATATCATTGGAAGGCAATGATAGGATGGTGAATGATGGTGCGACGGTGAACTGCAGTCACCGTTCAGACAGCAGTATCGACGTGGCAATTATTGAACGTGTGTGTGATATTCTTCATTAATTTAATAATTATATATTTTACTAAACAGCCAGCAAGGTGGACCGACGATCAGGTCAAGATCGCTGGAAGGCACTGGATGCGAACAGCGCAGGACCGATCGTCGTGGAGATCTTTGGGGGAGGCCTATGTCCAGCAGTGGACGTCTTCCGGGCTGCGATGATGATGATGACTTACCAGCCTTGACTTCGCATAAAAAACACCCACATTTTTTTTATACTACTATGGTGGCAAACAAGCATACGGCTCATCTGATGGTAAATGGTTACCGTAGCCTATGGACGCCTGAAGCACCAGGGGTGTCACGTGCGCGTTGCCGACCCTTAAGAAACCTTAATATACCCTTCTTGGTAAAAACCCCATGCTGTAGTCTCGTAAGAAAACCTCGGCAGTAAATTCATTCCACAACGTAAGTGTACATGTATTATACATATAAAAGTTTCTCTTGAATCTATCTACTGCTAAAACTGTGTTAAAAGTATATACATATATTTCTATAATACAGTCTATCTCCGCGCCGATACTGGTCCCAGACTCGGTGCAGTTGGATCAGTCCATATCAAGGCAGTCGGATGCTGAGTCAGCCGGTGCTGCAACCAAGCGTAGGGTGTCTGGTGCACCGGAGAGAGCGAGCAGCATCCGAGAGGATGACGAGTGTTTCAATCGACTGACGAAGAGCGAGGGGTTTGTTATTACTAATACATATATCTTTATTTTACCTGAAAAGTGGAAAATTATGGAAAAATGGCTGATTTTTGAATCAACCTCATCACCAGAATCTGGCATGTAAAATGTATGCATCTTATTTATTACTAGATGTGCCTGTGGTTTCATTTGCCTGAAGTTTAAATCCTATATGTTATTCTGATGTATAAACGACGACCTCGGTGATCTAGCGGTCTAGCACACTGCTTTACGTCCGATGGTCGCCGGTTCGATTCCTCGCACGGCACAAACATTTGTATTCATTAAGTATAATTGTTTGTATCGGTCTGGGTGTTTATCATTATCCACAAGTGTTGGAACAACTCTTACAAACTTTCAATGCGTGTCATGTAAAAAATGTACATGTTGAATACTGATAATTTTTCTATTTAACCGACGATATATGATGGTAGTATGTCACCACCGATTTATTAGTTAATGTATAGATAAGTCTGTGAAATTGCATTCAAATTCAAATTCAAATTCAAAAATTATTTATTCATGTAGGACATTTTAGCCCCTTATAAACCTCAAGTTTTTACATTATAATTTTTTTCCCTACCGTCCAGTTCGGTATATAGATCCAATTGAGAAGAACTGGCAAGAAACTCAATTGAATTTTTTTTTTAATCCAGTTTATTTACACTGCATAGGTATATATATAGGTGTCTATGTTTAACATTAAATGAAAATCCCGAACATGAAAACTATTGCCATGCACGCTCGTCGTTCAAGTAATCGTTTAGTGAGTAATAGTAAATATGATTTAACAGATGGTTTGAATTTATTTAAGGGTAATTCCAATATATCCTTTGGTATCTTATTGTAAAATTTTATACCAATTCCCATAAAAGACCTATTGACTTTTTCTAAACGATACTTGGGGACAGCAAGTTTTTCTTTAAATCTAGTATTATTATTATGAATATTGCTGTTTTTTGGAAATAAGTCAAGATTTTTATGAACATATAGGATATTTGAATATATAAATTGAGAAGCAACGGTGAGAATATTTGCCTCTTTGAATTTCTCTCTTAATGAGTCACGACTCTTCATACAGTAGATCGCTCGAATGGCACGTTTTTGTAATATGAATATATTTTTAATATCTGCCGCTTTTCCCCATAGTAATATTCTATAAGAGAGTAAACTATGAAAATAACTGAAATAGACCAATCTAGCAGTATATATCAGTGTACAAACGCACGGCAAAAGCTGAACTCAGTTTCGCTGCAAGACTTTGAATTTGTGCACCCCATTGTGTTTTATTATCTAAAGTGATTCCTAGACTTGTCTATATTATAACTTGTATTAAAATCACTAGTATCCTGACGACTAAGACGTAATGCCTGTTGGTCAGGGAGAGAAACACCTCAATGCCTACAGTATTCACAATTACCTATCTCTTATTTGTTTTTATAATAATATAAACACTTTCGCTCCAAACTCCCGCTGCTTACGTTCAATCTTCCGTCATCCACTTGTCAGTCACATAGATTACTTTGGCTTTGGCCTCTGACGTACCGTTTCAGGTTACATGATTATTGACTTTATCATTTTTAATTAATGGTGCGTCACACGATAGTTAACACTTGTATATTGTACACTAGATTGATAGCCGTTTTTTTTTTCAGAAACCCGAAATCCGAAATAAAATGTCAAGGAAAGAAAACAATCAAAGTAAGTCTACTTTTAATATTTTTTTTATCAAATATAGATGGATGGACTGTGTGAAAGATGGTATGATAAGAAAGGGAGTAAATAACGAGATGACTTCGCAGTCATGTCACTCTTCAGTCAGGGATGAATGGAAGAGACACATATTACACCGACCCCAAATGAATGGGATAAGGAAGAAGCAGATGATGGTAAATTTCAGCCTGTACTAAATAGACAAGACTATATTATGTACAGATATAATAATAATAATAAAGCTGAGAGAGTGAGACGACAGTAATAACACAGATAACATAATATGTAATAATTGGTTTGGTTTGGTTGTGGTTGGTTTCGGCCGTAAGTGTGGAGAAAACCAGCAAAAGCTGAGAAAAAAAATAAAGAACAATAGTTATAATAATAAAATACCCTGAACTTGCCTCCTAATATATACTGCCAACTACAGAAAGCTACTTCTAAACACATACCGCATTGTCAGAATTTTTTTTCAAACCAATTAGATATAAAGTACATATATTCATCTCGAAATGTAACATTGGCTTAGGCGGTACATACCACTTCGCGGCAGCCGATGCGGGGCGTCGGCTGCCGCTTAGGGGACCCTAAGGCGGCATGAGACCAGGAGATAGCGTGCTTGGTGTCCGCGCCACTCAGGGGTGGGGCTGAAGAGCCCGCGCTGCCGGGGTTATGGTTGAATGTTTCGATCCCGTAACCCCGGCACCAAAGCGCTCGGAGGATACCAAGAGGTTTTAGCCGGTAGGAGTCCGGTAGTACGTCCGGGTCTCCATGACGGCCCGTACGTACCAAAATACCGGCAAAAGGAAGGCAGGAAGAAACATAATATACACACACACTGCACTTTCTTGGTTTTAGCCCGTAGGTGTGGTATACGCCACAAAGCCTAAAAATAATAGTATACAACTATATAGAACAAAACAAAATATTTCAATATATATAATGTGTTATGTAATTTTTAAACACCTTGAAATAAAACATATTATATTTATTACCAATAATAATAATATTTATTTCTCCACAAAAACATGTATAAAACTATATAAAACAAAACAAAATATTTCTGAGAATATATATGCAGTAAAAATCATTACCTTAGTTTTTTTAATGGACGATAATGGAATGCTGCACCTGCCTGCGCTAACGGTTTACGCTGGCGGGGCACCAGTGGAGGATGATAGGATGAGCATGAGGTCAGGTCAGTTAGCCCATCGTGACATATTCACCAGGAATTTATAACGATGGTTTCCAGGGGAACCGCGTGGAGGTCAACCTGACATGGTACATTGCTAGTAATTGGGTGATGAGTCCACATTACTAACAATCTCATTCTCCCCGACCTTAGTTAGTTAGGTAACTGTGTTACGACAAGGTAAGAATGTTGTAATATATACATACCATATCATTTATACATCTATACATATAAATAAAGTTGGAGTGTCTGTTTGTAATATTGAAATAACCGTTTTTACTACATACATATGAATATAAATACGACACATATATCAAAATAACATTTTTAAAATTTTTTGTCTGTCTGTCTGTCTGTTTGTTCCGGCTAATCTCCGAAATGGCTGGACCTATTTTGACGGGACTTTTATTGGCAGGTAGCTGATGTAATAAGGAGTAACTTAGTCTACTTTTATTTTAGAAAATATAAGTTAAATTCCACGCGAACGAAGTCGCAAGTATAGCTAGTACAACAAAACAAATAAATTTGGTTAAATCTTTTAAGTGTATTACGACATAGTATTAAGTACCTGCGTATATTTTTAACTGTATCTAATGAGAACTGACTGACATTATAAGAACGGCTACACAGCAGTCCATGGTACAATGTACTCGTGCAGCCAAAAACCGTACTAGGTGGAGGCAAATTGTAAGGAGCTCTGTTGCCAAGGACCACAACGATACCATACCACAAGATATACCATCAAAAAATAAAAATAAATTGTATATATTTAATATTTATGTATAAATAAATTAAAAAAAAAAAAACATGAAAGCCACGACCACTCTGCCAAGAGTGAATGACTGAAGAAGAATGAGAACATTCAATATATGATCATAAATCAAGACATCAAAAGCAACGTTAAATTACAAAGTATCAGATATGAGAGCATAACTAATGTACATTAAATAGTACAGACCAATACAAAAGCAGATCTATATCTGTAACAAGTAGGTAAATGAAGAAAATAATTAAAAGTAACAATTTGTAAATGAAAATTAAAGGGACAAATGGAAGAAATAGAAGTAGAAATAATCTTTATTCAAATAAACTCATTATAAGCACTTTTGAATAGTCATATTTTGATTCTACCACTCATTCGGAATGCAGATTCATCACAAGAAGAATGACCAAGAAACTTGTGTGTTGCTCTTTTGAATAGATGTTTTTTTTATATAATAATTACAGTATAACAAGTAAGAGGCATGCTATAATCAACATAGAAATCACTACGCACTCATTATTAGTGTAATCAGATAATATTGTCAGTGCTATGGATTTTAAGTTTTTCTATAAAAACATTATTGTCGTTAACGAATTCTTCAATTTTATAATAAGCTTTTTTGAAAGGAAGTATTTTATTTGACATTTAAATCTTTTTTCTGGCAGATTTATAACAGACTCTGGTATTTTGTTGTAAAACCTTACGCAATTGCCATAAAACGAATTACTAACTTTAGTTAAACGACATTTAGGTAAAATCAGAAGCTTTTGAAATATGGTGCTGGAGAAGGATGGCAAGAATTACCTCGAAAGATAAAGTAAGAGATGAAGAAGCACAGGGTGTAAGAAAAAAGGCACACATTGAATGCTATAGAAAATAGACGAGGAAAAATGTTAGGACACTTGATAAGGCACGATGAATTTAAGAACGTAACTAGCTGTCCCCGAGACTTCGTCCGCGTGGAATTTAACTTTAATTTTCTAAAATAAAAGTAATAGTAGCCTAAGTTACTCCTTATTATATCATCTACCTGCCAAAAAAAGTCACGTCAAAATCGGTCCAGCTATTTCAGAGATTAGCCGGAACAAACAGACAGACATACAAAAATTTTAAAAATGTTATTTGGGTGTATGTAACGTATTTATATGCATCTAGTAAAAAACGGTTATTTTAATATTACAAACAGACACTCCAATTTTATTTATATGTATAGATTATTAAAAAAACACAATCGTCCAGGAGTGTACTCTAGTGCTAATGTCCAAGTGTGACGAAATAAGAGGACGCCTCGGAAACCAATGACGGCCACCGTCGCACTGTCACTAATGAACTATATACAGGCTGTTCAAATAGTACTATGTATCTATTCAACTTATTTTTCACGTAAAGAACCATAGTGGGCTGCAACTTTTGTTTAACATGTCTTTTTTAGATATTTTTATTTATATAGAATAGATTCTTTATTCAAATAAACAGTTAGTTTTAAAATCTACCACTCATTCAGAAATATGTCTCATCACAAGAAGAATGAATAAGAAACTTGCCTTTCAGCTTTCAGATAATTGTTGTAACTTTACATTTTATTTTAACATAGTAAATACAAACAACTTAATAGCACTCATTAAATGAAATCAAAATATAGAATACATAAACAACTTGGTAACTAAAGCAGAGTATCAGTCAGGATAATCAGTGGTAATGATTAGAGATATCATTTATCATCAAATAAACTATATATCAACGTACCATTTGTGAATATAGTATTGAAACATTTTTAATCTGAGAGAAAAGAATAGAAAAATATCATTTAAATAGTCTCATTATACAAGAAGAATAGTCATCTGTCAAGAAATAGAAACTTGCGTGTTGCTCTTTTAAATAATTTTATTATTACTTACATTTTTAAGTTTAAGTGTGTGAATACAAACCACCAATTAGCACTAAAAAGAATAGATCTGAACAAATATCATGATCAAATGATGACAAAGATCATGAGATTCTCTTTCTGTAGATATGTACACTTATGAGATCTGAAATTCTGAATATACCTAGATAAACACTATATTGAAATCTCTAGAGAAAACGTACAGAATATACATAAAGAAAGCAACAGGTAGTTCATTTCTCCGAGCGGGGCGCTCGGCATATATCCCGTGATGCCTTGGGGTGTTCATCCTAGCTCTGGGCGGGGAAGCGGAAGAATGACGTTCCCATGACCTCGCCCGCCATGAGCTGAGAGGTATACCATCGGGTTTTTAGCCGGTAGGAATCTGCCAATACCCATTTGGCTAATGGGTTTCTATGACGGATTTTCCTGATGTAAAGAAAGGTAAGTTATTTTACAATTTGCGTGGGAGAAAACTCTCGAAACCACTCTGGACCACTGAGGTTCCAAATGTATTTAATATCTACAATAAAACTAGCAGATGCGTGGCCGGGCGCATTGCTGTGGTTAAGGTTCTGGAATAAAGTAATATTGCGACTATAAATTGAGATGTAAGCTATCCTATCTTTCAAGTTTGATCAAATTGCACACAATGTGCAAATCAAATTTGCCATCCGTTCATTAGTTTAGGAGTCCATCGCGGACAAACAACGTGACACGTAATTTATATATATAAAGATTGGCACGGAACCCTACCACATAAAAGTAGCAGCCTGTATAATACACGTGCACGGTTTACGGTGTACAAGTGGGCCACGCGCGGCGCGGTGTGACTTCCGCCACATTTCCAAAATGACTATATTTACGACATTACAAAAATAGCTCGCTGCATCTGCAACGGGTCTCGACGAGTCTCCAACGGGCTGCGCGTACGCAAAGTTGTTTATCGTGGTGTACATGAACATGTTTACAAATTGTAGTGAATGGTGTAAATAGTGATGACCTTGGTACTTGTTTGGATAACTACATTTAGAACATATGTTATATTTGAACATAAAATAAGTTGAACATACTATTGTGTGAATTACATTTAGAACATAGCTAATATTTGAACATACTATTGTGTACATACTTATATGTGTTTGTGTGAACTACATTTAGAACATAACTAATATTTGAACATAAAATAAGTTGAACATACTATTGTGTGAATTACATTTAGAACATAGCTAATATTTGAACATACTATTGTGTGAACTACATTTAGAACATAACTAATATTTGAACATAAAATAAGTTGAACATAGTATTGTGTGGTTTATGAACTAATGAGTGAATTGTTGATGTTCAACGGACTAATCATGTGCGGGGATTCGGACACCAGTGATTTCACAAAAGTGAGTGTTTTTTTTAAAAGAATAGATATAAGTAATGTTTATTAAAGTAAACTTAATATAATCACTTTTTAATAGTCATATATTTTTTACTAGCTATGCCCGCGGTTTTCACCTGCGTGTAATTTATAGCCTATTTATTCTGATGTATAAGCTATATTATTGTAAAATTACATCACAATCCGTTCAGTAGTTTTTTCGTGAACAAGTACCAGATTTTTATATTAATTAATTACATATTAATTATTATGTTAATCTTGTTAAGAATTACAAATGTTTTTTTTATCTTTTGCCTCGCACAACCACATTGTGGAATCACCTTCCAGCAATGGTATTTCCGAACCGATAAGATATTGAAACCTTCAAGAAAAGAGCTTATTCCTTTTTAAAAGGCCGACAACGTACTTGCAAATCAGCCTGGTGTATGCGGGTGCTTCAGCGTGGGCTTTTAAGTTGTATAGTATATATGTAAGATAGAGAGCATCTAAGAATACTGTAATGCTGAATAAATGTCTTTATTTATTTATTTATTTAATCACATCAGGTGAGCCGCATGCTCGTTTGTTCCCTGTTATAAAAAAAAAGTATTTTGAAATAAGCTTTTAAAGTTGAGAAGAAACGAATCAAAAGAATAAATATTTGCAACTTGTGTGAACAAAACAAAAAACAATAATTATAAATTACTATAACTATAATTATATAGTGATATTGTTATTTAATGTAAAGGATCACTCATAATTCAAATATACTGACAACTATCGTTGTTAGTTTTTGTTTAACTGTTGCTTTTACATGAATTTCCTTTTTACAAGATATTCCGTGTTCGATGCTCCGTAGGTTCAATTTCAGATTTGAACTTTTCAAAAAGTTCGTTTCTTGATAAAGCCAGAGAGTGTAAAAAAAAAAAAAATAGAGTAGGCCGTTACATAAAAATTGTATACACTTATGTAAACAAAATAAAATATAGCTCAGTTTATTAATAACTACTAGATATATACCATTTTAAATTACAATAAAGATTAATATTTAGTTTAACAGATTTATGAGATCGTCCTATAATACAGAACGTTATAAATATTTGTATACCTACTTTGTAGTCTAGAATAGAAAATGTTTTATTCAAAAATAAATGATTTTCTTTACATTGAAGTACTTTTGAATAGCTATAACATTATTTCTATGATCTTATCTATCTATATTTCTATAAATTCTAACAAAGCATTTATTTATGTAGGTGTTTACTTACCTACATTATACTGTATTTATAATAATATACATATCTATACATATAAATAAAATTGGAGTGTCTGTTTGTAATATTGAAATAACCGTTTTTTACTACATGCATATGACTATAAATACAGTACGTATACCAAAATATATTTTTTACAATTTTTGTCTGTCTGTCTGTCTGTTTGTTCCGGCTAATCTCTGAAATGGCTGGACCGATTTTGATGGGACTTTGACAGGTAGCTGATGTAATTAGGAGTAATGTATGCTACTTTTATTTTAGAAAAAATCTTTTATTTAAAAAAAAAATATATATTATTAAACCACGCGGACAAAGTCGCGGAAACAGCTAGTTTATTATAAATATAAGGTAAATTATTTACCCTTTTGGTTTATATATTATTTTTTAAACCTATCGATGATAACATGAATGGAATAAAATGTTTGTTCCATATAAAAAAAATACACCAAACGGACTCACCATCACTGGAATCTCAAATTTAAAATAGAATAAGAGAGTAATATCGTATTAAAATTGTATAAATCATCTGTTGATATAAATATCATTAACAAATGTACTCCCAGTTCCCTGAAAGCATTAGCTATATTAAATTCAAGTTTAGCTGCCTTTACACGGCACGATTTTTCCCGCGCAATTTTTGTTTTTTTAACGCTTCTGTTTAACAAAAAAAAAAGCGATTTAACGTACTCTTAAATTCCAACGCCAAATCGTCAGTGATTGCATCTTGTTCACGAATACGCGTGTGTTGGCGCGAAAGTTTCATCTTTTTTTAAATTTTCCTTTTTATTTTATTTTCCAAAGACAAGTCTAATATTTATAAATTATCAATAACTCTATAAGTATGATTTTGCTTCATTACTAATGAAAATTATTCTTACGAAAAGGCGCCAAAACACTTACAATTGATCAACGGCAGATCCAGGAGTGGGGGGGGGGGGCTTATGGGAGTCATGACCCCCCTGAGCCCAGGTCTTAGGTGTACCACTTATTGAACGTAATGATTTCATTTATATATTTTGTCACCATACAGATTTTATTAATATTTTATAAGTACTGTATTTACGTACATTAATAATATGCCTACTTTTTACTTGTATCTATTGTTATCAAAATTAAATTATAACTTCTTGACTTGACCACGACTATGTGACCCCCGTCCAAGCTGGATCCACCCACAAAGCTCACTGTTTGTCCGGGAATGCGCTCACTGTATGCGCTGGAAGGCGCTCACTGTATGCGCGGGAATGCGCTCACTGTTTGCGCGGGAATGCGCTCACTGTTTGCGCGGGAATGCTCTCACTGTTTGCGCGGGAATGCGCTCACTGTTTGCGCGGGAATGCGCTCACTGTATGCGCGGGAATGCGCTCACTGTATGCGCGGGAATGCGCTCACTGTTTGCGCGGGAATGCGCTCACTGTATGCGCGGGAATGCGCTCACTGTTTGCCCGGGAATGCGCTCACTGTTTGCCCGGGAATGCGCTCACTGTTTGCGCGGGAATGCGCTCACTGTTTGCGCGGGAATGCGCTCACTGTTTGCGCGCGCGGGCTTTCTCGTTCTCTTTGTCTACGTTTACATGAACATTATTTCCTGCGCGAAAATCGATTCGCGCTGCAAATAATGGCATGCTTTTGTCGAACTATTCCAATTCTGTTAACCGCAGTTGGACTTTGCATCTTCACTGAACGATTCGGAAAGAGCGTAAAAGACATCATGTAAAGTATGTACCAACTACACCGTTTATGTACGTTATATATTTAAATATTATTAATAAATTTTATTATAATAAATATCTCATTACATAGCAATATACCTACTTAAATAATATACAGAATATACTAAATACATACATTAATTAAAATTGCATTTATCTTTACATACATATTCATACCTATTTATAAAATGGTCTTAATTTTAACGTTTTATTTTCTTTAGTAATCTTTACGTACGCTCTCTCCTGTGTGGTGGCCCCACTGAAAATCAGCACTGTGGTATATATATACTGCAGTATAAATGCTGAGTGGGAGTCACATTCAGCGTTACTAGTATGTTTTAGCTTTTAGCTTTTAAGTTGTATAGTATATAAGATAGATAGCATCTAAGAATACTGTAATGCTGAATAAATGTCTTTATTATTATTATTATTAAAGGCACCATGCTCACTCTGAAGGATTTGGAAAGAGCGTACGTGTAAAGGCACCATGCACACTGTCCAGCGTGACGCCGCATCGCGCGTGAAGCGGCTTGACGCTGAGTGTGTAAAGGAAGCTTTTAACAAGGGATATCAATCATATAATGGCCGCTCGGCTTCAAAGTGATGCACTCGACCGTTTTGTTGTTGTTAAGGAGAGCGCGTGCGCGTCGAGTGCGGGCAGCGGCGAGTGCGAGGCGGCGGCGCGTGCGCAGCACTACCACAACCAACTGCTCGCCGCCCTACAGATTGTAAGTATACATACATTAGGTGATTTAACACCGCGTACACCGGTGGTTTAGTACACCGCTTTATTTCTGATGGTCGCAGATTTGATTCCGGTACAAAGTTTTGTATTCATGAGTATGATTGTTTATATCGGCCTGAATGTTTTGTATATATATATTTTTAATGGATTATAATGGAATGGTCGCCGACCCCAAATAAACAGGATAAGGAAGAAGCAGATGATGATGATGATGATAATGGAATGGTCCACACGCCTGCGCTAACAGTATACGCTGTCGGGGCACCAGTAGAGGATGATAAGATGAACATGAGGTCAGGTCAGTTTGCCTATAGTGATTAAACAACCAGGTATTAACCACGATGGTTTCCAGGGGGAACCCCTTGGAGGTTGACCTAACATAGTACATCGATAACAATAGCGACACTAGATCCCATTATTATAGCATTTACAAAAAAAATTAAGTATTTGTATTAGTAGTCTAGTACCCATAACACAAGCTCTGTTCAGCTTGGGACTAGATGCTTGTGTGAATTGTTCGGATACTTGTGTGATGTTTCGTGTTGTAGCAGTTGTCTCAGACCCATAATACAAACTTTACTTATCTTGGGACTAGTTGACGATGTGTGAATTGTCCTGAATTATTATCTATACGTATAAATAAAATTGGAGTGTCGATTTGTAATATTGAAATAACCGTTTTTACTACATGCATATGAATATAAATACGGTACATACACCAAAATAATATTTTTTACAATTTTTGTCTAAATGTCTGTTTCGGGTAATCTCTGAAATGGCTGGACCGATTTTGATGGGACTTTTATTGGCAGGTAGCTGATGTAATAAGGAGTAACTTAGGCTACTTTTGTTTTAGAAAAATTAAAGTTAAACTCCACGCGGACGAAGTCGCGGGTTCAGCTAGTTATTAATATAATATAATAAATACAGCTGCGGAATAAAGAAGAGACGGTGCGCGTGCAGAGTGAGAGCTTGCAGTTAGCGGAGACTCGCATCACAGCACTGACGGAGCGGGCGGCCGCGCTGAGGGCCGACCTCAACGATAAAGTACACGAGGTGACCACACACATACAAACATATATGTGTTCTTAAATTCAAATTCACTTCGACATTCATTTCATTCAGATTCAATTTCGACTTTAGTCAGAGGACACCACTAGGGGTTCGAAACTCAGCTCAGGCCGTCGTAATTTCGATCGCCGTTTCAAATTCAAATTAAAAAATCAGTTATTCATGTAGGACATTTTAGCCGCTTATGATCGTAAATTACTTTATATTATAACTTTATTATTTCCCTACCGTCCAGTTCGGTATATAGATCCAATATAGAAGAACTGGCAAGAAACTCAATTCAATTACTTTAAAAGCCAGTTTATTTACTATGTATATAGGTAACATTAAATGAAAATCCCGTACATGAACAACTAGGAATTTATCACGATGGTTTCCAGGGGGAATCGCGTGGAGGTCAACCTGACATGGTACATTGCTAGTAATGTGGTTTCTTTTTAAAGGATGATAATGGAATGGTGCACCCGCCTGCAATAACGGTTTACGCTGGCGGGGCACCAGTGGAGGATGATAAGATGAACATATGGTCAGGTCAGTTAGCCCTACGTGACAAATTCACCGGGAATGTATCACGATGGTTTCCAGGTGGAACCGCGTGGAGGTCGATCTGACATGGTACATTGCTAGCAATGGGATCATTAGTCCACATTACTAACAATGCCCTTTCCCCCTAGTAATGTGGTTATATGTTCACATTTCAATCACATCTCACTCACTCCCCACCAGCTGGTAGGTAACACCTGCCGCCAATATGTCGCATTGACGCCCTCGGAGATCTAGAGGTTTAGCATACCGCTTTACTTCCGATAGTCGCAGATTAGATTCCATGCACGTTACAAACATTTGTATTCATGAGTATGATTGTTTGTAACGGTCTAGGTATTTTCTATAAATAAAAGAATAACACGCTTAGACATTAGAAGAAACAAATTAGAATATGTAAGGTGATATAAAAGTAAAATAAAACGTTAGGAATCCAGGAATTTGGTGTCGCTACAGCACAGTTAAAAATTTGGGTCGTTTCCTGTAAAAACAAAACTGTAGAATGCATTCCGCGTCTGATGAAATTGAATGATATCTATATTTACATTATATTGAGGAAAGATTTTAGTTTCTGTTTGTCTATAGATAGTAGCTATTAAGAAATACCACTGTTTTCGTATGGGGCCATTCAAGTATTTTGTAAGCACTATTAGTGCTTACAAAGCCTATCTACATGCGGGAGCGTGTCAAAGCCGAGTTCAAGTAAGAGAACTGGCGAGCAGCACCGTGTGTATATTTACACGAACCATTTGGAGCCACTTTTGACCCCCTCATAACTCAAAAACTCTTTCACTTAAACCTGTTAAATTTGGTTCATATATTGAGACTTGCGATAAATATGTGTTCCAAATTTCATAAACATATCTCAAACGGTTATTTAGATATTAACGTCCAAATATCGTCATTTTTATCACTGATCAACTATAGATCAAAATTATAACACTTCCTAAGGTCTGATTTGGCTAGTTTTCATATACGAAATATACTATAGCCTTCGCAAGTTCTAAACCTGTTACTTAGGCTACAGTATATTATCCTAAGTTATAAGAAGAAATTATTTTTATATTATTATAAATACATTTCAGGACAGATCATTGAACTTGGCACCCATTTAGATCTCACCTCTTTTGTCGTAGAAGACAACTATCGGCTATCATTTCACATTTATGTTTTTGATGGGATTAGTAATAAATAATTTATTTACAGCTGAAGACGTTGCGGCAAGTCTTGGACGCCAAGAATGACAAATCTGACTTCTCCGTTAGCACAGACATACAGGTCAGATTAATAAAATAGTAAATCCTTATCCTTCCTCACTAATTATTGTTGTAGTAATAAGAAAAAAGACTAGGTAAACGGAGAAAATATAATAATATAGACCACTGACAATTAGGAATAGAAAAAAGGAATTAAAAAACAGGAATGTAATATAAAAGAACTATAAATACAAATTTAGAATATAAAATACATATCTGATTAGCCAGTTATAACAATTATAAATGCAAAAGTAACTCTGTCTGTCTGTCACGCTTTCACGCCAAAACTAGTGAACTGATTTAAATGAATGGTATACAGATAATCTAGACCCTGAGAAAGGACAGGCTTTTTAATGCGAAAAAGGGTTGTAAGGGGTTGAAAGGGGAGATGCAATGTTGTATGAAGAATCGTCATTTTTAAGGGTAGAAACTTATTTTTTAGGCTGTTGATTAAATAATAAAATAGAGAAAAAAAAAAAGAAAAAGTAAAAAGTTTTACAAACTTTGAATGTCATACATTCAAAGTTTGTAAAACTTTTACGGGATAAAATAAAATAGGGGATGAAAATTTATTTTGAAATTCGTAATTTTTGAAGATAGAATAATGAAACTTTTTTATAATTAGTCTTAAGAATTAAAAATGACATGACATCAAAGGTTTTCCATGCGGACGACGGTCGCCGCCTGTAACAGTTAAGAGTGTATAAATTAATATATGTTGTAGTTTAATAATATTTGTATAACTAACTATCAAGCTAAACCACTAAAATTAAATATTGACTATAAAAATCAAAATATACAAAAAACGGACCATACAAAATTTTTGGGTATAATATTAGATAGACATTGTAATTGGAAACAACATATTGAGAGTGTTTGTATAAAATTAGAAAAATTTATTTATGTCTTAAGACGTCTGAATATAGCAGGGGAAAAACTGCTCTTACAGCATACCACGGATATGTTGCTTCTGTACTTAGGTATGGTTTAATTGTATGGGGCAATTGTACTCTGGTCAACAGAGTTTTTATAACTCAGAAGAAATGCATCAGAGCGATAGCCAATTTGAAACAGACAGATTCATGTCGGCCCCTATTTAAAAAATATAAATTGCTGACCCTATCTGGTTTATATATTCATCAGTGTAGTTGTTTTGTGAAAACACACCCTGATATATTTAAACTTAAATCTAATAATCCCTTACTTAGACCAAGAGACCCAACACGATTGTTAAAACCAATATATAGAAGTGCAATCTTTGAAAAAAATAGTTACAACATGATGATTAAAATTTACAATAAATTACCAACTGACATAAAAATGCAAAATTTTAGACTTTTTAAATCTAGACTTTATAATTGGTTATTAGAAAACTGTTTTTATAGTATTAAGGATTTTTTTGACATGTAAAATTGTTAGTTTTGACATATTTTAATATATAAATAATTTAATTTAATTATTAGAAATATTTTAAAAATTAATTCAATTTATAAAAGTAATAACGTGTATAAATTTTGCACGCCTGTTAGCAGGCTGAATACATTGAACGAATATTCATATTGTAAGACCTACTTGTAACATTGTATTCTGCAAATAAATAAATAAAAAATAAATATATAGGTAAAAGGTATAAAGACTTGGTAAACGGAGAAAATATTTTTTTTTATTTATTTGGACGGTATTGACAATAAAACAGAATGAAGTAACAAACAAGAGTTTAATATAAAATGTATAAATATAATATAACTATAAATTTAAATACAGATTTAGGATATAAAATGCATTTCTTATAAGCCAATTACAATATTGGAAGAATAGAATAAAAGTATTATATCAGACTTTTTTAGTTTCTTATCTAGAAAGGTAAACTTATTTACCATTAAATAGTTCGTGTCTTAAACCTGGTTAACAATAATAATTAGGGCTCGGAATAGGGTAATAATCGGGTAGTGCAATTTTATGTACTTGCGATTTTGTGACATCAATAGTATGGATATGCCTTTGACGTACTATTTTCTTTTTCGCTGTATAAATGGATAATGAATATCAAAAGAAATTCCTTGACATCCAATAATGCCGAAAAAATAATAGTATTATATTATAATAAACCCGACGATGATGTTTTGTTGGCGATCTTGAATTCGAAGACGAATAATTGTCATCTTTGGAACACTACTGCACTCTGACTTATCTTTTAAATTGCAATAAATATCTGGACATGTTTTTTTTCCTTCTACTCACTCCTATAAACCTATAAATAAACAATTAGTGTAATTTTCATGATTTTATAATTATACAAGCTGTCCCAGCAAACGTTATTTTGCTTTAAAATAAAAAAAAATTTAGGGGTGGACTACCCCTAACATTTAGGGAGATGAAAAATTGATGTTGGCCGATTCTCAGACCTATTCAATACGCTCACATAATTTCATGAGAATCGGTTAAGCCGTTTCGGAGGAGTATGGGAACGAAAACTGTGACACGAGAATTTTATATATAAGATAAGTTGCATTGCATTGCATGATTTTAGTTCCCGGAAATCAAACAGATTTTAGGTCTTATCTTACGTTGCTTACATTGACTTTCTTGCTGCAAGTAATTAAAATTGCACTATCTATTCCGAGCCCTAATAATAATACTGATATTTTATCAATCTTTGGTGGTATCTCGTTCACGAGACGTGATTGCGACACGGAATAATCCAGTGGAGATTTTTTTGTAAAGATTTGGAACGCAGGATATCCGCTGAAACGGGGCGACCACCTGCTCCTCAACACGTGTTAACTGATATATCTATTTTGAACTACAAAAGTTTAAAAGTGTACAAGTATAGATAATTTTATTCTATTCTACTGCTAATATTATATTATAATATGTTTGCGATCACTGTAAATAATAATCTCGTGAAAATAGACATATTAAATAATTAAATATAAAAATATTTTTATAGTTAACTACAAAAATGTAGAGGTTGCGTGTGTGATTGGGCATTGAGAGACTCGTGGCTCGTTCTTGCTAATTTTTTATTCATACTCTTTCTTAACGAATAAAATGTGAATTTTAAAAAAATTAACAAGTCTTAGTTGGCAGGAACATGTCTGTTTTAATACGAAACTGCATCTAACTCAGTAACGTAATTTATAGAAATATAAGCTTTTAAAAATCAGAAACAGAAGTGAAAATAAATTGAACTAGGCTCGCGGTGTACGTCTCTATTCATGCGGTTAAACGTGTTATTCTACTTGTGATCTTTTGTGGAGTTAAATATTATTTTCTGAGTCAATTAATTGTGGAAGATGATATTAAGTGATCACAAGTGGAGTTAAATATTATTCTCTCAGTCAATTAATTGTGGAAGATGATATTAAGTGATCACAAGTAGAATAGAATAGAATAGAATAGAAAATCATTTATTCAAATAAACTTAATTTAAGCACTTCTGAATAGTCAAAATTTTTTTAAATCTACCGCTTATTCGGAAAGCTGTCTCATCACAAGAAGAATAAGCAAGAAACTTGTGTGTTGCTCTTTTAAACAATCCTTGTAAGTTCACATTTTACAAGTCGAAACGTGTGAATTCAAACTACCAACCAGCACTAATTTATTTAGGCTCAAATATAAAAACACAATAAGATTAAATCAGAGCAGACCAATTACAAGTGGAGTTAAATATTATTCTCTTAGTCAATGAATTGTGGAATATGATATTAAGTGATCACAAGTGGAGTTAAATATTATTCTCTTAGTCAATGAATTGTGGAATATGATATTAAGTGATCACAAGTGGAGTTAAATATTATTCTCTTAGTCAATGAATTGTGGAATATGATATTAAGTGATCACAAGTGGAGTTAAATATTATTCTCTCAGTCAATTAATTGTGGAAGACGATATTAAGTGATCACAAGTGGAGTTAAATATTATTCTCTCAGTCAATTAATTGTGGAAGACGATATTAAGTGATCACAAGTGGAGTTAAATATTATTTTCTGTGTAAATTAATTGTGGAAGATGATATTAAGTGATCACAAGTGCAGTTAAATGTTATTGTGTCAGTCAATTAATTGTGGAAGATGTTATTATCGTATAGTTAGTATATAAAGTTACTATTAAAATTCATTTTAAACATATTTATACAGGATTATCGGAAAGAGGATAACTAAGTCGCAAGGATATGGTACCTACCACTCGCGGTAACGAATAACTTGTTGAAATGAAATGATATTTATTCGGTAGATGTTAATATACATTTAATAACACATTAAACAAAAAAAACTCAAACAATTGCAACGATTAAAAAAAAAGTATATTTATCAGATATTGTTACAAATTTAAGTGTGTGCGGTTTGGGTACATGTGTATGTCTGTCGAAGCATCTACCGAATAGTTAAATATACAATGCTGTTCTACGATTGTTGTTCTACAATTTAGTCTGAAACTATATTATTTTTTCGAGAACTATCGGTTTAAAGTTTTTTTAATCTCAGGACAAGTCACACAGCGCCATCTAGACTAGGGTTCATGATTTCTCGAGCTTTTCAATTTCTCGGGTCTCGAGAATTCTCGAGGTTAATTTCTCGGGTCTTCTCGGGATGTTGAGAAATTTACATTTACGTACGTTTACTCATATTAATTGGTTCCAATAACGTAAAAAACTCAGTGGTTTTATTTGAGAGGAAAACCACTGCATTTTTTGTTAATTGTTTTTGAATGAAATTATTTTTAGGAATCAAAATCTGGCGTGATTTTTTTTTCGTATATTTTTGAATGAAATTATTTTTAGGTATCAAAATCGACCGTGATTTATTTCGTTGCGCTCCGACTTACTATTCTACTAATACAGAACGTCGGCTGTTTTTGATTGATTGAATTGAATAATACATTTTTCTTTTTGCATAAAATAATAAAAAAAAAATTAAGATATCTGTACATATAAATAAAATTGGAGTGTCTGTTTGTAATATTGAAATAACCGTTTTTTACTACATGCATATGAATATATATACGGTACATATACCAAAATAATATTTTTTATAATTTTTGTCTGTGTCTGTCGGTCTGTTTGTTCCGGCTAATCCCTGAAATGGCTGGACCGATTTTGACGGGACTTATTTTGGCTGATATAATAAGGAGTAACATTTATTTTAGAAAAATGAACTTAGATTCCATGCGTATGAATTCGCGGGTACAGCTAGTAATATAGTTACAGTGCTAACGACTTAGTATACATTTCCGACTAATCCTGTATAATAATTTTTTTGTGTGCTTTATGTGTCTTAATATTCATATCATAAATGCGTAATGCAATAAATAAATAATAATTTTCAGCACGCAATGCGACCGAGTCTTTAAAAATAAAGTTGGTTTCGCTAGTGACATAATAGCACATGAAAGAGTCGCTATTGTCGTATTTATGACAAGGAGGTCATCATCATCATCATCATCATCATCATCATAGTCATCATCATTATCACCATCATCATCATCATCATCAAATGAATTAATAATCGCTTCGTTTGTAGGAAATGGAGAATCAAAAGAGTATGGTCAGTACACTGCAGAGCAACTTGTCAGTGATTGAAGAACTCTACCGAGAGTGTTTCTATGAGGTAAGATGTTTAATATTAGATGATGGGTTGTATGAAAATGTATCCGATAATTTAATTTAAATTCGATACACAGAAATAAAATTGGAGTGTTTGTTTTCAATATTGAAATAACCGCTTTTTACTACATGCATATGAATATAAATACGGTACATACACCAAAATAACATTTTTTACCATTATTGTCTGTCTAATTGTTCGGCTAATCTCTGAAATGGCTGCACCGATTTTGATGGGACTTTTTTTGGCAGGTGCCTGATGTAATAACGAGTAACTTAGGCTACTTTTATTTTAGAAAAATAACGTTAAATTCCACGCGGACGAAGTCGCGGCGACAGCTAGTTGTATATAATTTTGTATTCGTAAATTTGCAGACGGCAAAACAGGAGGAGATAATAGAGATGCTGCGCAAATCGTGTCTCGACGTGAGATTAATGGACCGCGAGAAGACTGAGCAGATCGGCCGACTGCAGAATGTGGTTCACAGCCAGAAGTGGTCTCTCGAACAGTGTCACGTGAGAAAATAATGATAACTCAATACAATTCTTAATAATAAATAAATAACCCTGCACAATTAATACAGCGCCATCTAGTCCCAAGCTAAGCAGAGCTTGTGTTATGGGTACTAGACAACTGATAGAAATAAAAATAAATGTATTATAACCCAAGAAAATTTCGAGCTAACCAAAGCTTGTGTAAATGTTAGTATTTAATGATATAATATATAATAAATACATTTTTTTATTCTAAATGCAACAAACATACATATATAAAACATCTTGTTTTGGGTATAAATGTTAGTACTGTGTGAGGAATCGAACCAGCGACCATCGATAAGGTGTTGTGCTAAACCGCTAGATTTCCGAGACCGTCAAATATAATTTTGATAATTAAATTATTCTCATATATTTTAAATTAATTTTAGTTATTATTGTATAGATATGTCTATATTATTGTTGTTAACATATCCCCTGGTTTTTTTTATGGGTGATTATGGAATGGAGCACCCGCCTGCGCTAACAGTTTACGCTGGCGGGGCACCAGTGGAGGATGATAAGATGAACATGAAGTCAGGTCAGTTAGCCCATCGTGACAAATTCATGAAGAATTTATCACGATGGTTTCCAAGGGGAACCGCGTGGAGGTCAACCTGACTTGGTATATTGCTAGCAATAAGATCATCATTCCAAATTACTAACAATCCCCAGGGCATATGTTTGATTTAATATTGTATCTTGTATTTTTCCGCGTTATCCTGTTTATTTTTTAATTTAATTACGGTTTTAGAAGCTGCAGTATTTATGTGATGCGTACTTTTAATTGTTTGCCTATAAAATAATCGTAGCAAATTATTTCAGGATATAGCGCTGGAGGTGGACAACCTAAAGTTGGAGATATCGAATTTCTTGAACAGCTCCAACAACGATTCGGTATTGTGGAATATATTATGAGAGTAATATTTTGCTGTGGTCTAACTAACTTAGAATAATAAATTGCATGGTTCATGCCTAAGTTGATAGAGGACGGAAATTTTGCTGCAAATGTATATTTAACATTTGCTATCTAAATTGATTTTTCGGGTTTTCGTTTCCATTCATATCAACCCCATTATATGTAACCTATTTATAAAATCATAAAAATAAATTAGTGACAACAAAAAATAATTACGGACTGAGAGGGTCCTTTTTATAATAATAATATATCTCAGGACAATTCACACGCCATCTAGTTCTAAGTGAAGCAGAGCTTGTGTTATGGGTGCTAGACAACTGATATAAATACATGGATGCATTTTTTTTGGTAAATAAATACTGAGATTAGCCGGAACAAACAGACAGACAGACAAAAATTGTAAAAAATGTTATTTTGGTGCATGTACCGTATTTGTATTCATATGCATGTAGTTAAAAACAGTTATTTCAATATTACAAACAGACACTCCAATTTTATTTATATGTATAGATAAATTAAGTAAAATAGTACTTAATTTTAATTTAGGCAAGTTAATTAATGTTTAATTGCATGAATTGTATACTATTAGTGTTTTTGTTATTATTAAATTTGTAAATAAAGCAATTTTATACGTCACTAGTCGTTTTACTCGGGCAGGGAGTGTGGGAGCGGTCCGAGGAGTCCCCCGCCGCGGAGGTGTCTGAGGAGCTGCAGGACATCACCGCGCAGCTCCTCCGGCTGCAGCATATGCTTACTGTATGTCCTTGCACACCATGCGCGTTTTTTAAGTGCATGATAAGGGAATGGTAGCGTGGTTAGTGGAAGATGATAGGATGAGCATGAAGTCGGGTCAGGTAGCCTATCTGCAGGGGGAAATGCAGTGGCGTTTCTTTCCAGCATGGCAAAATCTGCAGATTATTAAATTTTTTTTTTATAACACAGGGGACAAACGAGCATGCGGCTCACCTGATGGTAAGTGATTACCGCCGCCCATGAGCACCCGCAACACCAGGGGAATTGCAATTACGTTGTCGGCCTTTTAAAAAGGAATAAGCTCTTTTCTTGAAGGTTTCAATATCGTATCGGTTCGGAAATACCATTGCTGGAAGGTGATTCCACAATGTGGTTGTGCGAGGCAAAAAGTTTAAATATTTAATATATATATAATATTTATTCTGCTACACATCCTGTGGTTGTAACCCACTCATGCATGAACGAAATATCTCATTTGAAAGTAAACACTCTATCCTGAGGATAAAAACCATCGCTCCTAAGAATATCCTTCAATTCTTGGCCCTGACAGATCTGGGACTCTGAAAAAGGGCAAGCACAATAGATCTATGTAGGTCGCAGTACAGGGTCTTAGTACCTAAAAATAGGCCAAAATTCTCAATAAAAAAAATAGCATTACGTTGTGAATTTGTCAGGAATTAACCATGATCGTCTCCAGGGGGAACCGCGTGGAACCTGGTTTGGTATATTGTTAGTAATGGAGTTATTAGACTACATTATGAATCACGAGCGTGCATGGCAATGGTTGTATATATATATACATTGTAAATAAACTGGCTTTAAAAAAATAAAATATTCAATTGAGTTTCTTGACAGTTCTTCTCAATTAGATCCATATACTGAACTGGACGGTAGGGAAAAAATTAAAATTATAATGTATTTGACCTTCATAAGCCGCTAAAATGTACTACATGAATAAATGATTTTTGAATTTTTTTTATTACTAACATACAATCTCCTTCACCCGATTCGCATATTATAGCTTTTGATAATTATTATACCTTTTGTGTCTGTGCATGCTTATTCTTTACTAGCTGTTACCCGCGACATCATCCGCGTCGATTTTTTTAATAATATAAAAAAAAATTAGGCGAAGCTCCGATAACTGTAGCATGCGTCTGATAGTTATGGTTCAGATTATCATTTCAGTTATCCTTGCTATTAAAATTAAAATGAGAATGCTAATTGTGTTTTAGACTGACTGTACCTGCGGACTGGAGGAAGAAAACCTGAGACTGAAACAGAACAACGAAGCTATAGAGGTGAGTAACGTTAGACTGTTTGTTATATTAATTACTAGCTACTCGCGGCTTCGCTTTTCCTCTTGAATAACTCTATCTATTATAAAAACGGGTTCAAAATCCGTTGCGTAGTTTTAAAGATTTAAGCATACATAGGGACGGACGGACAGCGACGGTGATTATAGATTGTATTCACACGTTTTGACTTGAAAATTTAAACTTACAATTATTATTTAAAAGAGCAACACTTAAGTTTCTTGCTCGTTCTTCTTGTGATGTGACAGCTTTCCGAATGAGCGGTAGATTAAAAAAATGTTATGACTATACAGAAGTACTTAAATTAAGTTTATTTCAATAGATGATTTTCTATTCTATTGTATTCTAGTAACACTGAGCAGAGGCTGAGAGTAGAGTAGCGTGATTTTGTAAGGTTTGTTTTGTTGATGATTTTTTTTGTACTTAGTTACAAATGGGAGATCTTCGGCAACGTGTACGCGACTTGGAAACCTCGTTGTTAGAAAAAGATGGAATGTACGCACGATACCAGCAGCAGTTAGAAGAGAAAGAGAAAGAGGTAAAACCATAAAAAATATTATAACAATTTTAACTTGGTACTTACCATAAAAAATGTTAAAATAATTTTAACTTAAAATAAACTTTTATATTTTTTAATCTAACTAATGACCTATGCGTATGTTATAAACGATTTGTGGCGTAATGGTCCGTGAACAGCTCTTTTCGTGGCTATATAAACCTGTGCTGGCTTGAGTTCCTTATTCCCAAATATCGTAATTTCAAACTAGCGGTGCCATCTATGCGCCGATATAAGAAACCTTTTATCCCTCATCGACTCACAGCGGCTCTACACGTCACAGGTGCTTTTAATACGCAACAAAACTTCTTTGCGTCGAGATGCCGTAATGGTAGCAGTGTTTCAATTCAACTGATAATGTACAACAATTTAAATAGCTAATAACAGTTTGTGCTGGGCTAGCCCTTAGGCAGTGAAAAGAGTAGTTAAGCTTTGGAAGACAAGCTTCTGCATCAGTTCCAGTGAAATCAACCCTTCAAGAGATCGCTCCAGCCATCAATTGTGAGTCGTTCCTTATTTTTACCTTATGCAAGCTAGCCATTGCACGCATCTCTACTTAACCTCATCTTTCAAAACTGAGCTATCTTCTTTTTAGCCCTGGTCGGGTTCTAGATTACTCACTTCGGGTCGTCCGCTGGTCTTTTTGCGGACCGCTGGGTACGGGCCCCGAGCTTGCGCTCCTTGCCCGGGCATTCTGCTGGGGTGGACCACCCCAGCGTCGTTCTTTTACCGGCCGGCAGGGCGGCTGCTTTTCAGCATCCGCCTGTGGGCGTTGTGTGGCGGGAATCATTCTTTCGCTCGCCGAGCCGGCTTAACGCCACCACGTCACGTAAATGACGTGATCACTCGGTGGAGAGTAAGTCGCGCGGGAGCGCGCGAGTGGCGTCCGGTGGGCGCGCGTGGAGGGGGGCGAGGTCGCGCAGGTGCGCTGCGCGCCCGCTGTCCGGACGTCAAACTGCTCCACCGATGAGACTTGAGGTCGCGGGCGATCATGTCATTCACGGCATTTGTGCACAGACTGATGGCGGCGTTCTGTTCGACCTGCAGTCTCCGCCGCTTCCAGATTATAAATAGAGGCAATCCTTTCCAGGCCCGACCAAAATCGATACGAGCCTACCACAGGCTCGACAAGAGAAAATATTGCCATTAGTCGGTTCTGAACCGCCTACATGGCGCTTCCGTCTATTGTCAGCAAGTTTTTGAAGCCAGGCATCCATTCACCATTACACGTCGCCACGTTACGCGCCAATCTATTCTATTTGTTGCGAACTTTTCCCAGTCACGGTGATCTATTTGAAATGTGGCCATGTCGCGTTTGACGCAATCTAGGTAAATGCCTATGTACGTCTCTCATTGCATTTGCTATTGCACCGAGCAGAACGCGTAGTGGTAAACGGGAGGGTTCCATTCTGTGCACATGCTCTAGCCAACGTTTTTAATCAGTATTATTCTTTACTTAAGGCTGGATTCTGGGATCACCAAAGAAACTGATGATTTAATCTTATTGTGTTTTTATATTTGAGCCTAAATAAATTAGTGCTGGTTGGTAGTTTGTATTCACACGTTTCGACTTGTAAATGTAAACTTACAAGGATTGTTTAAAAGAGCAACACACAAGTTTCTTGCATATTCTTCTTGTGACGAGACAGCTTTCCGACTTAAAGAAAAAAGATTAATTGCGGTAGATTTAAAAAAAAGTGTTGACTATTCAAAAGTGCTTAAATTAAGTTTATTTGAATAAATGATTTTCTATTCTATTCTATTCTATTCTACTGATAGAGCTTAGTTCGAACTGAATGCGATAGAATATATATATAAAACGTTTAAACGTGTTAAAAACTTCAATATGCATTTTATCACTATAATCTGAACTAGTTCTTGCTAAAACTATGTTTGTAAATAGCCTTGGTTTTCCGAAAATAAATAAATAAATAAATACGTTTACAAATTCTGAACGCCCTATTTCCTACAGTTAACTCTTTAAACGAGTTCAAAACAGCTGTCAGTTGTTAAATACTTAGGTAGTTAATAATCAATTTTTTAACAATATAATATCAGGTATGAAAAGAAAATTGCCAGTAGTGTAAAAAATGATCAATAAAATTTTACCTTGTTTATAGGTAAATAATAATAATAATAATCTTAGGACAATTCACACAGCGCCATCTAGACCCAAGTTAAGCTAGCTAAAGCTTGTGTTATGGGTACTAGACAACTGATATATGTACATAGATATATATATTATAAATACATACATATTGTACATAGAAAACACCTAGACAAACAATCACACTCATGAATGTGTTTGTGCCGTGCGAGGAATCGAACCCGCGACCATCAGTGTGCTAGACCGCTAGACCACCGAGGTCGTCATAAAGGTTGTTATTACATATTTTGTAGTCAATAGTACTTATTAAATTAAAGACTAGTAACTGTCGAAATATCGAAACTCCTAAAATAATATTATTATCTATACATATAAATAAAATTGGAGTGTCTGTTTGTAATATTGATATAATGGTTTACTACATGCATATGAATATAAATACGGTACATACACCAAAATTACATTTTTACAATTTTTGTCTGTCTGCCTGTCTGTTCCGGCTAATCTCTAAAATGACTGGACCGATTTTGACAGGACTTTTATTGGCAGGTAGCAGGTGTAATGTGGAGTAACTTAGGCTACCTTTGTTTTAGAAAAACTTTCATTTTAGAAATACAGTGGACCCGCGGTAATCCGGCCCCTGTCTAATCCGGCCCCCCTTGTAATCCGACATTGTCTATTATTTGTTATTGAATATTACTTTGACAATATACTTCAGAGTGCATATACATACATACATATATAACATAGAATCTTATCACTGGATCTGTAATTTGTCGGATTACAAGATACTCTTTTGTAAAAAATTCTATATATATAAGCAGAGGACCCTTAAGCAGCACTCTATAATCCAACAAATACGATGGTCCGACACTGCCCTGCAAAATGTTTGTCGGATAACCGGGGGTCCACTGTATATGTATAAAGAATCATCACTGGATCTATAATTTGTCGGATTACAAGGTACTCTTTTGTAAAAAAATTCGGACTATAAGGGGTCTTAGGCAGTACTCTATAATCCGACAAATTCGATAGTCCGACACTGCCCTGCAAAATGATTGTCGGGCTACCGGGGGTCCACTGTATAGTTAAATTCCACGCTGACGAAGTCGCGTATACAGCTAGTATGAAGGTAAATCATAATATTGTGACTATCATTACAGTTGGTGACAGTTCGAGAACAGCTGAAGCTGTCAGGTGACAGTTTAACTGAGAAAAATTCCATCATCGACTCTCTCACCAGGCAGATCCTGCAGACTCAAGGTAACCGAGAACTACATGTATAGTTATCGGTACTAATATACACAATTGTAGACTTTGAAACCAAGATGTACAACTCACATCTGAATTTCAAAATGTATCTTTATTATTATTAACATGTACTATAATATGTATGTATTATAATAATAATAATAATAATCTCAGGACAATTCACACAGCACCATCTAGACCCAAGTTAAGCTAGCTAAAGCTTGTATTATGGGTACTAGACAACTGATACAAATACATAGATAATTTTTTTCGTAAATACATACATATTATACATAGAAAACACCCAGACCGATACAAACAATCATACTCATGAATACAAATGTTTGAGGAATCGAACCCGCGACCATCGGTAGTAAAGCGGTGTGCTAAACCGCTATACCACCGAGGCCGTCTATTATACATATAAACATTCTTCTTGAATCACTCTATAAAAAAAACCGCTTCAAAATCCGTTGCGTAGTTTTAATGATTTAAGCATACATACGGACGGACAGACGGCGACTGCGACATTGTTTTATACTATGTATAGAAGAAGACGAATTGAGTTTCTTGTCAGTTCTTCTCAACTGGAAATCATTCCGAACTGACGGTAGATTTGACATATCATAAGTCTGTAATAGACCTACATGAATAAAGATATTTTGAATTGATTTGATTGAATTAAATTCTTGAAGTTTATAAGCATTTAAAATTAATAATTTACCAAGTCAGGCTGTTGTTACCAAGTTAAGTTGTTTCTCTGTAAACAAAGAATTGTTTTATTTAATTTTAAAACACTACAATTATTTAACACTAAAATATTGAATCACACATATAACTCACCTGTAAACAAAGAAACGACATTTAAAGTTTATTACAATTATTATTCAACTAATACTGTCTTTTTATAATATATTTTATTTAACCTTATTCACGCACACTTGTTTTTGCCCCTCCGATCGATCCCCCGACCAATTCAAACGAGGACCGATGTTACGACGGCCTGAGCTGAGGTTCGAACCCCTAGTGGTGCCCTCAGACTAAAGTCGTATCCGTCAGGCAGGAGCTGGCCTTCAGCCGCTCGATAAGTCCTTCCGCGGGTTTGGAGTGCCATCTGCACTCGCCCCCTAACGTCCGGTAAAGCTGTAAAGGCCAGCTGCGGCTGTCTTGTTTTTGCACGATACATTTTTATTTTCTTCCTGCTGACAGCTCCCTCTAACACACCTTGGAATCAACAGCGGAGCGCGCCAAAATTTGAATTGTTGAAATATTTTAATATATTATTATAAAGAATATAACTTATTTTACAAGCTGTATCAGTTTTACAAAATTAATTTAATATTATAAAGAGGAAAACATTTTTTTGGGATGAAAAAGAAATGGTGCACCCGCCTGCGCTAACGGTTTACGCTGGCGGGCACCAGTGGAGGATGATAAGATGTACATGAATTCAGGTCAGTTAGCCCATAGTGACAAATTCAGCAGGAATTTGTCACGATGGTTTCTAGGGGGAACCGCGTGGAGGTCAACCTGACATGGTACATTGCTAGCAGTGGGGTCATGAGTCCATATTACTAACAGTTCCTTTTCCCTCCGGAAAACATATTATGCCGACCCCAAATATATTGGATAAGGAAGAAGCAGATGATCATGATTATAGGGAGCAAAAAATTGTTTTTTTTATTTTTTTTATAATTCTTTATTGCACCAATATTAAAAGTAGACACATAAAATAAAATAATATATAACAATACATTAAAGAGTTTTATTATTAACTCAAATATTGAACGATGACGGCCTCAGTTATCTAGCAGTTTTGCACACTTTATTTCCGATGGTAGCGGATTCGATTCACATGGTGCAAACAATTGTATTCATGAGTATAAGTGTTTGTATCGGTCTGGCTGTTTTCTATGTATATTGTGTATATATTTACAAAAAAAATCTATGTATTTATATCAGTTATCTAGTACCCATAACACAAGCTCTGTTTATCGTAGACTAGATGGTGATGTGTTTATTGTTCAGAGTTATTTATTATTGAACAGATTATATAAAAAAATCCCCTAACAATGCTAGAAGTAGTAGTACCTACGTCAAAGTGGACTTTGACGTAGGTTTTTTTTATATAAGTAATATATGTATATACTTTACTGCAGTGATGTTAAGCGACAAAACCGAGGAGCTGGTAGAAGTGCAGCGGCAGTGCACAGCTCACGAAGACGAGCTGGTGAAGATGCACGAGGAACTGGATAAAGCGAACAACATCATCAAAGAGGTATAAATACGAAAATAACTGTCTGTTTTTTTTATGGATGATAATGGAATGTTGCACGATGGTTTCCAGGGGGAACCACGTGGAGGTCAATCTGACATGGTACATTGCTAGCCACGCTATGGTTATTAGTCCACATTACTAACAATCCACTGTCACGCTTTCATGATAGAATTACTGAACAGATTTAAGTAAAATTTGGTACACAAATAGTCTAGACTCTGAGTTCTAAGAGGTTGAAAAAGGAGAACTTTAGAACCCTTTTCTGACATTAAAAAGTAACCTATGTCTTTTCTCAGGGTCTAGACTATCTGTGTACTATATTTTATTTAAATCGGTTCCGTAGTTTTGGCGTGAAAGCGAGACAGACAGACTGAGTTACTTTCAAGTTTATAACATTACAGTATAATATTAGTAAGGGAGAATAAATTGATGTCTATATAGTGTTAACTATCGTGTGACGCACCATTAGTTAAAAATGGTAAAGTCAATAATCATGTAACCTGAAACGGAACGTCAGAGGCCAGAGCCAAAGTAATCTATGTGACTGACAAGTGGATGACGGATGATTGAACGTAGGCAGCGGGAGTTTTGGAACGAAAGTGTTTATATTATTATAAAAACAAATAAGAGATAGGTAATTGTGAATATTGTAGGCAATGAGGTGTTTCTCTCCCTGACTAACCGGCATTACGCCTAAGTCGTCAGGATACTAGTGATTTTAAAAATAGATAGGTATATAGTTGTATGTTTTTACGAATTCTGTAAGAAAATTAATACATATTTGTAATAACAATAAAGAAATATCCTCCAGAACGACGACGTCCGCGGCTCGGTGTGCCGGCTGTCGTCGCAGGTTCGATGCTGGCGTGAGCAATTGTGTGCCAGCGAGCGGCGCGTGTCCTCGCTGCACGAACGGCTGCAGGAGGCCGCCGAGAGATGCCGCCACGCGGACGTCTCTCACAGGTAACGTGAGTGAAGAACGTATAAAGGTAGTTGCAAACTATCAAAAGAACAATGTATCAATAAAGTGAAGTATATCAACACGACATATAAAAAAGAATTGTTCTAACAATAATAAAAGTAGCAAAAAAGTTTGTGGCGGTCGGCCAACACTGACGCGTCTACGCAACGCAACGTCACGCTCACAAGATCACAATCACAAAAGATACAGTATATGGAAATATACTGTATCTTTGTGATTGTGATCTTTTGTTAAATATTATTTTCTGAGTCAATTAATTGTGGAAGATGATATTAAGTGATCACAAGTGGAGTTAAATATTATTCTCTCAGTCAATTAATTGTGGAAGATGATATTAAGTGATCACAAGTGGAGTTAAATATTATTCTCTCAGTCAATTAATTGTGGAACATGATATTAAGTGATCACAAGTGGAGTTAAATATTATTCTCTCAGTCAATTAATTGTGGAAGATGATATTAAGTGATCACAAGTGGAGTTAAATATTATTCTCTCAGTCAGTTAATTGTGGAAGATTATATTAAGTGATCACAAGTGGAGTTAAATATTATTCTCTCAGTCAATTAATTGTGGAACATGATATTAAGTGATCACAAGTGGAGTTAAATATTATTTTCTGAGTCAATTAATTGTGGAAGATGATATTAAGTGATCACAAGTGGAGTTAAATATTATTCTCTCAGTCAATTAATTGTGGAAGATGATATTAAGTGATCACAAGTGGAGTTAAATATTATTCTCTCAGTCAATTAATTGTGGAAGATGATATTAAGTGATCACAAGTGGAGTTAAATATTATTTTCTGAGTCAATTAATTGTGGAAGATGATATTAAGTGATCACAAGTAGAATAGAATAGAATAGAAAATCATTTATTCAAATAAACTTAATTTAAGCACTTTTGAATAGTCAACTATTTTTTTAAATCTACCGTTCATTCGGAAAGCTGTCTTATCACAAGAATGATAAGTAAGAAACTTGCGTGTTGCTCTTTTAAATAATTTTATTGTTACTTTACATTTTTAAGTTTAAGTGTATGAATATAAACTACCAATTAGCACTAATTCAATTAAATGATTAAATAGAAAAAATATTGAATATACAACCAACTGGTTAAACAATTAATAAGAGGAAAACAATCATAGTGATTGTGAGAGCAGACCAGTCCTTACAAGCAGCACCCGTTCACGAGTATGACGAATTGAAATACGGCATACAAAGCTGCTCAGTGACAGAAGTCCTGAAACCAACGACTTTAGTCTCATAAATTGGTTTTTTTTTTTTTTATATCATAATTTGAGCGCGTTTGACCGCAATCTCACCTGATGTTAAGTGATGATGTGGTCTAAGCTGTTACACGCAAGCTCAAATAATACCTATTCACTCTTGACTTGAAAGACCCAATGTTGTAAGAGGCAGGAAAAATAGACGCTGGTAGAGAGTTCCACTCCTTAGCTGCTCGCATAAGGAAAGATGATGCAAAACGGTTAGTTCGAGCAGCTGGGATGTCAATAGTGTAGGGGTGGAGCCGTTCTCTACGTCTTGTTGCTGGTTGAAGTTGACCTTGAATGTTTGTGTAATAGAGAAGCGTGCGAGAATGCGCGTGCGCTTCAAGCGCAACTGGAGGAAGCGCACGAGCGCGGCGCTAGTTTGTGCGCGGAGGCGCGACACGCGCTCGCTACCGTGCGACGCTGGGTGCAGCGTATGCGGGCACGACACAGGTACGCACACACACACACACACCCATACACACACATACACACACATACATACATTATGAAATTAAAATAACATCTGTAACACATGTATTCCCTAGCACAGATGTTACGGCCTATAAATTAGTGACAGTAGATTAAATATATTATTATTGTTATTTTTAGTTTAACTACTTACTTATTTATTTTACGTATTAAAGTGATAGAACATCTTATTTTATGTATCAAATCAAATAATAGTAATAATAAGACTTACACGTTTTAAAATATCTAAGTTAACAGTAGAAAATCGGGATTTTTTTTTGTAATTAATTTCAATTATATCAAAAAACGATTAGGATAGGGTGTCTCATAGTGAAATGTGTCAGAAACTATACGCCCCTAACGGGCTTGTTTTCCCTTCTTTACTATACGTATATATTCATATTTGATTAAAATATTTATCTGCAAATATTTTATTTTATCTGCTGATGTTAGCGCGCGAGATTTAATTCTAAGCCGGCGGGGTTGCCATATAAGGGTGGTGCTTGATAGGCAAATGATAGGTGCAACGTTTAAGTGTATATTGTCTGTATATTCTTATAATCAATACTTACATACTACTTACTAAGTACATGTATTCATCCTTACAATAGGTCGACTTAACTGGTAACCCTGTATGTAGTATGATTCCCACTGTGGTATAAAAAATAATAAATCTATTTTGTTACAACCACCCTACATTTATAAATATCTATACTTTATTTTTTGTGATAATGCGTTCCAAAGGTATATATAATAGGTTAATTAGAAATAATGTGTGGGTAGTTGCCCACACATTATTTCTAATTAACCTATAAAAATGGTTAATTAATATTAATTTCCGATAGTGCCACAACCCTATTTAAAAAGTGCAGTAACCTGATAACATCGGTAATGTCAAATTTGTCTCTGAGATTAAAAAACAGACTATAGAACTAGACTTATACCTACAACGGTTATTTTTTTTTCTCGATATAGTGATATCGATAAATAACCTACCATTAAATCCTTTAAAACGTTGGTATAGTTCAAAATATTATAAGAGGTATAATAATAATTTTATCATTATTTGCTTAGTGAACAAGAAGAGAAAATAAAAGAACAAGAGATGCTTATTGACATGTTACAAGAACGCCTGCAAGAGACGCAGAACGTGGAACCAATCCCACAACTCAAGCGACCCTGCTGTTCAAAATGTGTTTGCCAACGAAACAGCACGATGTCAGCTATGACCTTCGCGGGTCCATCTAGAGTGGAAGAGAGACAGAGTGACCTGGGGACAATCAGTGGGAGTGAGATAGCGAGCGGTTCGTCGGCACCGATACCACCTAAACGGATGTTGAGGAAGAAGGCGCTGTCTTGTCCTGACAGAGTAAGTACTATCTATTCTCGTACTTAATAGTAAAACACAGCAGAAAAACATTAATTTACCAAGTAATCTTAAAACTAATCTCAAGGTTAGATGATTGATTCGTCATATCTGTTTCAATTCTAACGGTGGGCTAATTATGTAACACGATATGAAATTGTTTCTGTTGAAGTTGTGATGCAATATGAAATCATTTCAATTTAAAAAATGCGATCAAGTAAGGTCGAATGACCGCAACATAAATCATTTCTATCGATAAAACACTACTATGAAGTTGCAGCGGAATTTTGTTAATCCGACCAATTTAAAAAGTCAGTACATTAGATAGCTTATACCTTTAGAGGGATACATTTTAATTTATTGGGTTGTTACACTAGTTGGTTGATTTGAAACAATTTTTATTGCGTTCAAAAATTACAAAATATACTGCAGCGTTCACTTGTTCTTTTATTTTAATTTTATTAATAGACATTTAATAAAATAAAATAAAGAAAGTCTATTCTATTCTAATGAAAAAATAAGGTTAATAATTTTGAATATAAAAGCATATTTTATACAAACTATTTATAATCATTAATAATATTAATCTAACCTACAAATTAAATTTTCTTTTCTGCTATAGATACCTAGGTAAGTACGTAGGTATCCATATAAATTTAAAATGATATGGGCACATCTTTTTAAATTTGTACATAATTGTAAAAACTTTAAACAAATAAATTTATTTACTTTAAACAAATCACAGAGCATCATAAACGTTGTATTCCGTTCACAGAGCACCGTATTCATTGAAATAGTTTTTTAATTATATTAATATCATAATCAACCCTAATTTTATATTAAACATTTACTCTAGTTAATACAATATTCTATGTGATTTGGGACGAAAATAAAATATCGAATTGGCAACACTGATGTCGTGTTGTGAGTCGTGACAATTTTCCCATTTTAATAAATTTAAAACCTTTTCACGACTTTCTACGTAATATTTAATATAATAAAAATATATGTAATACTGAAAATTACCAAAACAAGATAAATAATGCTGCTAATGCTGATATTTTAAAGATTGTAACCAAAAGAAACACCTTCTAAATTGTTTCTCATAATGTAAAAACCGTTTCAATTCCACGCTGTCATTTCGGCAAAATAGCGATTACGTGACGTTGCAACGAGGTTACTAAATCGACATTCGATAGAAATAATTTTTATCGATATGTAAAGTTGCGTTTACGTTGCAATGCTAGTTGACAGCGTCAAATGGCGTCTATATGATCGCATTATTGACAGATGACGTCATTTTCACTACGTTACATACGAAAATCGTTGCGAACGAAGTTACATAATTAGCCCACGGGAATTGGCATTACGACAGCCTGCCGAGGTTCGAACCCCTAACGTTGTCTTCTGACTAAAGTCGTATCTGTCAGGCGGGAGTTGGCCTTAATCCGCTTCATAAGTCTTTCCTTTGGTTTGGAGTGCCATCTGCATTTGCCTCCTATCGTCCGGTACGCTGTAAAGACTAGCTGCGGCCAACAGCATTTGGTAGTTGAGTAGCCCGAAAAAAAGGTAATAGTATGACAAACGTAGCGATGCGGACGCGGGCGAGTGCGGACGGTGGGCGTGCAGCAGCCCGCGCGGCGACACGTGGCCGCCGGTGGGTGCGACGCCCCGCACGTGGCCATCGACTCGCCCACTCACGTGCGCCGCGCGGTCATCCACGGGCCTGCCAACACGCACGTGCTCCCAGACCCGGTTCGCCACGTGCACCACGCGGTACTCTGCACGCCGCCGGTGAGTTTACATCTGACATATATATACATATATATCCTACGGTGTTAATCCATTTTTGGTATTAGGAAATGAATACGCCATCTAGTCTCGAACTAAGTATAGCTTGTGTTATGAGTACTAAACAACTGATAAATACATGCATTTTTCATAGTAAACATTCAGATGTATATGATTATTTAATCATACATTTACACCATGTGAAAAATGAAACCAGCAACGATTAGAAGTAAAGCAGTATAAATCACTAAGATCGTCAAAATATTTTTAAAATATAGATATTATATATCAACTACAACTACAAACAAACAGACGAGGAAAAATGTTAGGACACTTGATATGGCACGATGATTTCATGAAAATTATTCTTGAGGGGAAAATAGAAGGAAAGAGAGGTAGGGGAAGACCAAGGAATAGCTACATCAAACAAACTGAGGACAAAATGGGAGTCGTGTCGTATCAAGAATTAAAGAGCATGATGGAAGATCACGGAAAGTGGCAAGAGCTCCACCGACAAGAGCGTAGCTCTTAAATTATGAATGAATGAATATATCAACTATTTATTATAACTTATTTTATGACACGAACACGCCTCTCGTGTTAGTACTGTATTTTTTTTTATATTACTTTAATAAACTATGCTTTATATATATAACACACTAATATTCTCCGGGCAATGAAATGCATTAGGTATTTATATAAAAAACCGACCCCGCATAGAAAGCGGTAACACGTCAACTTACTAGTAAATAAAAACGTTTATTTCTTGTGTATACTTAGCGTTCGTTGTCACCGGGTGCGGAAGTACTGGAGCGCGTGGAGAGGCTGCAGGCGGCGCTGTGTGCGGGACGCCGTCGGTGGCAGCGACCACACACCTAAACTAGACCTTACCTCGACCCACACTAGGTCTACTTTGCTATGTATACTACAGTCATGTCGCCCAAGATCAAGTCAAATAGAATTCAGAACCATCACACACAGACCATAGTGAAACATAATTGCAGAAGTAAGGCTGCTGATATACAGTCGGTCAGTTGTAAAGTTGGTCTAATACGAGAAACGTACCAATAGACTTCGTTTCAGATATTCTATTGCGACACCCCGTTTTCTTCCAAGATGAGTCAAGTAACCGACTGTATATCAGCAGCCTAAGGTATTGAGTCATCGTCTGATTTTAAATTTTACAACACGCTTCGATTCGTTTGTATTCGATAACGTATCGGTAGAGTTCGGTTGAAATGTTGTACTGCGACGCGCTGTTTTCTTCCAAAATGAGGCAAGTGCCCGACTGTATATCAGCAGCCTAAGTTATTGAGTTATCGTCTCTTATTAAGTATGTGCATAATGAATGATCTTACAATACGCTTCTCTCTACTTGTGTGTAATTCAATAGTACATCGAAATTATTATACTTTTTTTTTATAAAATTTAGTGTGACCACACACAGATTTCAATATGAGAGGTGATTCAAATATCTTCTTAAATCCACTCATACACAATTACGCTACGACTTGTGTGCGAAGGCTTTATTTGATGTCTTTCAATCCTATCTGATTAGTCATGTTGTATTTAAATGTATAATAAAATGAAAATAAACGGAACTTGGAGTTATTTTCATTTTACTATAGATTTATATAAGTACTGTCGATTTAGAATGTATTCTAGTCTCACTATGCATACCAACACTATTTAAACGAGTTTTAAGCACGCTTTTGTTTTGCAAACTTTATCTTGTCGGATCTAGCACGCTTCAGCGTGAATGTTGCCAGTAAAATATATTAAAATACTACCAAAATTTTCATAATTAAGACTGCAATTTTGTTCCACTAATTTTTAACATGTTTAATCTTTCGAATGTTTGTCGTCTGTCTGAAGTGAAGAGGCGGTATGCGCGCGCCAGCTGTATTGATCAAATGCGTTTCAATCTTATTTTGTTTTGAATAAGGACTAAATTGGCTAAAAAGTCACGGTTTTGCGGGCACAGATCTGTGATAAGACGGTAATACGGTTTAAGAGGGGTGCACAGATCAGTTAAACGTTCGAAAGGTTAAAAAATTTAGAAGGCATTTTGTTTTATAGTATTAACGTATCTTTTATGCATTTATTGTTAACAGTATTGTACTAGTCGTATTTATAGTAATGTTTTGTAATATATTTAATTTATGGAATTATACATGAGTTTTACTTTATTTTCATCCTTAATCCTTAATAAAATTTTAAATGTCAAAGTAGGGTTGTTTGTTATGCTTTCACGCAAAAACTACTGATCCGATCATGATGCAATTTTGTACATCATGTTCATGGAGGTATTAGAATGAATATAGATTTACTTTTAATTAAAAAAAAAATATTTGATATAAAGCGAGTGAAGCCGCGGGTAAAAGCTAGTGGGATATAAATCAAACACACATTACGTAAAATGTACCTGTATTAAAAATAAATCACAAAATAATAAGAGACACAATACAATGTCCGTACAACCACATAATTAAAGTATACTATATATAAGTGCAACGGACGACCGTTGCCAAATCAAAAGAGTTGCCAGTAATATTAATAATCTCACTATTTACTCATAGTAGTTTTGCATTTTAGGGCTTAAATCTTTTATACTGCAATAACAATCTTACATACAGTGCAACACATTTAGTCATATTTAAAGCACAATTCTGGCGCATGCAAATAAAGTTATGTACATAATCATATCCGGAGAATGGTCAATTCTTAATATGACAATATTTTCTATATTCATGTATTCTCAGGATGCATTCGAATATTAATAAGGCACTAGACTTTCATGGCAAAGAAATATAGTTGACAACTTCAAATACTACTATTTATTTCACACTTCACCACCAACATTAACTATTCCATCGTGTCACATATTTTCGTAGCCGATTGTACATAATATCTTATTAATCATAACATTTCACTATTTAAAAATACATGCAATACATTTACATGTACAACAGATTCTTTGTAGCGAACATTAGTAAATTTAAATTCTGTTATTTTTTATATATAAAAATTACGTGTCACGTTGTTTGTCCGCGATGGACGCCTAAACTACTGAACCGATTGCAAATTTGATTTGTACATTGTGTGCAATTTGATCCAACTTGAAAGATAGGATAGCTTACATCTCAATTTATAGTCAGAGTATTATTTTATTCAAGAACCTTAGCCACAGCAACGCGTGCCCGGGTCTGCTAGTTTCTCTATAAAACAAGGTACAAGCAAGTTATTTAAAATATTGTTGAGATATCGTTACAGAATCCAGCAAAAACAGCTAAACAGGTTTTAATAACAATTTCAAAATAAACAACGTTCTAGATTACATTTTATAAATGACACTGAATTTTACACACTTTCTAAAGTTACAATCTTATATTAAATGGATTTTTGGAATGTCGATCTGATGGTCACCCATGATGGTAAACCATTTTATAGGTAACAACTTACACCATTATTTCATGCATTAATACATGATTTATAATGGTCAACAATTAGTTTACAAAATATCTTAAAGTACGAAAAACTACCATTTTAGTAGTATTTGTCTGGCAACATTAGTTCGTTGTCATTTATCATATAAAAAAAGGTATAAAATTAGCTCTATTGCAAATATTGTAGATGGCAATATAACATTTCAAGTGACAAAAAAAAACTCATTTAAGTTTACAACATGTAGTCACAGATTCAGATATAATTTTTTGCTTCTTTTGGTTAATTTCTAGTATACGTTTCTTACACTATAATGTTAAATGTCATACTTTTTCTCCAAGAACAATACAATACTGAAATAAATGTCATATACAAGTTTGAGATCTACATACCAATGAACGCCGTAGGAATTACTTAGTCGAAATGTCCTAGATCCTATAGAAGAAAGAAAAAGTTGGTAAAGCATGGTGGTGCCACTAGCCGCAGTGAGCCGGGCCAGCCGCGCCACGTGGCCGCCGACGTCACGAGAGGTCAGCGAGCGTCACTTGGTCCAGCCGCGCCACGTGGCCGCCGACGTCACGAGAGGTCAGCGAGCGTCACAGCCGCGCCACGTGGCCGCCGACGTCACGAGAGGTCAGCGAGCGTCACTTGGTCCAGCCGCGCCACGTGGCCGCCGACGTCACGAGAGGTCAGCGAGCGTCACTTGGTCCAGCCGCGCCACGTGGCCGCCGACGTCACGAGAGGTCAGCGAGCGTCACTTGGTCCAGCCGCGCCACGTGGCCGCCGACGTCACGAGAGGTCAGCGAGCGTCACTTGGTCCAGCCGCGCCACGTGGCCGCCGACGTCACGAGAGGTCAGCGAGCGTCACTTGGTCCAGCCGCGCCACATGGACGCCAGTGAGGCGGCGGCTGACGTCACCAGCGATGGCGCCGGTGCTGGCGGCGTGCTGCTCAACTCCTCCATCTGCAACGTCCCCACCCACTCTCAATATTGGTCAGATCGACAGATCCCAAGATAACTTGAGCGTTTGAAGTTATTACTAGTATAATTACGATTTTAAAATTAGAGCAAAAGATACATCATACAAACATAACATTTTTTTACGATATTTGTCTGTCTATTTGTTCCGGCTAATCTCTGAAATGGCTGGACCGATTTTGACGGACCATTTTTTGACAGGTAGCTGATTTAATAAGAAGTAACTTAGGCTAAATAAAAGTTTATTTCAGAAAAATATTTTATTTTGGCAAAATAAAGTTAAATTCCACGTGCACGAAGACGCAAGAACAGCTACCTTTTTAAATAAATTTTCAAATTGTTTTAGGAATTAGAACAAACAATTTCATTTAATTGATACATTATTCTATTTTCAAATTTATGTACATTCGTACGAGAGTCGTAAAGAACTAATGACTTTAATTTATAGTTGGTCTTGATTAGCAGTAGCAGTAGTTCACGCCATGCTCAGTACCGATGTTCGTCCTACCTCAGCGGGCTCGGGCCAGTGCAGGTGCTCGGGCGGGTCGCAGTCGTCGCCGTCGTCGGGCGCCGCCCACGCGCCCGCCCACGCCTCGCCCGCAGACAACACCTCCTCGCTCGCCCACGTCTCCACCCTGCACACGGACCCACTGTCACTATATTGCTATATGCAAGAAGTTCGGGTAGGAAGTAGGGAGTCATTTTTGCAAGGGCTGTGGGATGTCAAACAGTGTATTTTGTTTGATATTTGTGGCAGACTGTTGTGTGATATCTGCGAATGCAGTGCTCTCTTACTAACTTCATTTCTGGGTTCACTGTTATACGTTTTTACTGTGCTAGTTACCTGCGAGCTGCGCTAGTCACTGTGCTAGTTACCTGCGAGCTGCGCTAGTCACTGTGCTAGTTACCTGCGAGCTGCGCTAGTCACTGTGCTAGTTACCTGCGAGCTGCGCTAGTCACTGCGCTAGTTACCTGCGAGCTGCGCTAGTCACTGTGCTAGTTACCTGCGAGCTGCGCTAGTCACTGTGCTAGTTACCTGCCGAGCTGCGCTAGTCACTGCGCTAGTTACCTGCGAGCTGCGCTAGTCACTGTGCTAGTTACCTGCGAGCTGCGCTAGTCACTGTGCTAGTTACCTGCGAGCTGCGCTAGTCACTGTGCTAGTTACCTGCGAGCTGCGCTAGTCACTGTGCTAGTTACCTGCGAGCTGCGCTAGTCACTGTGCTAGTTACCTGCGAGCTGCGCTAGTCACTGTGCTAGTTACCTGCGAGCTGCGCTAGTCACTGTGCTAGTTACCTGCGAGCTGCGCTAGTCACTGTGCTAGTTACCTGCGAGCTGCGCTAGTCACTGTGCTAGTTACCTGCGAGCTGCGCTAGTCACTGTGCTAGTTACCTGCGAGCTGCGCTAGTCACTGCGCTAGTTACCTGCGAGCTGCGCTAGTCACTGTGCTAGTTACCTGCGAGCTGCGCTAGTCACTGTGCTAGTTACCTGCCGAGCTGCGCGTGGTCCGCGGCGGCGGCGACGGCGAGCGCGTGCAGCGCGGCGAGCGCGCGCGCCGGCTCCAGCGCGGCGGAGGGCGCGAGCTGCGCTAGTCACTGCGCTAGTTACCTGCGAGCTGCGCTAGCCACTGTGCTAGTTACCTGCCGAGCTGCGCTAGTCACTGCGCTAGTTACCTGCGAGCTGCGCTAGTCACTGTGCTAGTTACCTGCGAGCTGCGCTAGTCACTGTGCTAGTTACCTGCGAGCTGCGCTAGTCACTGTGCTAGTTACCTGCCGAGCTGCGCGTGGTCCGCGGCGGCGGCGACGGCGAGCGCGTGCAGCGCGGCGAGCGCGCGCGCCGGCTCCAGCGCGGCGGAGGGCGCGAGCTGCGCTAGTCACTGCGCTAGTTACCTGCGAGCTGCGCTAGTCACTGTGCTAGTTACCTGCGAGCTGCGCTAGTCACTGTGCTAGTTACCTGCCGAGCTGCGCTAGTCACTGCGCTAGTTACCTGCGAGCTGCGCTAGTCACTGTGCTAGTTACCTGCGAGCTGCGCTAGTCACTGTGCTAGTTACCTGCGAGCTGCGCTAGTCACTGTGCTAGTTACCTGCGAGCTGCGCTAGTCACTGTGCTAGTTACCTGCGAGCTGCGCTAGTCACTGTGCTAGTTACCTGCGAGCTGCGCTAGTCACTGTGCTAGTTACCTGCGAGCTGCGCTAGTCACTGTGCTAGTTACCTGCGAGCTGCGCTAGTCACTGTGCTAGTTACCTGCCGAGCTGCGCGTGGTCCGCGGCGGCGGCGACGGCGAGCGCGTGCAGCGCGGCGAGCGCGCGCGCCGGCTCCAGCGCGGCGGAGGGCGCGAGCTGCGCTAGTCACTGTGCTAGTTACCTGCGAGCTGCGCTAGTCACTGTGCTAGTTACCTGCGAGCTGCGCTAGTCACTGTGCTAGTTACCTGCGAGCTGCGCTAGTCACTGTGCTAGTTACCTGCGAGCTGCGCTAGTCACTGTGCTAGTTACCTGCGAGCTGCGCTAGTCACTGTGCTAGTTACCTGCGAGCTGCGCTAGTCACTGTGCTAGTTACCTGCGAGCTGCGCTAGTCACTGTGCTAGTTACCTGCGAGCTGCGCTAGTCACTGTGCTAGTTACCTGCGAGCTGCGCTAGTCACTGTGCTAATTACCTGCGAGCTGCGCTAGTCACTGTGCTAGTTACCTGCGAGCTGCGCTAGTCACTGTGCTAGTTACCTGCCGAGCTGCGCGTGGTCCGCGGCGGCGGCGACGGCGAGCGCGTGCAGCGCGGCGAGCGCGCGCGCCGGCTCCAGCGCGGCGGAGGGCGCGAGCTGCGCTAGTCACTGTGCTAGTTACCTGCGACTGCTGCGCTAGTCACTGTGCTAGTTACCTGCGAGCTGCGCTAGTCACTGTGCTAATTACCTGCGAGCTGCGCTAGTCACTGTGCTAGTTACCTGCGAGCTGCGCTAGTCACTGTGTTAGTTACCTGCCGAGCTGCGCGTGGTCCGCGGCGGCGGCGACGGCGAGCGCGTGCAGCGCGGCGAGCGCGCGCGCCGGCTCCAGCGCGGCGGAGGGCGCGAGCTGCGCTAGTCACTGTGCTAGTTACCTGCGAGCTGCGCTAGTCACTGTGCTAGTTACCTGCGAGCTGCGCTAGTCACTGTGCTAGTTACCTGCGAGCTGCGCTAGTCACTGTGCTAGTTACCTGCGAGCTGCGCTAGTCACTGTGTTAGTTACCTGCCGAGCTGCGCGTGGTCCGCGGCGGCGGCGACGGCGAGCGCGTGCAGCGCGGCGAGCGCGCGCGCCGGCTCCAGCGCGGCGGAGGGCGCGAGCTGCGCTAGTCACTGTGCTAGTTACCTGCGAGCTGCGCTAGTCACTGTGCTAGTTACCTGCGAGCTGCGCTAGTCACTGTGCTAGTTACCTGCGAGCTGCGCTAGTCACTGTGCTAGTTACCTGCGAGCTGCGCTAGTCACTGTGCTAGTTACCTGCGAGCTGCGCTAGTCACTGTGCTAGTTACCTGCGAGCTGCGCTAGTCACTGTGCTAGTTACCTGCGAGCTGCGCTAGTCACTGTGCTAGTTACCTGCGAGCTGCGCTAGTCACTGTGTTAGTTACCTGCCGAGCTGCGCGTGGTCCGCGGCGGCGGCGACGGCGAGCGCGTGCAGCGCGGCGAGCGCGCGCGCCGGCTCCAGCGCGGCGGAGGGCGCGAGCTGCGCTAGTCACTGTGCTAGTTACCTGCGAGCTGCGCTAGTCACTGTGCTAGTTACCTGCGAGCTGCGCTAGTCACTGTGCTAATTACCTGCGAGCTGCGCTAGTCACTGTGCTAGTTACCTGCGAGCTGCGCTAGTCACTGTGTTAGTTACCTGCCGAGCCGCGCGTGGTCCGCGGCGGCGGCGACGGCGAGCGCGTGCAGCGCGGCGAGCGCGCGCGCCGGCTCCAGCGCGGCGGAGGGCGCGAGCTGCGCTAGTCACTGTGCTAGTTACCTGCGAGCTGCGCTAGTCACTGTGCTAGTTACCTGCGAGCTGCGCTAGTCACTGTGCTAGTTACCTGCGAGCTGCGCTAGTCACTGTGCTAGTTACCTGCGAGCTGCGCTAGTCACTGTGTTAGTTACCTGCCGAGCTGCGCGTGGTCCGCGGCGGCGGCGACGGCGAGCGCGTGCAGCGCGGCGAGCGCGCGCGCCGGCTCCAGCGCGGCGGAGGGCGCGAGCTGCGCACTGTGCTAGTTACCTGCGAGCTGCGCTAGTCACTGTGCTAGTTACCTGCGAGCTGCGCTAGTCACTGTGCTAGTTACCTGCGAGCTGCGCTAGTCACTGTGCTAGTTACCTGCGAGCTGCGCTAGTCACTGTGCTAGTTACCTGCGAGCTGCGCTAGTCACTGTGCTAGTTACCTGCGAGCTGCGCTAGTCACTGTGCTAGTTACCTGCGAGCTGCGCTAGTCACTGTGCTAGTTACCTGCGAGCTGCGCTAGTCACTGTGTTAGTTACCTGCCGAGCTGCGCGTGGTCCGCGGCGGCGGCGACGGCGAGCGCGTGCAGCGCGGCGAGCGCGCGCGCCGGCTCCAGCGCGGCGGAGGGCGCGAGCTGCGCTAGTCACTGTGCTAGTTACCTGCGAGCTGCGCTAGTCACTGTGCTAGTTACCTGCGAGCTGCGCTAGTCACTGTGCTAGTTACCTGCGAGCTGCGCTAGTCACTGTGCTAGTTACCTGCGAGCTGCGCTAGTCACTGTGTTAGTTACCTGCCGAGCTGCGCGTGGTCCGCGGCGGCGGCGACGGCGAGCGCGTGCAGCGCGGCGAGCGCGCGCGCCGGCTCCAGCGCGGCGGAGGGCGCGAGCTGCGCTAGTCACTGTGCTAGTTACCTGCGAGCTGCGCTAGTCACTGTGCTAGTTACCTGCGAGCTGCGCTAGTCACTGCGCTAGTTACCTGCGAGCTGCGCTAGTCACTGTGCTAGTTACCTGCGAGCTGCGCTAGTCACTGTGCTAGTTACCTGCGAGCTGCGCTAGTCACTGCGCTAGTTACCTGCGAGCTGCGCTAGTCACTGTGCTAGTTACCTGCGAGCTGCGCTAGTCACTGTGCTAGTTACCTGCGAGCTGCGCTAGTCACTGTGCTAGTTACCTGCGAGCTGCGCTAGTCACTGTGCTAGTTACCTGCGAGCTGCGCTAGTCACTGTGCTAGTTACCTGCGAGCTGCGCTAGTCACTGTGTTAGTTACCTGCCGAGCTGCGCGTGGTCCGCGGCGGCGGCGACGGCGAGCGCGTGCAGCGCGGCGAGCGCGCGCGCCGGCTCCAGCGCGGCGGAGGGCGCGAGCTGCGCTAGTCACTGTGCTAGTTACCTGCGAGCTGCGCTAGTCACTGTGCTAGTTACCTGCGAGCTGCGCTAGTCACTGCGCTAGTTACCTGCGAGCTGCGCTAGTCACTGTGCTAGTTACCTGCGAGCTGCGCTAGTCACTGTGCTAGTTACCTGCGAGCTGCGCTAGTCACTGTGCTAGTTACCTGCGAGCTGCGCTAGTCACTGCGCTAGTTACCTGCGAGCTGCGCTAGTCACTGTGCTAGTTACCTGCGAGCTGCGCTAGTCACTGTGCTAGTTACCTGCGAGCTGCGCTAGTCACTGTGCTAGTTACCTGCCGAGCTGCGCGTGGTCCGCGGCGGCGGCGACGGCGAGCGCGTGCAGCGCGGCGAGCGCGCGCGCCGGCTCCAGCGCGGCGGAGGGCGCGAGCTGCGCTAGTCACTGTGCTAGTTACCTGCGAGCTGCGCTAGTCACTGTGCTAGTTACCTGCGAGCTGCGCTAGTCACTGTGCTAGTTACCTGCGAGCTGCGCTAGTCACTGTGCTAGTTACCTGCCGAGCTGCGCGTGGTCCGCGGCGGCGGCGACGGCGAGCGCGTGCAGCGCGGCGAGCGCGCGCGCCGGCTCCAGCGCGGCGGAGGGCGCGATGGCTGCGCGCGTGCACAGCGCGCCGCACGCCGCACGAAGTCTCCTCGTGCGCCAGCGAGCGCCTCCACCGTACACGCGCCAGTTACAGTATTCGCTACCGACATCACACACGTTATCTACGAGGTATACCACAAAACGAAGCCGCTCTAGTCCTCTATTCCATTCTAACAAATTTTAAAATATTATTTGGCATTTCGTAAGTTCTTTCGCGGACTTAAAATGCCTTCGCCTACATTTTTTGACTAGGGAAACTCGAGGCCGGCTGCCAGATCGACCGTAACACGGTAAGGGAATATTGAATCGATATTATCAACACCCAAATTAATAAGAGACCAAATTATACACGAAATAGTATTTTTTAACATAGTCGATACATACTAGTTTTGAAAAAGAATAGAGCACAAAGAAGAAAGGACACTTGTCCGGCAGTGTGCGCGCGGCGGTGGTACCTGAGCACGATGGGCTGCGGGAGGCGCGCGTCGAGCGTCCAGGCGAGCAGCGCGGCGAGCTGCGCGGCCAGCGACAGCGCGGCGGTGGCGCGGTGCGCCGCGTGCAGCGCCGGCGCCTCCTTGTGCTGCGACACTGCACGCACACACGCACACGTCACACACACGCACACGTCACACCGCACCACATACTTAGTCCTTACGAGCCGGATAAGTTTTTAACAAATTGCTGCTTTTATTTAAAAAATTTCTTCAAGCGAGATTTAGCGCGGGAAAACCTGAGTCCGCAATCGTGTGTGATTGCATTTTACTATTTTTTTGTGATCACTCTTTCGCGTCACTACAATTTCCTTTAAAATCTAATTTATTATTCCAAAGATAATTTTTTTTTTAAAAACACCTTTACAATGTATACATTATCTATAACTCTATAATTATGTCTTTGCTCTATAGTTATATATCCGCCATTTTGTAACATTAATTCATTATTATAAAAAGACGCTAAACCAGGGTGCCGGGTCTTTCTCGTTCTCTTTGTCTACATTTGCATACACAGTATTTCCTACATAAAAAATGATTCCCGCGTGAAAGGGCGTACGTGTAAGGATAAAAAATCAACCTAAACAATGAGTGTTGATCCGGCTCGAAGGATCGTCATCAAGATATTAATGGTGGTAAAAAATTGTACATAAATATAGAAGTCGATTTCAATACCCTATCTACTAATAGGCATCTATTTGCAACTATTAAGTTAGCGAGACTCCACCTAAGTAAATCCTTCTTTAAATCAATGAATTCCTTCTTTTCTTAATGCTTGGCCATTTCGATTTGTTTTACCTTTATATGTTGTTAGGGCTGTACCAAAGCTATATTCACCCGCAACAATAGGTAAATCAGATAAATGATAATGATAGAAACTTGATTAAAACTGCATAAGTGAGTACGCGCGGCATTCTTGTTGACAAATGCGAAATGATTTTAAATGAAATGTGAAATGTAAAAAAAAATGTTAGTGTAGCGAAATAATGTGCGATGCTAGCTCGTACATATGTAGTGACGTCGAATTTCAGTAGTATTCAAGATTCTTTATTTGTAAAACATGCGTGATTGCATAAGTAGATAATATACATACAAGGAATTTGTCCGACATGTTTAGCCTAGATGGCATACAATATATTTAAATGCTACAATAAAATATTAACTTTAAATGTTAAACAATAATAAAAAAGAATGATGTCATAATAATACAAAAACTACAACTTAAGTATATGTACAATAATATGAAACTAATAAAACATTTCGTCAAATTTATCATCTCGAAGTTCGATATACTATAATAACATTTGTCAATCAACAACCTCTTTAATTTATATTTAAATACATTATTGGGAAGGCTCTTCAAGTATTTAGGTAACTTATTATATATTTTAGGTCCCATACATAATATACTGTCATGCATAAGCTTTGTCGTAGATATTTTAATACATAATTTATCAATGTCACGTTGATTGCGATTTACAATTTCAGAAAGTCGTGGAAATAAGTGCTTGTTTATTTTAACAAATAGGCATACTTCATAAATATATAATGACGGTACGTTTTACAAATAACAAATATTCTGTTGTTCTTTGTAAAAGCCTGTTTTAGAGGCATAATTTATTCAATAATTTGTTTCAAAAAGTTTAGCAGATCCAGTTTTCATATCATTATTACATAGTATAAAACAAAGTCGCTGTCGCTGTCTGCTGATTTATTTATTTAATAGAGTGATTCAAGAGGAAGATTTATATATAATACATGTACACCCGTGCGAAGCCGGGGCTAGTATATTCTATTCAAGTAGTTAGTAATATATAAATATATACTGACCCCAAGACTGAATTGCGGTGAAATCACCATCTGTATTGATCCACGGCGCTCCAATGTGGAGCTGTGACCTTTTTGGATCCACCTCTTCAGCATCCTCACCCACAAACTCCATATCTTCTATACTATCACTGGAATATGAAAAGTTTTATATATGGTTATGATCTTTATCTTTATACTTTAGTTTCCTGTTGGCTGTTTCAATTTCATTTATTATTAAGGTTGTAAATCTTTACTCAGGTAATTTGTACACCAATTCATCTATGTGGGAGTTTCAGTCTTTATGGTTGAGAAGTTCAGCACACTGCTTTCTTCGGATGGCCAAGGGTTAATTTTTCGCACCGTACAAACATTTGTATTCATGAGTATGATTGTTTGTATCGGTGTGGTGTTTTCTATGTACATTATGTATTTACAGAAAAATGTATTTAATTATTTATACACTTATCTATTACCCATAACACAAGCTCTGCTTAGTCTAGGACTAGATGATGCTGTGAGAATTGTCCAAGATTATTATATTACATTTAGGCTGCTTGCTTTGAAAGATGTGTCCGAGAAAGGGTGATTATGGCAAAGAAACTATGAGTTACAGATGCATGATATCTTAGCATTTTGGAATGGCAATGTATTGTAAGAACCATGTTAGTCATGATAATATTATCCTAACTAACATGGTCTATGTAATGAACAGAGGAGTACATAAGCAACTGAATACTATTTGGTGGATCATCAGTCAATTTGCTAATCCAGTTATAAAAAAAAATTTTATGATATTTGAATAGAATAGTGAATTAGGTTATGTTCTAACTAAATATAATGTAATTACCTCATATCATAGCTCAGATATACTGGAAATATGTACTTATTGAGCTGTCGTATCCTCGACCGGCGCAGCGCGGCCAAAGATTCCGCTTGTTCATTGTACAGACTGACTTTATTGTGAAGTACAATTTGTTGTTGCTGAGCATGACTCTCTAAACTCGCTACTCTTTTTTGATACCTCGGTAATTTCAGACTCAGTTCATTGTTGCACTGTTTCAATTCAGTTAGTACTTTCCTTTTCTCCTCTATATTGTTCTTCCTCTGCTCTATGGCTAATTTTAACAGATTCAGTTTGTCTTTGGCCAACTTTGCTTCTGTGAGTAGAGTGTCTTTATGTATTTTATTTGATAACAATTTCTCGCATCTGTCCAACACATGTTTTCTGTTTACTTTCAGTCTGAGTAATTTTCCTTGTTTCTCTGAAAATCTAAAATTTATTTTATGTTATTTTTATTTATGCCTTATAATGCATCGTGGCCGACATAGGTGAGACAATGCTACCCAGGTGACTTTGTGTAAGTAAAAATTGTTAGTTATAGGACTAGTGATCATATTTATTAAAGATCTTGGGTATATACAATATTTCAAATGCTTTTTGTCATGGTAAATAAAATTATAATCTAATATAAACTAAATATATATAACTCAAAGGAGAATGACATAGTGATCTATCAACGTATAGACCAAACCACTGGACGGATCGGGCTGAAACTTGGCGTGCAGGTAGATGTTATGACGTAGGCGTCTGCTAAGAAAGGATTTTGATTAATTCTACCCCCAAGGGGATAAAACAGGGGATGAAAGTTTGTATGAAACTATATCAATTTCAAACCGATCAGGCTGAGATTTTGCATGCATAAAGCTACTATGACGTAGGCATCCCCTAAGAGAGGATTTTGATGAATTCCACCCCTAAGGGTATAAATTAACGCGAGCGAAGCCGCGGGCAAAAGCTAGCGTAAAATAATAATAAAACTTATCTATTATCAGCTGCGAATAGTAAGTATAATAGAATTTAGTGTAAGTAATTAGATAATTATTATGTAGGTAGATATTTCATTAAGTTTAGGGTAAGTAATGCTTTTTGTAATAGCCAGTTATAAAATGAACGACTGTGAGACTACTGTGTCATTATTTATCAGAGGCGACAAGGACGGGATGGGAAATAAATTTTAATACATAATTTATCAATGTCACATCGATTGCGATTTACAACTTCAGAAAGTCGTGGAAATAAGTGCTTGTTTATTTTAACAAATAGGCATACTTCAGAAATATATAATGATGGTATGTTTTACGAGGTAGATATTTCATTAAGTTTAAGGTAAGTAATGCTTTTTGTAATAGCCAGTTATAAAATAAACAACTGTGAGGCTCACATAATCCTGGAGTGTGTAGCAGTAGCCACAAAACGAAAACAAACCCTCGGAACAGTGAGATACAATGAAAACAAATGCTCGGAATGGTAAGGTCACTCTGTGAAGCCTGTGAAGACACCAGGAGACTTCTGCGCTTTTGGGAGGAGCTTGGCTGGCTACTCTAGTAGTCTGGCTCTACACGCACAATGGTCCAGTTGAGAGACTAATTGCACAGAGTGGAGTCAAACTTACATTACATAGATAGATCACATAGTATTGGATATTAAATTATATATCAATTCCATTACTGTTACATCATAGATTATTAAGTTAAGATTCTAATCTGGTAGACAGAGACAAACCAATACCAAAAGAGAGAGAGAAAACCAAAGTCAACCATAGATTGATACGTATTTCTTAAACTGTTTTACAAAACAATAAGTTTGTAAACATTGCTGCGTAATGCGCATATGGCGTTAGAAATCGCGTCACAGAAACACAGAACCGAAAGTTTAGATAATGTCATACATACGTATTCTAGGATTGATGGTATTTTTAACAAAGATGTCAAATAATGTAATATTTTATTTGTAATATAATGAAAAATAGAAACCTGTCTGCATGAGGCATAGACGAGTGGACGAAGTTTCCTGTATTAATGCATTCTGCACAGTAGAAATTTCTTTTAACCGTGTAACAAAGGAGGCACTTAGTGTAATGTCCGTGACTCTCCGTTGAGGATACGCGAAAATCCCGGGGCGCATCGCCTTCGGATAAGTAACTCAGAGCCATAACTATGTCTTCAGTTCTCCGCATTGAATGTTTCAATTTTAGATACTGTTTGATTGCCAAACGTTTGGATTTGCAAATTATTAAATACCACAACTGACAAGTGTCAAAGTAGTCAGTGTCAGCTGACTGAGCGCGTCAAAATTGACAACTGACAGTGACATCTGCGCTTTATTAATTACTTATTAAGTTATTTATTACTTAAAAATATATATTTAAATTAAACATTAAAGAAAAAAATATACCCAGGTATGGCACTATTTTTTAATTTAGGTCAAGGGTATTTTAATTTTATTACTGTTAGTTTTTTCAGTATCTCGCCTTAAAAGTCTTAAATACATCCAAACGGGGGTTATTGTCCCCGGAGTTGATGTCAGGGCAAAAGTCCCGAGGTCCCAACCTTCATTCCCTAGAAGGATGCGGATGACCAGTCTGTGTGTGATACTTAGTACATGAAAAATGATTTCGGATTAGAGCCAGGTCGTCTATATAGAATGAGAATAATGTTATCTATTTATAAAAATGTTTATCTATAGGTATTGGCTCCTAATTTGTAGTTCCGTGCGTTGATAGCCAGTCCCAAGCTACTCAGAGTTTGTGTTATGAGTGCTAGACGACTGACATAAATATTTGGATACATTTTTTTTGTAAATACACACATAATAATCATAGAAATACCCGGATCAATACAAATAATCAAACTCACGAGGACAAATTCGTACTGTACGAGGAATCGAACCCGCGACCGACGGAAGTGAAGCGGTGTGCTAAATCGCTAGACTAAGGTCGTGTTAAATGAGATATATTTATACTAGTGACATACTTGTATATTGAACTTTTTTTTTATTTGTTCTGTTCTCTTATGCTTTATCTGTTCTGTTTGTAGCGCGGTGGTTATCCTCATTACATGATACAGTGTATCGTTATATATTTGTTGTGAAGAGGTGGCGCTACATAATATATTTGTTGTAGTATGTAGGTAGTGAGTATACCAGTAAAATGATTGCACTACTTATTAGACATTATTAAGTTTATTGGTAGTTGCTACATGGTTTATTAACGCGCCCAGTCGACGCGGAGTCGGGGCGTAGACTGATTTTACACTGAACTTAAATATATGTTAGTGTAGACGTAAACTAATAGAAGGGTCTCAAGTGTGTCGACACTTGAGAAATTGAGAAATATCACAAGTGTAGGCACATGTTCTTTTCTACGGAAAGGAGAGATTTAAGCGATGAAACTGGATTGTAATTTTATACTGCAATGTAAAAGTAAATACATACCTACATATTTCTTGTAAAATATTATTATTTCACTTTGAAAATAAATAAACAGCCTACCTAAACCTCTTCGCTAATAAACACACAGAATAATATTTTAATAAGTATATTACAGATATACCAAGTATAATAATAAGGTGACCAAATATTTTTTGTTCAAAAAGAGTACACTTTGTATTTCATAGGTGAAAAAAAAAAGAAATAACGATAAAAACTTTATTTTCTTTTAAAAACATATTTTTCTTTGGAGTGTATTTTTTTTTTGCTACGTGATGATTTTTTTATTTATTAATATTTTACGGCTCTGGATACAAGCGTCCGAAATGTAGTCACAGCCGAGCAACTTTCATTTTACATATTAAATTTGACAGTTAAGACGGTAGATAATGTTTTTACAGAAATGTGACTTCTCACTGCTATAATAAACGTTTCCTAGTGATGTACTTTCAACAGCAACATTAGTCACTGGACAACATAAGGAAATTTCTATTGAAACTTATACATTTTCATGTGGGATATGTTCTACTTTAAAATGCTGAAAGATTTCTACTAATCTTTTGTCGAATTCTATTTTCTCATCGTTCTATTTCTTCAATTATTATATAAAAAAAACATCTATTGAAAAGAGCTACGCACAAGTTTCTTGCTCATTCTTCTTGTGATGAATCTGCATTCCGAATGAGTGGTAGAATCAAAATATGACTATTCAAAAATGCTTGTAATGAGTTTATTTGAATAAAGATTATTTCTATTTCTATTTCAATTTTTCTTCATCTAAATATATATAACTGAAAGGTGACTGACGTAGTGATCTATCAACGCACAGCTCAAACCACTGGACGGATCCGGCTGAAATTTGGCATGCAGGTAGATGTTATGACGTAGGCATCCGCTAAGAAAGGATTTTGGTTAATTCTACCCCCTAGGGGATAAAATAGGGGATGAAAGTTTGTATGTATGAAACTTTGTCAATTTTAAACCGCAAGCACGCATAAAGCTACTATGACGTAGGCATCCCCTAAGAACGGATTTTGATAAATTCCACCCCTAAGGGGATAAATTAACGCGAGCGAAGCCGCAGCCAAAAGCTAGTTTAATATAAATCTACTCTTCGAATTTCTTCAAAGAGAAAATTATCATTAATAAAATTGAAATAAGATAATCTAAAAAAATGTTTTACTAATACAAATGAGTATGAAATTATGCAAATGAGTACTGCCAGAGTATCTATACGATTTGAAAAGAGTACGGTTTGAGAAAAAGAGTACAAAACTCAGTAACTGTGTATAGTTGGTGGTCACCTGAATATAGCACATGTTTACTTAATATACTCTCTGACGTAGGCACTTTTCTGTTCTGATAAAACTCGGTTTGCTCGCAAAAGGGTCAATGAGAATCAACCTGATTGGATTAGGGTGTGTCCGGTAACGAGCTGCTTCGTTTCGCTTTTTATTTGTTCGCATTTCGCGCAGGTATATATTTTTGGCGCGAACCGCCATTTTTTTTAATGATAGAAATATTCTTCCTCTTGAATCACTCTTTCTGTTGCTAACAATTGCATTACAATCTGTTGCGTAGTTTTAAGCGAACATACAACTGGAGCAACTTCACTTTATACTAACAAGCTGTGCATACGGTTTCGCTCGCGTGAAATTTATAGCCTATGTTAATCCCCTCCGATCGATCCCCCGTCCAATTCAAACGGGGATCGAAATTACGACGGCCTGAGCCGAGGTTCGAACCCCTAGTGGTGCCCTCAGACTAAAGTCGTATCCGTCGGGCAGGAGTTGGCCTTCAGCCGCTCCATAAGTCCTTCCGCGGGTTTGTAGTGCAATCTGCACTCGCCCCATAACGTCCGGTGAAGCTGTAAAGGCCAGCTACGGCCAACAGCATTAGAGTAGTCCGAAAAAAAGCCTATGTTATTCTGATGTAATCATTGCAGAGTTTCATCATAATCCGTTTAACAGTTTTTGCGTCAAAGAGTAACAAACATCCATATTTACAAACTTTCGCATTTATCTGAATTAACCCTTAAATGTATTCAAAACATCTGTTAAATCATATTTACTGAGCAAAGCCTATTACTCACTAAACGATTAGTTGAATGACGTGCGTGCATGGTAATAGTTGTTCAAGCACGAGATTTTCATTTAATGTTAGACAAAGACACCTATATAAATATACATCGTAAATAAAGTGGCTTTTTTTTTAAAAAAAAGTAATCAATTCAATGAGATACTTGCCAGTTCTTTTTAATTAAATCTGTATATTGAAATGGAGGGTACGGAAAAATTATGATATAAAAAATTTGACGTTCATAAGCGGCTAAAATGTCATTATCATTTCAGCCCGGAAGACGTCCACTGCTGGACATAGGCCTCCCCAAAGATCTCCAAAACGATAGTCATACTCACTACGATTGATTTAATCTTATTGTGTATTTCTATTTGACGACCTCGGTGGTCTAGCGGTCTAGCACACCGCTTTACGACTGATGGTCGCGGGTTCGATTCCTCGCACGGCACGAACATTTGTATTCATGAGTATGATTGTTTGTATCGGTCTGGGTGTTTTCTATGTATAATATGTATGTATTTACAAAAAAATCTATGTATATGTATCAGTTATCAAGTACCCATAACACAAACTTTAGATAGCTTAACTTGGGTCTAGATGATTATTACAATATATACCTGAGATTATTATTATTATTTGACCCTAATAAATTAGTGCTGGTTGGTAGTTTGTATTCACACATTTCGACTTGTGAAATGTGAACTTACAAGGATTGTTTAAAAGAGCAACACAAAAGTTTCTTACTCGTTCTTGTGATGAGACAGAATTCCGAATTTGCGGTAGATTAAAAAATTGCTATGATTATTGAAAAGTGCTTAAATTAAATTTATATGAATAAAGGATTTTCTAGTCTATTCTATTGTGTGGGAACCCTAAAAAGATGTAATTATTATGTCAAACGGGTTCCGTACCGCTTTTCGCATATGATCTGGCAAATTATTAATTCCATTAGCTTTTGCGGTGTGTGGCGCTAACGAATGAGATCATTGCATTAGCCGCTCAAATTTTTGCCTCGTCAGCGTAAATTTTTCGTGGAATTATTCCGTTGGCTTCATTAATGCGGACTGGTAGCCGGTGACGGCTCATCAACAGGGAAATATAATTTTTGGGGCAAACATCACACGCTGAATGTAGTATCTACCGTATATCTGATGGACCGAGGTCTAACAGAGCTCACCGCTTTGCTTTTGATTGCCGCAGGTTCGGTTACTAGCAAGATACAAATATTTATATATATATAATAATAATAATATTTAGATTCTGTCCGCATTGTACTGACAAGAATATTTATAAGTATAATAATAATAATAATATTTAGATTCTGCCCGTATTGTACGCTCGGAATGATGAGATGAGAAGAACAAATTCTCTTCCTGGGGCCCTGAACCCCGGCCGACTGTGCTTCTGCCGGGGGAAGTTGCCATCTCCTCTCCTTAAGAGGGGAGATGAGAATTTTTGTAAAATAATAATAATCTCAGAACAATTCACACAGCGCCGTCTAGACCCAAGTTAAGCTAGCTAAAATATATGTTATGGGTACTAGACAACTGATACAAATACATAGATATTTATACATAGAAAACACCCAGACCGATGTAAACAATCATACTCATGAATACAAATGTTTGTAGCGTGCGAGTCGAACCCGTGACTATCGGAGGTAAGGCGGTGAGCTACTATACCAACGAGGCCGTCAAGTTTATTGTTAGTTTCGATCCGAGTGTTTATGTATGTATGTATTTAAGCGGCTAAAATGTCCTACATGAATAAATGATTGAATTTGAATTTGAATAAATTTTGATAATAGAACCAGTAAAGGATGATAAGATGAGCATGTCAGCTAGTCCATCATAATAATAAACTAAGGAGCAGGACATTGTCGATTATATTCGTACCAAGAGTAACCTGACATTGAGGGCGACGCAGCTGAAGTCGAGTCACAACGCGAGTTTCAAAGCGTTTGTGGCCCTGGTCCCCACCGACTTGCTGCCCACCTTCATGATCTTTCATGAAGGTGACTACTGGCCGAAAGGTGTGGTATATCGGCGCTACCGTGGCAGATTGCCGTCTTCAGTGCCGTGATCACACAGACAATATCATTGCATTAGTTTTTAAATATTATATTATATGTATGTTAGTCTATAAGGTATTTATAATATGGGCCTAGTTGCCTGAAATAAATGAATAAATAAAAATAAATAATGACTTCCGCAGGAATTAATCACGATGGTTTCCAGGGTGGATCGCGTGGAGGTCGACCTATCATGGTAAATTGTTAGCAATGGCGTAACTATTTCCCATTACAGACCTTCATTACAACCAGACTATTAACCCCTTATCAATTTATGTATTAAAATAATATCTACCAGTTGTCTAGTACCTATAACACAAGCTTAGCTTCTCAGGTTGGGACTAGATGGCGCTGCGTGAATTGTTCGAGAATATTCTATTATAACTAGCTGTCCCGGCAAACGTTGTTTTGCCATATATATTAATAACGGTATAAAACAATAGGGGTTGTTGATAGAAGGGTGAAAATTTAGGGTTGTATGTATTTTTAATGACATAATAAAAAAATATAAATAATAAATTTTTCACAAAAAATAAAAAAACAATGTTACGGGTGGACAACCCTTATCACTTAGAGGTATTAAAAATAGATAGTAGCCAATTCTCAGACCTACTGAATATGCATATAAAATTTGATCAAAATCGGTCAAGCCGTTTCAGAGGAGTATGGTAACTAACATTGTGACACGAGAATTTTATATATAACACTAGCTGGCAAACGTTGTTCTGCCTTAAAATAAAAAAAAAATTAGAGGTGGACTACCCCTAACATTTAGGGGGATGAAAAATAGATGTTGGCCGATTCTCAGACCTACTCAATACGCTCACAAAATTTCATGAGAATCGCTCAAGCCGTTTCGGAGGAGTATAGGAATGAAAACTGTGACACGAGAATTTTATATATAAGATGACATCAAAGTTGGTGTACATATGTAGATATAACATTGTGGTTATATGTAGAGAATCATGGATTGGAAGAACTGGTAGAAGCTCTTACCCATACGTGATAAAAAGGAACAAAATTATAGTGGTGGAAAATTATAAAAGTTTTACTTCGATTGTACTTGTGAGTGAATGGTGAATTTCTAAGAGGTCGGTTAAGTGATCATTTATTCAACTACTGGCCGGTGGTGCGGTGAATATCTGGCATCTGGACGGATGACCTGGGAGCCGATCGCCTTCGCAGAGCTCCGGGGAAATCACGCTCGCCGCCAGCCCCTGGCCACTGAATAAATTAGCAGACGATAGGTTTTAATTCCGTTAGCGAAAGTGCTCCTGGATCGAGATACCTCGGATAGTGCAAATTTTTGTTACCGTGCACTGCGAGCAAGTAATATCTGCTAATCATACAATCAAGATAGTATGTTTGTATGTCTAGTTGTTACAAATTTAGAGTGAATATTGTTTATTTTATCGTGGCGATTGTGGAATCACCTTCCAGCAATGGTATTTCCGAACCGATACGATATTGAAACGTTCAAGAAAAGAGCTTATTCCTTTTTAAAAGGCCGACAACGTACTTGCAATTCCCCTGGTGTTGCGGGTGCTCATGGGCGGCGGTAATCACTTACCATCAGGTGAGCCGCATGCTCGTTTGTCCCCTGTGTTATATATAAAAAAAAATATAGATTATATTATGTCATCGAACATGGACTATCAATATTGTTTGACGGCCTTTGTGGTCAGATTAACGCATCGCTTTACATCCGATGTCGCGGGTTCGATTCACACGGTGCAATCATCTATACACATAATTATGATTTTTTGTATTGGTTTTTTTTTAAAGGATGATAATTGAATGGGGCACCATTCAATTATCATCCTTTAAAAAAAAACCGCCTGCGCTAATGGTTTACGCTGGCGGGGCACCAATGGACGTCACCGAGAATTTATCACGATGGTTTCTAGGGGGAACCGCGTGGAGGTCGACCTGACATGGTACATTGCTAGCAATGGGATCATCAGTCCACAGTACTAACAGTTCCCTTCCCCCCTTATTTGTATTGGTTTGTATAAGTATTTACAAAAAAAAAAAAAATAATAATAATAATCTCAGGACAATTCACACAGCGCCATCTAGATCCAAGTTAAGCTAGCTAGAGCTTGTGTTATGGGTACTAGATAACTGATACATATACATAGATTTTTTTTTTTTAAATACATACATATTATACATAGAAACACCCAGACCGATACAAACAATCAGACTCATGAATACAAATGTTTGTGCCGTGCGAGGAATCGAACCCGCGACCATCGGACATAAAGCGGTGTGCTTGACCGCTAGACCACCGAGGTCGTCAAAAAGAATAAAAAGTATTTATATCAGTTGTCTAATACCAATAACACAACCTCTCCTTAGCTTGGGACTAGACGGTGTTGTGTGAATTGTTCTTTCCCTCTCATGTCATCATCATCATTGTCTATATTATTGTAAAGTTTCACTACAATCAATAGAATAGAATAGAATAGAAAATCATTTATTCAAATAAACTTATATTGAAGCACTTTTGAATAGTCATAACATTTTTTTTTAATCTACCGCTCATTCGGAATGCTGTCTCATCACAAGAAGAACAAGCAAGAAACTTGTGTGTTGCTCTTTTAAATAATTTATTCTTACTTACAATTTAAGTTTAAGTGTGTGAATACAAACCACCGATTAGCACTAATTCAATGAAATAATAAAATCAATTCAATCAATCATTCGACGACCTCGGTGGTCTAGCGGTCTAGCACATCGCTTTACGACCGATGGTCGCGGGTTCGATTCCTCGCACGGCACAAACATTTGTATTCATGAATACGATTGTTTGTATCGGTCTCAGTGTCTTCTATGTATAATATATATGTATTTACAAAAAAATCTATGTATTTGTATCAGTTATCTAGTACCCATAACACAAGCTTTAGCTAGCTTAACTTGGGTCTAGATGGCGCTGTGTGAATTGTCCTGAGATTATTATTATTATTAATTATTCGGCAGTGTTTGCATGAAAGAGTAACAAACATACATTCATACACACAAACTTTCGCTAATAATATTAATAAGATTATTGTCAAATCATAATTAACTATTCACGTATGAGACTTCTACCAATGTATTAAGATATAAATTTACGTGTATAGAAAAAAAAAATGTAAAAAAAAAAGAGAATAAAATGGGTCCAATATTAATTAGGCAATACGAAAGCCCGCGGCGTCGTCTGTAAACGGTGACGATAACTAGGCGGCAGTTTTTCCATAATGGAATCCGCAAATGTCTTCATTTCGGCTCGCAAACATCGCGCGTCGGCAGCGAGCCCCAGGGAAATCATCCAGGGCCCCGGAACCGTACCCACGGTAATTACTGACCGCACCAATACGACATTTTTCTTTTACCTAACGCTTTTAATTAATACGAGTTGCTTATTCAACTAGTGAAGAAAGTACAGATATATATCTTACTAGCTTTTGCCCGCGGCTTCGCACGTGTTAATTTATCGTGGAATTTATCAAAATCCTTTCTTAGAGAATTCCTACGTCATAGTAGCTTTATGCATACCATCGAGTAGTGTAATTCTATTTCATCTAGTTCAAGACAAGCATACCAGCTGGAAATTTAAGTCACCGGACCCTACTTGGTGGAGGGGAGGTTGGGTGGAAAGATGGTACCCCTGGTGGGAAGGGATAGCCAGAGTAGCCAAGATTAAGACGAACTCTGATGTATTCGTACGCCCCTTTCAGAGGCTTTACCTTCTAGAAGCTCATTTACTATAAGCTATCTGATGAGTACTTCATGCATGCAAAGTCTCAGCCCGATCGGTTTAAAATTGACAAAGTTTCATACAAACTTTCATCCCCTATTTAATCCCCTTGGGGGTAAAATTAATCAAAATCCTTTCTTAGCGGATGTATACATCATAATATCTAATTGCATGCCAAATTTCAGCCCGATCCGTCAACTGGTTTGGGCTGTGCGTTGATAGATCACTATGTCAGTCACATTTGAGTTATATATATATGGATTAATATTATAAATGCCAAAGTTTGTGAGTATTGATATATGTTTGTTACTCTTTCAAGCAAAAACTATTGAACTGATGTTAATGAAACTTTACAGTAATATAGCTTTGTGATGACAGGAGGGGAACTGAACTCTCAGTTCCCCTCCTGTCATCACAAAGCTATATTACTGTGTTGTTTACTCAAACACACACAGTAGGGTGTAACTTGTATATTAACTGTTACATCTTGAATTACTCTAGCTTACACTAATTACATAAACTACAGGGTGGCCCAGAAGTCATTTTACATTTTGAAAATTAAATAACTTTTTTTCTATTAATATATTTCTTTTTCTCTTTTCAGAATTAAAAAATATAATCCATGGAAATTTTTATCATGGATTAGTTTACAACAGAACAATGAGTGCCAGTGGTGTCACGTGCGTGTTGCCGACCCTTAAGAAACCTTAATATACCCTTCTTGAAGAACCCCATGCTGTAGTCTCGTGAGAAAACCTCGACAGGAAGTTCATTCCACAACCTAAGTGTACGCGGGAGGAAGCTCCTCTGAAACCGCGCTGTTCGAGATCACTTAGGTTCCAGCGTGTGGGAATGAATTCCCTGTCGATGGCGAGCGGTGCGATGGTAAAAGGTGGCCGTAGGCATCATGTCGAACAATTCATCAGAACACAGTCTGTTGTGTAATCAGTAGAACACACAAAGCGAAGCGAAGTCACGCCTCAAACTAAGTGGCTCGATACCGCTAGAGATATTGTGATCATCGACTATTCTCATAGCACGTCTTTGAACCGAGTCAAAAGGACCGAGCTGGTATCCAGGTGCTCCTGCCATTGTCATTATTAAAAAAAATATATAAAAATTAATTAATTAATGTTTATTTACTATAGTAATTTACCGTAACTCGTTATTTATTTTTATCTATATTCTTTTAAAACGTCTAAAAGCATAAATAATTATCTTAGCCCTAAGAGATCTTAGTCTTTAAAAATGGCATTGAATAATATTTTTTTTTTTTTTAACACAGGGGACAAACGAGCATGCGGCTCACCTGATGCTAAGTGATTACCGCCGCCCATGAGCACCCGCAACACCAGGGGAATTGCAAGTACGTTGTCGGCCTTTTAAAAAGGAATAAGCTCTTTTCTTGAAGGTTTCAATATCGTATCGGTTCGGAAATACCATTGCTGGAAGGTGATTCCACAATGTGGTTGTGCGGGGCAAAAGTTTCTAGAAAACCGTACTGTGGAAGACCGCCATTCATCCAGATGATCAGGATGGTATTTCAGTTTCTGGCGGGTGGTACGGTGTTGAAACTCAGCAGCTGGTATTAATCCGAACAATTCCTCAGAACACTCCCAGTGATATATGCGGTAGAAAATGCACAGAGATGCAATATCTCGCATAATAATAATAATAATAATAATAATCTCAGGACAATTCACACAGCGCCATCTAGACCCGAGTTAAGCTATCTAAAGCTTGTGTTACGGGTACTAGATAACTGATACAAGTACATAGATATTTTTTTTTTCGTAAATACATACATAGTATACATAGAAAACACCCAGACCGATACAAATAATCATACTCATGAATACAAATGTTTGTGCCGTGCGAGGAATCGAACCCGCGACCATCGGACGTAAAGCGGTGTGCTAGACCGCTAGACCACCGAGGTCGTCATAATACTAATATAGTAATAATATTTTTATTTTATTTATAATTATTTATTGCACCAATATTAAAAGTAGATACCCACATAAAAAGAAATTAATATATAACAATACATTAAAGAAAGAAGAAGGCACAGAAGGCGGTGTTATCGCTAACGCAATTTCTTCCAGACAACCTTAGGAAAGAGAGTAGAAATAAAAATAAAGTAGGCGCCACGTGAGTGGGAATAAGGTAACATCCCTGTTATTAAGAAAAAACTATTGTTGCAATAAATTTTACAAACGTCCGAAGTTATAATGAACAAGGGAGTTATATTACATCGACACTGGTGTGTCTTGGATAATTGAAGAAAAATTGACAACAAAATTATTTATATAAAATAATTTATTCAAAAGAGCAACACACAAGTTTCTTGCTCATTCTTCTTGTGACGAATCTTCATTCCGAATGAGTGGTAGAATCAAAATATGACTATTCAAAAGTGCTTGTAATAAGTTTATTTTAGTAAAGATTATTTCTATTCAAAATTCACAATTCTGCCACGAAATTGGCAAATCGTATCTATTATGTGGCCATCATTTACATTTTAACTGCAAACCACCAAGTTATCACCATAATTTCTCTGAAAGACTTCTATAATACACAGCCGAAGTTTTCACAACACTTATGCCCATATAAATAGAGTTGAAAATCCAACATATTTTCTACAATTGGGAGATAATATACACTTTGGAATCTACGTTAAATCCATTGGTTCCACGTAATGCTCTTTTATAGCTTTTAACTGAATATAAAAATATATTTAGAGGTTCAATGCTCGCCGGAATGGAGAATTGGCATAGCTTATGATTGACTTGTGACTTTTATTAGTTGCAATTCTGTTATTTAGAATATAATTATATATATAGACAAACCTAGGAAGTACAGCAGTGTGCTAAGACACTAGATCAGTGGATCTAGTGTTTTAGCACAAAGCTTTATTTCCGATGGTCGCGGGTTCGATTCCTCGCAAGCAATATTTGTATTCATGATTATAATTGTTTGTATTGATCTGGATGTTATTACAAAAAAAAATTAAAATGTGTATTTTTATCAGTCGTCTAGTACCCATAACACAAGCTCAGGTTACCGTGGGACTAGATGGCGCTGTGTTAATTGTCCAGGGTTATTTATTTATTTATTTATTTATTTATTATTATTATTATATAGTATATACATGGCAAATTAATATATGCGGGTACCTAATACTAACTTAAAACTATTTTTGACAATAATCAACATATAACAACATACAACATACAACTAACATATATAATTAACTATAACTCATAACTAACATATAGATGTTGATTATTAGCATATATTATTCTTATATATAAAATTCTCGTGTCACAGTTTTCGTTCCCATACTCCTCCGAAACGGCTTGACCGATTCTCATGAAATTTTGTGAGCGTATTGAGTAGGTCTGAGAATCGGCCAACATCTATTTTTCATCCCCCTAAATGTTAGGGGTAGTCCACCCTAATTTTTTTTTATTTTAAGGCAAAACAACGTTTGTCGGGACAGCTAGTTTGCCATATAAATTTATATCGCCAATAAAAATAGGTGTTAGTGGTAGAAAGACGAATATTTGAGGGGTATGTATTACAAAAACATTGGATTTGCATATTCAGGAATACGGTTCGCCGTATGGTAAGCGGGTTTAAAAAGATGACATTGTAACTCATATAGAAAGATAACCAGATCCTTATATCATGGAATACAAAAATTTTATTTCATTACATAGTATAAAAAAAGTCGCTGTCGCTGTCTGTCCGTCCCTATGTATGCTTAAATCTTTAAAACTACGCAACGGATTTTGAAGCGGTTTTTTTAATAGATAGAGTGATTCAAGAGGAAGGTTTATATATATAACACATGTACACCCGTGCGAATCCGGGGCAAGTATCTAGTAATATATATAAAGAAACGAGAATGATTCAGTTTGTTTTGTGATTCGATTGTCAAGGTTTGATGTATCACAGCTTAATCAATCATAATGAAATTCGATATAACATTTATTATACAGACGAATATACACTTTTAATGGATTGATTGAACGAAGAATGATCACGTGGACGAAGCTGCTTACTTGTTCCAGCCGCTAAGCAGCTCTGTTTTTTTTATGGATGATGATAACAAACAATGTTTGCACCTTGCGAGGAATCGAACCCGCGACCATCGGAAGTAAAGCGGTGTACTAAACCGCTCAACCACCGAGGCCGTCAATTGTTTAATATATTCAGTATAATATATATATAATATATATAATATATAATATATATATTTAGGTCATCCGTCACAAGTACATAATCTAAAATACTTTCTAACATTTTAGGTGTACAATTTCAATATTAGTTTATTAAATATTCAACACGAAGAAGATTTATGATCTTAAAGCGTGGATCGCGCTGGATTTACGTAGGATTTTCGTTACAACAAATAATTCGGGTTATAAACATCTGTTCCGCCAATGAAGCGCTTCAGCGCTTTCCATAATGCCAATGAACTCACGTAGCGACGCTATATGAGGGCGTACATTTATATCTACTTCAATAACATGAGATATTTTTTTTTATGTAACTGGAATCACGGATAATCGCCTCATGGAAGGTTTTTTTTTTTATGGATGATAATGGAATGGTGCACCCGCCTGCGCTAACGGTTTACGCTGGCGAGGCACCAGTGGAGGATGATAAGATGAGCATGAGGTCAGGTCAGTTAGCCCATCGTGCAAATTCGTCAGGAATTTAACACGATGGTTTCCAGGGGGAACCGCGTGGAGGTCGACCTGACATGGTACATTGCTAACAATGGGTTTATCAATCCACATTACTGGCAATCCCCTTCCCCCCCTGATGGAAGGTTGCAAATATTACTGACATATATATATACAGTAACACTAGAACAAATGTAATATATATTATTATTGTGGTTGGATTCTTTTGGGTTGAAATGATATATTTTCAAATGTATGCATAAACCAAATAATTTGGTTTTAACAAATTAATATTTTGGTTACTCATTCACTCACTATGAATCATGTGATCCACACAGCATATTCTACTTAATTATACATAGCCTTTAAACTATGTATATAGTCTATTATATATGATATTGTATTAAATTAATTATATTATATGCACATTTGTCCGTGAATCACTTATTCGGGGTTCCACTGAAAATCAGCGTCGTGGCTTTTGTCATGGCATAATGCTGAGATGGGCCCCTTACACACACATCAGTATAGTGACGCGGTGATGATGCTCCGCAGTGGTGGATAGGAAATGCATTTTACTTTGTTATTATTACTTAGTATTGGTTTATTATTATTATTATTATTATTTATTTGTTTGTTACTATTTTGCTCTTTTTTTTGTATATAATGATTTCATATCTAAGTTAATAAATTGTTTTTTATTTACGTTTATCTTATATAATAATTTATATGCAGCTGTTAGAATCGTTTTTATTGTGTTGTGATGTGTGATGTACTAAATGTTATTCTATTCTAAATAAATAAAACACTTCTAAAACATTTCACATACTCTGCTAAAGCGAGCGTAACCCGAAAGCGCAAACACCGAAGCTATAAAAGTATGCTGAATCAAAAAAAGAAAAGAAACTCTAGTAATATATACACTGGTGCAGGTTTAAATAAATAAATAAATAAAAAAAAAATACATGACATTTTTTTTTACAGTATGAAATACGAAAATAATTGTGAAATAAAGATATGTAGTCACAAATAATTCCTAAATTCACAATAGTTACACACAGTACCAAATTTAAATTCAAATTCAAAATATCTTTATTCATGTAGGTCTATTACAGACTCTTATGATATGTCAAATCTACCGTCTGTTCGGAATGATTTCGAGATGAGAAGAACTGACAAGAAACTCAGCTCGTATTCTTTTCATGTAAATGTTGTACATGTTTACAATAATACAGATTCGTTTAAATTCAAATTTGGGAGAATAGAGTGACCACCAGCATATGCTATTGCAAAAACAAAAACTCTAATCAGTGTTCGTAACCTGAACAGACCATCCAGTATGGCGAATAAATAATACGTTCATATGCAGGTGAATTGTATTACTTTAATATTTTTTTTACAATTACGTTAATCGGTATTTGATATCTATACATAATAGAATTGGAGTGTCTGTTTGCAATATAGAAATAACCGTGTTTTACTACATGCATATGAATATAAATACGGTACATACACCAAAATAAAATTTTTTACAAATTTTGTCTGTCTCTTTATTCCGGCTAATCTCTGAAATGGCTAGATCAGATCAGAAGTAACAATAAAATTATTTAAAAGAGCAACACACAAGTTTCTTGCCCGTTCTTCTTGTGATGAGACAGCTTTCAGAATGAGCGGTAGATTAAAATAAATGTGATGACTATTCAAAAGTGCTTCAATGTAAATTTATTTGAATAAATGATTTTCTATTCTATTCTATTCTCTGTATATGTATAATTTTTAGCCATGTAGTCCTGATCACCTGGATCAAGATGATCACACCTTGATGTTGTATAACACCACAATAGTACTTTCCGTCGAGGCTTATTTTTTTTCTGCCGAGTGACTCTCAATAAATAAGATATTTCAAAGCTCAGAAACTTTGTGCACCGTCAAGCACAAACTGTCTCGCAAGGTATAGATCTATCAATATATATACTATCTGTTCCCCGCGATTTCTTCCGCGTGGAATTTAACATTATTTTTGTGAAATAAACCAATACTTCTAAAATAAAAGTAGCCTAAGTTATTCCTTATTACATCAGCTACCTGCCAAAAAGTCCCGTCAAAATCGATCCAGCCATTTCAGAGATTAGCCGGAACAAATAGGCCGACAGATAAAAATTATAATAAATGTTATTTTGGTGTATGTACCGTGTTTATATTCATATGCATATAGTAAAAACGTTATTTCAATATTACAAACAGACGCTCTAATTTTATTTATATGTATAGATGTATAGACGACCGCGTTAAACTTAAAACACTGTATATTACTGACAAAAATTGTATAAATGTTATTTTGGTGTATGTATCGTATTTAAATTCATATGCATGTAGTAAAAACGGTTATTTCAATATTACAAATTCAAATTCAAATTCAAATTCAAAAATCATTTATTCATGTAGGACATTTTAGCCGCTTATGAACGTCAAATTTTTACATTATAATTTTTTTTTTTTTCCTACCGTCCAGTTCGGTATATAGATCCAATTGAGAAGAACTGGCAAGAAACTCAATTGAATTACTTTTTTTTTAAAGCCAGTTTATTTACAATGTATATTTATATAGGTGTCTATGTCTAACATTATATGAAAATTCAGTGCATGAACAACTATTGCCATGCACACTCGTCATTCAAGTAATCGTTTAGTGAGTAATAGGCTTTGCTCAGTAAATATGATTTAACAGATGTTTTGAATTTATTTAAGGGTAATTCCAACATATCCTTTGGTATCTTATTGTAAATTTTTATACCTATTCCCATAAAAGACCTATTAACTTTTTCTAAACGATACTTGGGGACAGCAAGTTTGTCTTTAAATCTAGTATTAATATTATGAATATTGCTGTTTTTTGGAATAGAATAGAATAGAATAGAATAGAAAATCATTTATTCAAATAAACTTAATTTAAGCACTTTTGAATAGTCATAACAATTTGTTTTTTATCTACCACTCGTTCGGATGTCTCATCACAAGAAGAACGAGCAAGAAACTTGCGTGTTGCTTTTTTAAATAATCATTGTAATTTTACATTTCCAATTCGAAACGAATACAAACTACCAACAAGCACTAATTTTTAATCAAATATAAATATGCAATAAGATTAAATCAGTCGTAGTGATAAGAGCAGACCAGTCCCTACAAGCAGCACTCGTTCACGAGTATGATTGATGAGCCAGCCATCACTGCGCTCGACCATATTTTTTTAGGGAGCCCATTGACCCGGCCCACCACGCCGCCACATGTCTGGACATTTTAGTGAGCATGACTACTCATTCCACACGACCACGTCACAGCTACAAAAATTACTATATGGTAGTTACAGTATTCGCACTTTACATAAGGATGCATGCGGCAATCAATACAAAAGCCGCTACGCTATCATATATCAAGAAAGCAGTATGAAAATTAAAATTATAACTATACTATAATTAATTGGAAATAAACAAACAGACATACCGATTTCATTTATATGTATAGATGACCGCGTCATACTTAACTTGTATTCTAATTTTGTCACGATTTGAGTAGGTCTTTTTAATTGCAGCAAATTCAAATAAAGCTAAAGTTAATATGGATAATCTGTATTCAACAGACGTGAATCCGCATCGTCGTCTCAAATCGAATTACTGTCATAAAAACTAATTCTCGGCCGTTACTGCACGCTGTGATTATCAATATGCAAAATTTTATAGAAAGACCAGTTATTATAGAAATGTTTGTGCAAAATAGATATTTGAACTGGCCATATGTTTTTTTTTTATCTTTATTTTTGTTTGGGATTTTTGTGCACAAAATGTGACGATGATAATTCATAATACAACTAAAAAACTTAATCTAATATGATACCATCCAGAACAATAACTTGGCTGCATCGGGAGCTGGTTCTGCTAATATTTCCTGAAGTACTCCTATGTCCAGTTTCATTGTGGAATCACCTTCCAGCAATGGTATTTCCGAACCGATACGATATTGAAACCTTCAAGAAAAGAGCTTATTCCTTTTTAAAAGGCCGACAACGTACTTGCAATTCCCCTGGTGTTGCGGGTGCTCATGAGCGGCGGTAATCACTTACCATCAGGTGAGCCGCATGCTCGTTTGTCCCCTGTGTTATAAAAAAAAAAATGTTTAACCTATGTAACTTTAAAGCTTGGATGGTATATTCCCTTTTATATGCATTACGAACACATTCCATCAAAACTGGGCATATGTTAAACGAATGTAAAACATAAGTTCCCGCGAAATTATGGTTATACTTTTTTTCTCTAAAATAAAAGTAGCCTAAGTTACTCCTTATTACATCAGCTACCTAAAATACAGTTAAATTGCACGCGGACGAAGTCGCGGGCACAGATAGTGTAAGATATAAATAAAGGTTAGCACACGCCTATATTAGGTTGTGCCTCCGAGCGCGAGGGACATCCGCCCTCGGCCAAGATGAAAAATGGAGCTGGATGCTGCGCGTATGGTGTGCAGTGGGCACATTCAATTTTCCAATTTAAAGGAGCGGAAGGCCTCCTCGGTGCATATGGCATTGTGGAAGAGAAGTTATTTCGAATTGTTTCCAATATGCTCTTTATTATGGGAAAAAATATTATAGGAAATGTTTATTTATTTGTTTATATAACTTCAATGCACAAATACCAAGGTAAAAGTACATATGGCGGACTTAACGCCTTACTTTTCTACCAGTCAACCACAGGCTGTGCAGAGAAAAACTGTAGGCGGTGCAAATATAATCAATAAAAACAATAGGTAAAAAATTTTTATACATATACTAATAATAATAATAATAATCTCAGGACAATTCACACAGCGCCATCTAGACCCAAGTTAAGCTAGCTAAAGCTTGTGTTATGGGTACTAGACAACTGATGCAAATACATAGATATTTTTTTTTCGTAAATACATACTTAGTATACATAGAAAACACCCAGACCGACACAAATCGAGGAATCGAACCCGCGACCATCGGACGTGAAGCGGTGTGCTAGACCGCTAGACCACCGAGGTCGTCATATACTAAAACTAAATACATATAAACACATGAATATACATACACAAATTATATATTGATTATATATTTGTAAATAACATTTCCTAAGAATTAAAATCCGAACAATCGCCATCTAGTGGCAACTTAATTCATAATTATATTTATTAATAACTATTTAATTTTAAAGACAACAATACTAAACATACATATTTATTTATTTATTCATAACAATAATTATTCTGCCAAATTTCAAAGTACAAAATCAAAATAATATATAATCTTTCAATTACCTAAAATTAATTACATCAATACATACAATAAAAAAAAAAACAGAAAAAAATCCTAAAAGTTAATTGCTATGATTGTCCCGTACCGTACCCGGCTTAAAGATTCCCATAACGCTCGCAGCATTTCCACGTTGAATTGCTGGGGAAATCCTTTGCGCCAGATACAATCCGGAACGTCGATCATGGCCTCTGTGGACAATGCGCCGCCCCAACTCGTTTATAAATACTTTTGCCTCCGCCCCCCGCACCCCTGTAGTTTCGAAATCCACCGGTACGAATAAGTACGTCGTCTCCAAGACCCCGTACTTGGCTGCGGACTCCGCTGCTGAACGCACCCGACTAATGGAGTCCCGCAGATGAGAAGCAGCAAACGTACTTATACTAAACTAGTTATATCATTTACATAATTTAATTATACAACTACAACCTAAAATTAAAAAGCTTAAAAAATATAATACAAAACTAAAATATATTATTAAAAGGGGTCTATAATAATCTATAAATAAATATGAAATATCAACTCTATGTACTAATAAAAGTATGTATTAGAATAAAATAACAACTATATAGCATTAATTTAACTATGTCTCTAACACAATTCTATTTAGCATTTAAAATATAACCAGCACATCCTGTGCTCAAACACCGAGTGCCGTAGCTTTTTTTTCAGACTACTCTAATGCTGTTGGCCGCAGCTGGCCTTTACAGCTTCACCAGATGATAGGGGGCGAGTGCAGATGGTACTCCAAACCCGCGGAAGGACTTATGGAGCGGCTGAAGGCCAACTCCCGCCTGACGGATAAGACTTTAGTCTGAGGACCCCGCGGGTTCGAACCTCGGCTCAGGCCGTCGTAATATCGATCCCCGTTTGAATTGGATGGGGAATTGATCGGAGGTGATGCCGTGGCTTACAAAGTCCTCCTTTTATACAGAGAAGATATGAGTGGGGGTTATATGCTACTAGTTTACCGATACTTTCTTTTAATATTTTTAAATTATTTTTTCTCCAATATCGATGTGAATCCTAACAATGCAAATAAATATATATTTGAAAGAACTCGGTCTCTTTGCGGCACATAAACTCTGCATTTCTTTTATTTCACATTAATTTCTTCAGTACCGCATGTGCACTATGTCATGTAATTGGTGAAGAATTTATATATATATCTATCTAAAACAAACAAACATACTAACAATAAAGTAAATATTTGGTTGGCCACCCTTAACACTTAAGGGTTAAGATTTTAAGTCCTATTCTCAGACCAAAACAGTATCTAAAGATACAAATATATGTATATACACAAAATTTCATAAGACTAGCTGTCCCCGGAAATGTTGTTTTGACATCTATATAAATAAAATTGGAGTGTCTGTTTGTAATATTGAAATAACCGCTTATGAATATAAATACGGTACATGCACCAAAATAACATTTTTTATAATTTTTGTCTGTCTGTTTGTTCCGGCTAATCTTTGAAATGGCTGGACAGATTTGACGGGACTTTTATTGGCAGTTAGCCGATATAATAAGGAGTAACTTAGGGTACTAACTACGAACTGTATCGTACTTTTTTTTTCGGACTACTCTAATCCTGTGGTCGCAGCTGGCCTTTACAGCTGCACCGGACGTTAGGGAGCGAGTGCAGATGGCACTCCAAACCCGTGGAAGGACTTATGGAGCGGCTAAAGGCCAACTCCTGCCTGACGGATACGACTTTAGCCTGAGGGCACCACTAGGGATTCGAACCTCGCCTGCGAGTGGGTATCGTACTGACGATAAAAGTACCGTCTAAATCGATCCAGCCATTTCAGAGATTAGCCGGAACAAATAGACAGACAGATTATACTTGTCATTTCAATATTCTACAATAAAAAAAAAGGCTGTAATGCTTACCTACATTCTAACAGGTATAAGTACTGCTGCTCCGTGTGTGATATAACCATTTAATTGGGAAGGAAAGACGAGGTGTTTTGTTAGAAAATTCATTAAGGGTACAGGACTGGTCGTCAAAGTAAGTTACCCTTTGTCTCGCTAATTGAGAGGCCGCCCTGCCGAGCGACACAGCCGCTACGAGCTGCAGTAGGTCAAGTAGACAGGTATAAACATGTTTCTATTTCCTTTTTTATTTTATGACATTTCCTATAATACATTAAATCCTTAAGGCTGGTCCTTCCTAGTACAAAACTGGCTACTTTGAAGAATAACTAATTGAATTCATATTTTAAAAAAATGTTCATACGTTATGTTTACACATAGTTGTACATAGGATAAGTCATCAAAATTTCACACTAATCAGATTTTCTTTAAAGAAGCTTGTTTTAGAATTACACGTGAATTAAATTAATCGGTTTTCATTAAAAAAAAGAAGCTAGGGTAAACACTACAGTGATTGCCCAGTATATAGACGGCAATGTAACGGCACGGTAAGAATATGATACATTTAAACCTATTTGTAATGGAGTTAATTCGAATTGAATTCGCTAGATGGCATTAAGAGACCCTCTAGTAGAACGTTTAATAATAAACTGGCAACATTTATAAAGAAAAAAGTAGTGGTATGGCTGATTGTTGACAACATGTGTGCGTCTCATCGGAAAAAAAAGTTTCTTAAAGAATTTCTTAAGGATACACTTTTTGTTTTAATTTCGTGTGTCAACTTAGTTTCTTTTTAAACGTATAGCTATAGAGAATCAGTTAGTAAATTATCAATTTATGACAATATAAAAATGTCTTGCATTTGAATTGTAATGTATTTTAAGAATAATGAAAAAAAATACGTTTCTGTATAATATAATAATTGTTAGGGTTTATATCAATATAGTATCTGATTAAAAAAAAAAAGAACGTAGTACGTAGTACTTCTGTAAAGATTAATATAATAATTAGTATTTATGGACCGAACTAAGTTGTTTGTCATAAGATATCAATATAGTCCCAGAAAAACCGAGGCACGTTCTCATTGACCCCGACGTTCGTTCGTTGACCCGTTCCATCCCGAACACACACACACACACACGACACCGTCCTCGCCGGCGAAGACGACGACCTCAAACACTCAATATCGCACATTCAACCGGGCGCCTGCGCGCGCTGCGTCCAAGAACGTAGTTTATGTTTAGGCAGGAGTACTTCAGCCGCTCCAAAGTCCTTCCGCGTTTGGACCATCTGCACTCGCCCCTAATGTAAAGATTATTACAAAAAAAAAAAAAATAATTGTAATTTATAACGCGCAGGGCATACTAAGTATTTATGGACGGGTTTATCGAACTAAGTTGTTTGTCATAAAAGATAATCACAAGTTAATCCTTGCTTTCTCTCTTTTATTTTATTATTTCATTGAATTAAACTCTACAAGTGCTAATGCCATCTTTGATTTATTTGTGGTTTTGTCCTCTTTATTATTATTTATTTCATTCAATTAGTGCTAATCGGTGGTTTGTATTCACACACTTAAACTTAAATTGTAAGTAAGAATAAATTATTTAAAAGAGCAACACACAAGTTTCTTTCTTGTTCTTCTTGTGATGAGACAGCATTCCGAATGAGCGGTAGATTAAAAAAAATGTTATGACTATTCAAAAGTGCTTCAATGTAAGTTTATTTGAATAAATGATTTTCTATTCTATTCTTTTCTATTCTTTGAGTTATATATTACTTTATTACTATGAAGAGATGTTAAAATAAATGTTACAAAGCATTAAAATACCACCTTGATCATCTGGATGAACGGCGGCCCCCCACAATGCGGTTTTCTAGAAACTTTTTGCCATACACAACCACATTGAATCTCCCAGCAATGGTATTTCCAAACCGATACGATATTGAAACCTTCAAGGAAAGAGCTTATTCTTTTTTTAAAAGGCCGACAACGTATTTCCAATTCCCCTAGTCTTGGTCACATACCATCAGGTGAGCCGCATGCTCGTGTGTCCCCTATGTTATAGAAAAAATGGATGATAATATGGAAGTCGGACTACTATTTCGTTTGCTTGTTTGTTATACTGTGGTTTGCCAGTGGCCGTGGAGGGGTTTTCATTTTCGTCGGTTTTCATTCACACCAAATGGACACCATTTCAATTATATACGTAATTTATCAATAATAATAATAATAATAAAGAAAAAATAAAGAATAACAATAATAATAATAGATATAACACCAGTCACACCAGGCACACAATAAGTACACACACACTCACACATACACACACGTGCTCACACACACACACACACTGCACATAAAACTACGCAACGGATTATGAAGCGATTTTTTTAATAAATATAGATTTATATATATAATACATGTACAGTTTGTGTGTATGGATGAACGTTTGTTACTCTTTCCCGAAATATCTATTGAACGGATTTTGATGAAACTGTACAGTAATATAGCTTATACATCAGAATAACATCATTACATAGTATAAAACAAAGTCGCTGTCGCTGTCTGTCCAACGCAACGGATTTTGAATCGTTTTTTTAATAGATATAGTGATTCGAGAGGAAGGTTTATATGTATAATACACGTACACCCATGCAAAGCCGGGGCGAGTGGCTAGTATAGGCTATAAATCTGATGCGCGTGAAATCATGGGCACAGCTAGTAATTAATATAAATAGAAAACACCCTTAACAATATAAACAGTCATACCTATGACTACAAATGTTTGTTTACCTTGCGAGCAATCGAACCCGGGACCTTCGAATGTAAATAGGTATGCCAAACCAGTCGAGGACGTCGAATAAATACGCTCAGAATGTCTAAACATGTTAAATCAAACGTTTAACTTCTCCGTCTGCTTTTTATTTGATTAATTTTATTACGAGTACTACAAACAAGTTTATAATTGTATTCTGCCGGCGTTAACTCAGTTGACACGCCGGTGTAGACTAGTAACTAGTTGTAACACGCGGTTTTGGCCGCAAAATAGACTTGGAGTGTCCGTTTGTATTATTGAAATAACTGTTTCTTACTACATGTATATTAATATATATATGGTACATACACCAAAATAACATTTCTTACAATTTTTGTTTATTCTGTCTGTTTATTGCAGCTGATCTCTGAAATGGCTGGACCGATTTTGACGGAACTTTTTTTGGCAGGTAGCATTTTAAATCTGTAATATCTTCGGAAATATTCATTTAAATTTCACGCTGTTTAGGGCCATATTGATCTATATTAAATAGACAATGTATGTAAGGTAAGTACCTTACATATAAAAATCATCTTAAATATAAAAATTAATGTTGTATTGCTTAAAATCACTTCGTAAATAAGTCATTTTTTGCCATAAAATATAAAGAATAAAAATGGTTATTGTGGGTTATCCTTAAGAGACACTGTAGACTTTTTTGTTGACCTTTTTCAGATGTACAATACACTATTGTACATTATTTTTGTTTATCTCGTGGTTCAGCCAGAGTTTACAATGTAAGCGCAAAAAATGTGTTTCTTTACGACATCACTCTCCTCTCTAAATTAAGAAACACTGGTAGTTTCTCTACAATATTATGCATTTTTTATATATATAAAACTTCCTCTTCAATCACTCTATCTATAAAAAAAATCTGCTTCAAAATCGTAAATAATTTTAAAGATATAAGCATACATAGGGACAGACAGCGATAGAGACTTTTATACGTTTTATACTATGTAATAATGATAAAGAATTTGGACCATAAACTCAAATTCTTATTTATATAACAACCTACTTGTACATAATAATTAATTAGCAATTAACTGAAATATTATTAAATCCAATCAGCTTCTTTGTTAAGTAGCACCGTGTGATCAAACGAAAAGATATAGAAAAACTTCGTTCCACTCGCTATGACTTTGCGAACTCAAAGTAATGATACTCACCTATAAAACTTATTAAAATGACTGAAGCTCGCAGACTGTAATATCCGCTCATTGTACCCGTAAGAATGAACCAATTTGAACTTTATTACTTTATGATAAAAAGTAGAATAGGCTTACAAGTATTCGATATAATGCTAACGTCACGGTTATATGATAAATCTTCAATGACACTTCGTTATACAAAGGTTTTGACGAACTCGATGGTGTAGCAGTTTTATAATACACTGCCTCACCTTCAGATGGTCTCAGATTCTTTATTAAGATCTTTGTATATCTATACATATTTGTAATATTGAAATAATCGTTTTTTACTACTTGCATAATACGGTATATACACCAAAATATTTTGTTTTACACTTTTTGTTTATCTGCCTGTCTGTTCCGGCTAATCTCTCAAATAGCTGGGTTGACGGGACTTTTATTGGCAAGTAGGTAATGTAATAAGGAGTAACTTAGACTACTTTTATTTTAGAAAAACTTTTATTGGCAAGTAGCTGATGTAATAAGGAGTAACTTAGACTACTTTTATTTTAGAAAAAACTCTATAATTAACTTTTTTGTTAGATGCCAAGCGGACGAAGTCACGGATATAGCTAGTACCCAAATAAAAGTGTAAATGGCTGATATAACACCAGGCAATTTAACAATAATAACTCAGGACATACCACATAGCGACAACTAGTCTCAAGCTATGAGGAGTTTGTACTATGGGTGGCTAAACAACTGATAGCGACGACCTCGGTGGTCTAGAAGCCTAGCACACCGCTTTACGACCGATGGTCGCGGGTTCGATTCCTCGCACGGCACAAACATTTGTATTCATGAGTATGATTGTTTGTATCGGTCTGGGTGTTTTCTATATATAATATGTATGTATTTACGAAAAAAAAATATCTATTTATTTGTATCAGTTATCTAGTACCCATAACACAAGCTTTAGCTAGCTTAACTTGGGTCTAGATGGCGCTGTGTGAATTTTCCTGAGATTATTATTTTTATTTTTATAGCAATACTTATCTCTGCTTGTGTGGACTGGTCTGCTCTAATCACTATGACTTATTTTCTCTTATTAATTGTTTAACCAGTTGTTTTTTCTATTTTATTATTTCATCGAATTAGTCCTAATCGGTAGTTTGTATTCACACACTTAAACTTAAAGTGTAAGTAAGAATATCAATTAAATTGTTCTTCTTGTGATGAGACAGCATTCCGAATGAGCGGTAGATTAAAAAAAAATGATATGACTATTCAAAAGTGCTTCAATGTAAGTTTATTTGAATAAATGATTTTCTATTCTATTCTATTCTATTCTTAAATGCATACATAATATACATAAAAAACGAGGACATAATCAAACATCATGAACTCAAATATGAACCCACGACCATCAGAAGAAAGGCGATATGTTAAACCCGTAGATCACTAATGAAAATATCTACCTGTACTTTAGTATCTATACTACAATCTCTACTTAGTTTTAAACGAAATGGCACCATTAATTTCAATATGGCTTTAAAATAAGAGAACCACTCATTTATTTTCAACTATTCATTCATTTCAATAACGTAAAAACCTTTCAAACGACCGCAACAAAATCCCCAGAGTCTGAACAACGCAGAACTGAAATCCTCATGCAACGGGGCATGAAACGACATTGAATAGGTTCTAAACATGTCTAGAAGACCGAACGAGATTAACAGTACCCTACCTCGAGAGTGGTCCTTCTGTACACTGAGCAACTTTTAGTTGCTAACCATCACAACATGCGATACGTGAGTTGTTTAGGTGGTCGATAATCTGGACCTAACTAACGATATGTTGGAATTTCCCTTAAATAAATTCAAAACATCTGTTAAATCATATTTACTGGGCAAAGCCACTTCACTAAACGATTAATTGAATGACGAGTGTGGATGCAATAGTTGTTCATGCACTGGATTTCATTTAATGTTAGACATAGATAAATATACATTGTAAATAAACTGGCTTAAAAAAAAGTAATTCAATTGAGTTTCTTGCCAGTTCTTCTCAATCTCTATAAATCCATATATATCGAACTGGGAAAAAATAAAATTATAATGTAAAAATTTGACGTTCATAAGCGGCTGAAATATCCTACATGCATAAATGATTTTTGAATTTGAATTGAATATCTCAGGATAGTTCACACAGCGCTGTCTATTCCCAAGCTAAGCAGAGCTTGTGTTATGGATACTAGATAACTGATAACTTTTTAAAATATACTTACGTAAGATATATAGAAAACACCCAGAGTTTGTACGGTGCGAGGAATCAACCATCGGACTAAAAGCGGTGTGCTTATGGCGGATTTACCATCATCGTGTGGCAATACCGCTGCTAGCTACGATGGAACAAGAAGAATAACAAACACCAATCTTAAAACTCCGAAAATCCAATGCGTAATTTAAAATTTAAAAATTATCTTTGTTATTGTTATGTGTACCAAATAAACTTATTTTCTTTCTTTCAAACTTGTCATTTTAACTGAATCGTTTTCTTGTGTACGAATGTGTGTATTTTTTCATTAATATAAACATGTACAAGCTAAACTACCGAGCCTGTCAAATGTAGCATTTAATAGTACACAGTACTGTTCATGCTAAGAATATAATAATGTAGTTGCAAGTAAGCGATTATCAGTTGCCGTGAAGTCACTCAGCGTGCGAACAAGTGAAAACTTAGGTAGAAGTGAAAGATAAAGATTAAGTTAAAACTTAAATACAAGTGAGCGATTATCACTCGCCGTGAAGTCGCGCAGCGTGCGAGCAAGTTATAACTTAGGTACTAGTAAGCGATTATCAGTTGCCATGAAGTTGCGGAGTGTGCAAACAAGCTAAATCTAGCCGCATATAGTCAACATAGACGTTAACGCCGTCAGCTTGGCCACCTTTATCACTTTTACGGGGCCGCTCACTCGTTCGTGAAATAGATTTTTTAGAACTGTGAAAGTCGTTCTGTACCCTCTATTTCTTCTATGGGCTTTACGATTATCCCAACTGGTTTATTTCGGGGAACGTAAAGTATATACATTTTAAAAGGTATTTTTGTTTGTATTGCCTCCTTTTAGGATTCAGAACTAAAAAGGTGAAATGGGAAACGCATGAGACGACTTTATCCGTTCGTTCTTTACCATTGTAAATGTAAATAAATAGTAAATTGGGGATGTAAGGGAGCGCAAACACTATCTCAGTGCTCAGGGGCAGATCTACCTAAGGTCGTTTTGGGCTGCAGCCTAGAGCTCCGATGACACAAAGCGCCCCTAGTCCCCGAATCCCCGACTGAAACGATATTTAGAATATAAAAAAATATCTAGAACGTTAAAAAACCTATCATAAGGTTGGCAACCCTGAGATCAATCAACCCATGCAAGTGCGCGTCTATCGAAAGGAATGGGGAATTTCTGGTCGTTTGTTTTTGATCGGCGTATTTTTTTAGTTGAGTAACATAATTAGGTATAGGTAGGCCTCTAAGTAGATTTAGCCCAGGGCCACAAATTGACGATCTGCCCCTGTTAGTTCTCCAAGCCTACTTCATCTACTCGCGGTACATCCTGCTACAACAGACGAGGCTCTGGGGCCCCGTAAATGGCGGTAAAGCCATTCTACTTACACAGTTTCAAATCTCACAGACTGATGATGGGCAGCAAATTCTTCGGTGCGAGAAATTATGTACTACGATCGCCAATCAGCTTGCCCAGCGTGACGATTATGGACACATTCCTCCCATGGCAGGTCCTACACAACCGTGGCCCCTAGTTCCCAGCCTTTCTGCTATTCCTGGCCAAGGTGGTGGTCATGCTAACGGCAGAGCAAGGTGTGCTAATACCCGGGCTATGGTACGCCGACAACACCACTGATCCTGGCTACGTATAACTGGTATAACGGACGCAGACTGCGACATGACGAACAGAATGTTTTAGACACAGAAATTGATTTAAAATAGCTCTACATGCGTACGTTATGCACTGCTATTTCCAATAGAATTGTTGTCTGTAATACTAAACGAATGATTAAAAAAGCCTGAAAAATATTATTATCTAAACATATAAATAAAATTGGAGAAATGAAAATTTTGCAGCAACATTCCACATAGCAATATGTAGATTAGAAACATATTTATTCAAATAAACTTAACATAAGCACATCTGAATAGTCATATTTTTTTATACTACCACTCATTCAGAACGCAGTCATCAAGAAGAACGATCCAGAAACTTCCGTGCTGTCCTAATAAACGAAACGATATAGCTTGTAATATCGCACATGTGCTCACAAATATACTCTCGATTATATATAAGTACTAGCTGTACTCGCGACTTCATCCGCGTGGAATTTAACTTAATTTTCTAAAATAAGAGTAGTCTAAGTTACTCCTTATTACATCAGCTACTTGCTAAAAAAAATCCCGTCAAAATAGGTCTAGCCATTTCAGAGATTAGCCGGAACAAACAGATAGATCGACTGAGAAAAATTGTAAAAAATGTTAGTTTGGTGTATGTACCGTATTTATATTAATATGTAAGTAGTAAAAAATGGTTATTTCAATATTACAAACAGACACTCCAATTTTATTTATATGTATAGACAAGCTGCACCTGCGACTTCGAGTGGAATTTCACTTTATTTTTCTAAAATAATAGATTTTATCTACAATAAATGTAGCATAAGTTACTCCTTATTACATCAGCTACTTGCCAAAAAAAGTTCCGACAAAATTGGTCGAGCGACAAACAAACAGACAGACAGACAGACAAAAATTGAAAACAATGTTATTTTGGTGTATGTACGTATTTATATTCATATGCATGTAGTAAGAAACGGTTATTTCAATATTACAAACAGAGATGATAGACGTAAGCTGACGGATATCTGTTTATTACATGATATAGTAAACAGATTGTCAGATTTAGACATACAATGACAAAAACGTTGACGCAACACTCCAAAAAATGTTATTTATAACGATGTTTTTAGTGATGATATACCTATTCATTTATATTCATATGCTACAAAGTTGTAGTAAAAAACTGGTTATTTCAATATTACACAAACAGACACTCCCTTTAAATACTGAATATTGTAATTGTGAGAAAACCTTTTATATATATATATTATTTATATATGTATATATATAGATGTACAGATAAATGGATCATGAGTTGGATTAACACGCTTCTCAACGAGTTTTGAGCACTGTACATTTCTCCAAAACTTCCGCCATATCGGTTCAGTATGTGACCGAGTTATATTGGGGCTATCCAATAACAATATCCTTCACTGAAACGGTTATGGCCAGGGATACCAACTGTAGTAATATATACATGACATTTTTGGCCTACAGTACAAATATGAAAATAATTGTGAAATAAAGATCTGTACTCCCAAATATATCTTCAAAATAATAATTCTTAAAAAAAAAAATTGTAAAACATCTATGTTAATGAAATAAAATTATTATTATTATTATTATTATAAATAATTCTTCAATTCACAATAGTTACACACAGTACCAAATTTAAATTCAAATTCAAAATATCTTTATTTATGTAGGTCTATAACAGAATCTTATGATATGTCAAATCTACCGTCAGTTCGGAATGATTTCGAGATGATAAGAACTGACAAGAAACTGCTCGTATTTTTTTTAAAATGTTGTACATATTTACAATAATACAGCTTCATTTAAATTCAAATTTGGGAGAATATAGTGACCACCAGCATATGTTATTAAAAAAAAACTAGTCCCTACAAGCAGCACCCGTTCACGAGTATGATGGATGAGCCAGCCATCATTGCACTCAACCATATTAGAGCACATCGACCCGACCCACCACGCCGCCACAAGTTTGAACTTTATAGCGAGCATGACTGTTTATATTATTTACAGCATACGTCATTTATATTATTTACAGCATAAACTGTACCAATCACAGTTTTCACCCATTACAATATGTCATTACTAAATCTATATATATATAACTCAAAGGTGACTGACGTAGTGATCTATCAACTCACAGCCCAAACCACTGGACGGATCGGGCTGAAATTTGGCATGCAGGTAGATGTTATGACGTAGGCATCCGCTAAGAAAGGATTTTGATTAATTCTACCCTCAAGGGGATAAAATAGAGGATCAAAGTTTGTATGAAACTTTGTCAATTTTAAACCGACGAGACTTTGCATGCATAAATCTACTAAGACGTAGGCATCCCCTAAGAAAGGATTTTGATAAATTCCACCCCTAAGGGGATAAATTAACGCGAGCGAAGCCGCGGACAAAAGCTAGTTTACAATAAGTTTCTATAGTGTTTATTACATTATCTATGTCAATGGGAAAATATACATACACACCTCCTAATCATGAATCTTTTGAATTCTTTAATAATTTACCAATACATCTAAAAACTGTTTATAATTTCACATTGTTTAAGACCAGATTGAGGTCATTTTTATTGAATGAGTTCCGTAGATGATTATTATAACGATGTCCATAAAAACATAGAAAGAAAAAAATGTTTGGATAGTAACAAAAAATGTTTATATTGTATTCTCGAATACAGCCCTTCAGCCCCCTTCTTCGTCTCCAGCGTAACAGTACGAAGTTTTAAACCAATATACGACATTTTTGAGCTCCTTTGTGCGAGGCAAAAAGTTAACACTGACAACCCTGTTTAAGACTGCTATCTCGACTGCCGAAATATACTCGAGCTCTCAAAAAGACTTTAGTTCAAAATTTGTGACGTACTAAATAAGATTTTAATTGGCGCCCCTCAAGGCAGTGTGGTGTTACCGCGAAACTGTAGACTGACTAGACCGTTGTGACACTATTAACCTGAACTTTGAGTATTTAACTTTTTCTTTTATACTATGATGGTGGCAATCAAGCATACGGCCCTTCTGATGGTAGACGGTTACCGTAGCCTATGAACGCCTGAAAAACCAGGGGTATCACGTGCGCGTTGCCGACCTTTAAGAAACCTTAATATACCCTTCTTGAAAAACCCCATGCTGTAGTCTCGTGGGAAAACCTCGGCAGGAAGTTTATTCTACAATCTAAGTGTACGCGGGAAGAAACTCCTCTGAAACCGCACTGTTCGGGACCACTTAGGTTCCAGTGTGTGGGGATGAATTCCCTGTCGATGGCGAGCGGTGCGGTGGTAAAAGGTGGCTGTCGGCATCATGTCGAACAATTCCTCAGATCACAGTCCTTTGTATAATCGGTAGAACACACAAAGCGAAGCGAAGTCTCGCCTCAAGCTAAGTGACTCGATACCGCCAGAGATTGGGATCATCGAAATAACTAGTTAGGTAGTTAAAATAACAGAAATAGTGTTTTTTTTTGTAGAGCATACATTTTTAACTCTTAGCTTCTGCGTTTGCGCTTTCGGGATACGCTCGCTTTAGCAGGGTATGTGAAATGCAAAAATAGTGGTAGGTCGACGGCTGCCATTTATTATCATGTTTGTGACTGCAATTTTATAAAAAAACTAGCTAAACCGGTAAACATTATTTTGCCATAGATATAAATTAACTTCCCACGGTTTCTCCCGCTTCAAATAGTTTGTTAATCAATTTTTTATTTTTGATTTTTTTTTTGTTTATAAATTTTGTTATATTAATGTAAACCAACAGTTTCATCAAAATATTTATATTTTCAGTAATTTTTTACATTATTATGTTATTCTGAATAAAATATTTTTCTTATTTATATTGTATTTTTTACATTGCACTGAATAAAATATTTTCCTTTCTTTCTTTCTTTCTTTCTCTCATTCAAAATCCGTTCAGTACTTTTTGCGTGACATAGTAAAAACATGCATCCATACTCACAAACTTTCACGATTATAATATCAATAAGATACTATTATATATTTAATAAATAGATAGAAGTAGGATAGGTTATATAGAAAACAGGTCCCTCGCCTCTGAAGTTACAGGCAACAGTAAGTGTACGAGCTAGCATCGTACATTATTTCACAACATTTACATTTTATTTTACATTTCACATTTCATTAAAATCAGTTCGCATTCGGTCATCAAGGACGCCGCGCGTACTCATTACAATCATTAATCAGTTATATTTTAAGTTTCAATATACAGTTTTAATCAAGTTTCTATCAGTATCAGTTATCAGTTTTACCTATCAGAATCTTTATAGTTTCGGTACAACCCGAACATTGGTCCTTCGAGCCGGATCAAATCAAATTCAAATTTATAGCTGAGTATTGTTTATGTAAGTATATAAAATACAGTAAAAAGGCAATCTCTCTTTAGATAACTCACTTACGAGATAGAGATAGCTGAATAAAAGAGTAACAAACATCCATCCATACTCACAAACTTTCTCGTTTATAATATTAACTAGCTTTTGCCCACGGCTTCGCTCGCGTTATCCCCTTAGGCGTGGAATTTATCAAAATCCTTTCTTAGGGTATGCCTACGTCATAGTACCTTTATGCATGCAAAGTCTCAGCCCGATCGGTTTAAAATTGACAAAGTTTCATACAAACTTTCGTCCCCTATTTTATCCTCTTGGAGGTAGAATTAATCAAAATCCTTTCTTATCGGATGCCTACGTCATAACATCTACCTGCATGCCAAATTTCAGCCCGATCCGTCCAGTGGTTTGGGCTGTGCGTTGATAGATCACTATGTCAGTCAGTCAGTCACCTTTGAGTTATATATATATTAATAAGATTATCGTTCTTGACCTCTAATTAAAAATTATTCAACATCAGTTAGACTCGTCTACTCTTTTTTCTCTTTTAAACTTTAATACGAGATTTAGATCACGCAACCGTAATTACAACACCTTCTATCTTCAGGTTTACTCAAATAATACTTCATATTATAACCCAATATTGTTAACCCAATAATGTAATTGGAAGTCTCACATAGATGCATTATGTAATAACCTTGACCGATTCGTTCATGCAATAAGAAAACTGCGTTTATCAGTTTCCAAACAGGCTGCATTGAACGCATATCATGGATATGTTTCTTCCAAGCTATCCAATAGATTAATAATATGGGGAAACTCTGTAGATGCTACTATGTAGATCGTGCAAAAGAAATGTATAAGAGCTGTGTGTGATGCCAGAGAAAGAGAAAGTTGTCGATCTCTTTTTAAAAAATTAAACATCCTTCCATTGCCATGTATGTATATTAAAGACATTTGTATATTTGTAAGGGAACATCCTGACTATTTTAAGAAATTAACAGACTTAACAGACACAACACTGCGAGTAACGAGACCTAATGATAGACTATACACACCAATGTGTCGATTAGACTTACATAAGAGAAATGTATACTGTATGCCAATCAAAGTGTACAACAATCTTCCAAGAGAGATTAAAGAACTGCGGTCTCATACGTTATTCAAACGCAAACTAAAGAATTGGCTGTCACTTGGTAATTTTTACAGTGTCCAAGAATATTTGAGTGGCACAAGCGCCTTCACGTAATTTGCATGCCTGTATGGTAAATATTGCTGATCAATGGATTTCATGTGGCATCGTATTAATTATAGTACTGTACCAATATTTCGCAAATAAATTATTTCATTTCATTTCAATAGTTCGAATGTGTCGCCAATACAATGAAATTCTTGTCTCGAATACAAATATAGATATTTTCCATTCTACACTGGTCCAGTTTCGGAGACAATTAAATTTCCACCGTAAAGAGACAAATTATATTTAATACTAGCTGTTCCCGAGACTTCGTCCGCGTGGAATTTAACTTTATTTTTCTAAAATAAAAGTAGCCTAAGTTACTCCTTATTACATCAGCTACCTGCCAAAAAAAGTTTTGTCAAAATCGGTCCAGCCATTTCAGAGATCAAACCGGAAACAAACAGACCGACAGACAGATAGACAAAAATTATAAAAAATGTTATTTTGGTATATATACCGTATATATATTATATTCATATGCATGTAGTAAAAAACGGTTATTTCAATATTACAAACACACACTCCAATTTTATTTATATGTATAGATTATACCAATTTTTCTTTCTTTAATATAAATAAATTCTATTAACGTGATAGTTCATTGTATTACGTACGTAGTTACATATTATTTTCTGTTTAGTTTACTTTTCATTATATAACTTTATCTAGCGTATATTGAATACGTCTATATAATTTAGCTTTTAGGCATACATAGTGTTGGATTACAATCCAGTTTTGTACTGAACTACACGCTCCTAGTTATATTATTATATTGACTGTAATCTGTATTGTATGCTAATAAATAAATAAATACAATAAATAAATAAATCTTATACCAAATGTAATATCTTATTTACATACATGTTTCGTAAAAAGAAAATGTCCATTATGGGATATGCTCAAGAAAAGCTACATCCTAGGTCTTACCATCATTTACCATCAGATGAGGTAAGACCCAGCGCAAACCCATTCTTAATAAAAAAAAAATACTGTACGGCACTCCTCTACTCATAATTTGTGCAGTTTCTCATCTCATATGTTAACTCTCTGTGCCAAAATGTTAAAAAATATGTATATATATAGTCAATAATCACGTAACCTGTATGTTTCGGAACGTCTTGAGGCCAGAGTCTCGAAGATATCTATGTTTCATTGACAAGTGGATTAACACAGTTCTATTTATTTTAATTCACAACATATGTTAACTATCGTGTGACGCACCATTAATTAAAAATGGTAAGTCAATAATTCTCTAAAAGGCCAGAGCCAAAAACTGAAACAAAAAAAAAAACGTAGGCAGCGGGAGTTTTGGAGCGAAAAAGTTGGAGTGTTTATATTATTATTAAAACAAATAAGAGATAGGTAATTGTGAATATTGTAGGCATTGAGGTGTTTCTCTCCCTGACCAACAGGCATTACGTCTTAGTCGTCAGGATACTAGTGATTTTAAAACATATTAAGTGAAACTGTACTAAGTTTCTTCTTAGATTCACTCTCAAGGCAAGGCATAGATTATCTAAAGTAAGTCGTTAAATGCATCTAGAGAAAACAGTACGGACTTTGCTGCAATTTGGAAAGATCTAAAGTTCTAAGCAGTAAGCGGATGTCAGGACATTATTCAGCTCTCAGGGTAGTTTATGGGGCGACGCTGAGGTGGAACGAACTGCAAATGGCAAGAAATTCCTAGTTTGCCAACAATTCTTAAATTCTAAGACGGCAACTATGACTGTTGGAGTGAATAGGTTAGAAAGGACAAAGGAGCTCACCGGTGAATTCTTTCTTCGACTTCTCCCGATGATTCTCGGCGCTGGTTCTCATTTCTATTCACTAAGACTAATACTTTTATGTTTTTCTTAAAACTTCTTGATCAACAGACACAACACATTACGGATTTATTCTCACTTTATGCGTTTTATTGTTTAATAGTTTTGGAAAGGCGGATAGAAATTGAGCAGCGTTAGCAATGGCGGCCGGCGTTGAACTTGAACTTGAACTGACTAGGCGGAAGTCGTCTTTCTATTTCTTCTTGTCCTTTGACATATAACATGGTTTCAGGAAGTAGGACAAGGAAGGACATATATGGTATGAGTATGCGTGAGTGAGACAGCTATGCAAATTAAAACGCGTGCTTATGTTTCTATTATATTGGTAGTTAAAAATGAATGAACGAGATGCGTGGCTGCGTGTGAGTGAAATAGAGTATTGGTCGAACTATCGCTGCGTAAGGAAAGTATAGGTAAAATGAAAACTAGCCAAGTTAGACCTTAGGCTACAGTATATTATCCTAAGTTATAAGAAGAAATGATATTTTATATTGTTATAAATACATTACAGGACAGACCATTGAACTTGGCACCCATTTAGATCTCATCTCTTTTGTCGTAGAAGTCAACAATCAAGGCATATATCATAATATTAAACTCGGCTATCATTTCACATTTATGTTTTTGATGGGATATCATTACTTTTTGTACATAAATTATACGAGGTACTTATTTATAACTAAATTAATACCAAATTATTTTTGATAAATTACTGTATTTTCGTATATTTACGGGGTATAATTGTCTTTTTTTGTGTTATTTTCTATATTTTCTTGTAACTTTTAAATGTTCAAGTGCAATGCCAAATCAGTATCAGGAATTTTTGGGTAAATCGGGGCGGTATAACGTCCAGACAACATACTCTGCTAAAGCGAGCGTATCACAAAAGTGCAAACGCAGAAGCTAAGAGTTAAAAAAATATGCTCAATAAAAAAAACACTATTTCTGTTATTTTAACTACCTAACTAGTTATTTCGATAGTATAGGTAAAATGTTACGTTTCGGCGTAAACAATTGTTAAGAGGTTTAGCCAACAATCGCAATGCTTTTGCAAAATAATAGTAATAATAGTCAGTACTCGACAACCATACAAGTAAAATAGAAGTACCTACAATAAAACTATCCACAACAAAAAAGAGTCCATTCTGTATGGCGATACAAATATTTAATAAGCTTCCTGACGATATAAGAACACTCTCTGGAATATTATTTAAAAGAAAACTGCATGAATGGTTAGTTTTCAAATGTTTTTACTCAATTGAGGAGTTTTTGGAATATTAAAATAATAAATTGTTCCTCATGACATTTAGATTTATATACAAATTGACATATACATACATACAATAATTCATAATTATATAAACAATCAATAATTTAATTAACTTAAAATTTTTACGCTTGATATAAGCAGATTTTGCAAGGGCCATGTTTTTGTATAACATCATGTATGTATGTACCCAAAATCTATTGCAAATTAATTTATTATTATTATTATTATTATTAATAAAAACTTTACTTAGCATCATCCAGTTAAGCAACTTATGATACGGATACTGAACAACTGATATAAATATTTATATATTTAGGAGCATTTCACCATATCAATATATGTGTAACCCTTGTTATAGTATTTATGTAGTATAAGTAGTTAAATAATATAATTCAGCACATTATTTACAGTTTATTCATACTTTATATTTTGATAAAAAGTTCGAAGTTAATTATTTATGTAATTTTTTAGTAATAAGTATAGTATAAGTAAGGAGCCAACAGAATATCAGCGCTGCAGAGTTATCTGTAGCATTATGCTGAGTTGGCTGCCTTTTTACTTTTGCGGCACATAAAGTCACCTACATTTCTTTTATTAATTCGTGTTTTTTCTGTATCTCATGTATGTTATGTGTCTGTAATTGTGAATAAAGAACTTATCTATCTATCTATGTATTTATTGTAAACGCATAATATACATATCAAACACTTTGACCAATACAAACAATCGTCGTTAGTAATGCTTGCACCAGGAATCGAACCCGTAATCATCGGCAAGTAAAATTAAACCACTAGACCACTGAACCGGTCAATTGTTTGTTTTTCATTCCGGATAGTTACAATAATCTTTAAGGTTAATAGAAATAGAAATAATGTTTATTCAAATAAACTCATCACAAGAAGAATAGAATAGAATAGAAAATCATTTATTCAAATAAACTTAATTTAAGCACTTTTGAATAGTCATAACAATTTGTTTTTAATCTCCACTCGTTCTCTGTCTCATCACAAGAAGAACGAGCAAGAAACTGTGTGTTGCTCATAATCACAAGAAGAATGAACAAATTACCAACTAATTTTTTGGGGCAAATATAAATATGCAATAAGATTAAATCAGTCGTAGTGATAAGAGCAGACCAGTCCCTACAAGCAGCACTCGTTTCATGAGTATGACGGAACGAAGAATGAACAAAGAAACTTGCGTGTTGCTCTTTTGAGAATATTATTCAGAATTTCATCTATACATATAAATAAAATTAGACTGTCTGTTTGTAATATTGAAATAACCGTTTTTTACTACACGCATATAAATATAAATACGGTACATATAGCAAAATATCATTTTTTACAATTTTTGTCTGTCTGTCTGTTTGTTCTGGCTAATCTTTAAAATGGCTGGACCAATTTTGATGAGACTTTTTTTGGCAGGTAGCTAACGTTATAAGGAGTAATTTAGGCTACTTTTATTTTAGTAAAATCTGACGAAGTAGCGGGTACAGCTATTTTGTAATAATTTTGTGTAAAACCGAGTCATTTCAGAGAGAATATTTCCAAGTGTTTTTGTGTATATTATATCCAAAAACAAATGATATTTTATGTTATAAGCACGGGATCCATTTCTTGCACCAAACACAAAGGAGTCTGTTATTGTTAATGACAGCTTTGCTTGAGCATGTCCCATAATGGACATTTTCTTTTTACGAGCCAAGTATGTAAATAAGATATCACATTTTGTTTTACAAGCTCCGTTGGTGTTGAACAATATTGTTTTCTTTCACATTCTAACACAAGATATGCTGAGAAGTAATGGAGTTGTATACGCTTGCAAAGACAATCTAAACAAAACATACTCAAAACTAGAAACGGATAGCAATTCGATTCGGCCAACCATGTGATAGCCCAGCCCCGGATATCCGGTTTTTTTTCCTTATACTAAGCGGTAGAATAAAAAAACTTGACCATTCAAATGCTTATATTAAGTTTATTTGAATAAAGATTATTTCTATTTCTATTTCTAACACTCATCAGGACGATCACCCATGCGATGGACCGATCAAGATATCCACTTCACGAGTGCACCAGAATGGCAGCGAGTGGATATACGGGATTTTTGTCTCTCACTATGTAATACAAGAACAAAAAGAAGAAGAATACTAACTAAAAATAAAGCAAATAATTACTTTAAAATATATTTTGTTTACTCATATTTTATTTTAATTCGGCCGAATAGTAATTATCCGGTATTCGGCCGGATAGTATTAAGGCCGCCGGATAGTTACCGGATATCCGTTTCATCTCTACTCAAAACCGCCTCAAGAGTCGTTAAGATAGAATATGTATAAAGTCCTTAACATCCTCATTACTATAATAATAATAATAATAATCTCAGGACAATTCACACAGCGCCATCTAGACCCAAGTTAAGCTAGCTAAAGCTTGTGTTATGGGTACTAGAAACTGATACATATACATAGATATTTTTTTTTGTAAATATATACATATTATACATAGAAAACACCCAGACCGATACAAACAATCATACTCATGAATACAAATGTTTGTGCCGTGCGAGGAATCGAACCCGCGACCATCGGTCGTAAAGCGGTGTGCTAGACCGCTAGACCACCGAGGTCGTCGAAAATACTATAGTCAAAAAGCATGTTTTTGCAAGCTATTTCAGTTTAATAACTACTGAAATAAAACAGAGAAATTATAAAGTAAGGTATAGCATATATGGTCGCAGGCAATGTGGACTGATGACCCCATTTCTAGCAATGAACCATGTCAGGTTGAACACCATGCAGGTACTGTTACAGTTTGACAACCACAGTACTTACGAACGGTTCCGAAATATTGTTAGCATTCTGTATTAATATATTGTACTAGCTGCTCCCGCGACTTTGTCCGCTTGGAATTAAAACTTTATTAATCGAAAATAAAACATTTTTTAAAATAAAAGTAGCCTAAGTTACTCCTTGTTACATCAGCTAACTGCCAAAAGAAGTCCCGTCAAAATCGGTCCATCCATTTCAGAGATTAGCAGGAACAAACAGACCGACAGACAGACAAAATTTGTAAAAAATGTTATTTTGATGTATGTACCTATTTATATTCATATGCATGTAGTAAAAAACGGTTATTTCAATATTACATACAGACACTACAATTTTATTTATATGTATAGACTAGCTGCACCCGCGACTTCGTTCGCGTGGATTTTAACTTTATTTTTCTATAATAAAAGATTTTTTCTACAATAAAAATAGCCTAAGGTACTCCTTATTACATCACCTATCTGCCAAAAAAAGTCCCGTCAAAATCGGTCCAGCCATTTCAAAGATTAGCCGGAACAAACCGACCGACAGACAGACAGACAAAAATTATAAATAAATATTTTTTTGCTGTATGTACATTATTTATATTCATGTGTATGTAGTAAAAAACGATTATTACAATATTACAAACAGACACTCCAATTTGATTTATATGTATAGATGTGACTGATAAGAGATACTGAGATTAATAAGATAATAGCAATTCATACATTCCTTTACAATTACTCGCGGTTTCAGTTAAGACGCAAGGATTGAAAAAGTCAAGTCTCTTACCGATCATTCATTGGTAATCAACGTCTATGTGACAGACTCGACCCATTGGCTTTGCGGCGAGATATTGCATCTCTGTGCATTTTCTACCGCATATATCACGGGGAGTGTTCTGAGGAATTGTTCGGATTAATACCAGCTGCTGAGTTTCACCACCGTACCACCCGCCAGAAACTGAAATACCATCCTGATCATCTGGATGAATGGCGGTCTTCCACAGTGTGGTTTTCTAGAAACTTTTTGCCTCGCACAATCAAATTATTGAATCACCTTCCAGCAATGGTATTTCCGAACCGATACGATATTGAAACCTTCAAGAAAAGAGCTTATTCCTTTTTAAAAGGCCGATAACGTACTTGCAATTCCCCTGGTGTTGCGTGTGCTCATGGGTGGCGGTAATCACTTACCATCAGGTGAGCCGCATGCTCGTTTGTCTCCTGTGTTATTAAAAAAAATCTTAGGTCGTGCTTTTCTTTTTAAGATTTAAATAATTGTTTTTTTTTAGTTTTAGACCCACTCCGTTGGAAGTGTGATAAATTCCTAGTGAATTGCTCATGGGTGGCGGTAATCACTTACCATCAGGTGAGCCGCATACTCATTTGTCTCCTGTGTTATTTTAAAAAAAATCTTAGGTCGTGCTTTTCTTTTTAATATTTAAATAATTGGTTTTTTTTTAGTTTTAGACCCACTCCGTTGGAAGTGTTATAAATTCCTAGTGAATTTGTCACGATGGGCTAACTTGCCTGACCTCATGCTCATCTTGTTACCTCCACTGGTGCCCCGCCAATGTAAATCGTTAGCGCAGGCGGATCCACCATTGCATTATCATTACTTAAAAAACAACAAGTATATGGTTTCGCTGGCATCCTACTACATCGGAAACAAATATACCTAAAAATAATGTATAAAAAAACAATCAAATCTTATGAACTAATAAACGAATTACTTAAATATATACATATAAATTATACACCTAAGCAAGAGGTATATCAATATATAATATAAATTTCTATGTATTTGTATCAGTTGTCTAGTACCTATAACACAAACTTAGCTAGCTTAACTTGGGTCTAGATGAAGCTGTGTGAATTGTCCTGTGATTAATATTATTATTATTATAATCTTCCAAAATATCTTCTCTCAATAGAATAGAATAGAATAGAATAGAAAATTATTTATTCAAATTAATTTAATTTAAGCACTTTTGAATAAACAACAATTTTTTTTAAATCTACCGCTTATTCACAAAACCTGTCTCATCACAAGAAGAATAAGCAAGAAACTTGTGTGTTCCTCTTTTAAACAATCCTTGTAAGTTCACATTTTACAAGTCGAAATGTGTGAATACAAACTACCAACCAGCACTAATTTATTTAGGCTCAAATATAAAAACACAATAAGATTAAATCAGTCGTAGTATGATAAGAGCAGACCAGTCCCTACAAGCAGCACTCGTTCACGAGTATGACGGATGAGTTCGGAAGAGATCGTCATAGCTACTTAAATTTATTATATCTAAACTCAAAGGTGACTGACGTAGTGATCTATCAACGCACAGCCCAAACCACTGGACGGATCGGGCTGAAATTTGGCATGCAGGTAGATGTTATGACGTAGGCATCCGCTAAGAAAGGATTTTGATTAATTCTACCCCCAAGGAGATAAAATAGGGGATGAAAGTTTATATGAAACTTCATCAATTTTAAACCAATCGGGCTGAGACTTTGCTTGCATAAAGCTACTATGATATAGCCATCCCCTAAGAAAGGATTTTGATAAATTCCACCCCTAAAGGGATAAATTAACGCGAGCGAAGCCGCGAGCAAAAGCTAGTGGTAGTATAATTTTTCAAATGATATGTATTATAGGATTACAACAGTGTAATGGTGAAATTTAACTTCACACGTGCTCGCAGGTATGCGTCGACCGTGAAATTGGCATTCACTAAATTGCTCCCAGAAAATTTTATATTGCAATCCTTCTACATAAATTTACGACATAAATTTAGTCCGTCTGTACACGCAGCTGTCTTTATTGCAGTCGTACTCATAAATAAGTGTAATAGCGTATTTTTTATTACAATGATACACTCACCTGTATTAATTTATATTTATAAACATTTTTATCTCATCTCTAGCTGTCCCGGCAAACGTTGTTTTGCCTTAAAATAAAATACAAAATTTAGGGGTGGACTACCCCTAACATTTAGGGGGATGAAAAATAGATGTTGGCCGATTCTCAGACCTACTCAATACGCTCACAAAATTTTATGAGAATCGGTCAAGCCGTTTCGGAGGAGTATGGAAACGAAAACTGTGACACGAGAATTTTATATATAAGATTTAAATGTAATATAGAACGTCGTGGAGATCTTTGGGCGAGGTCTTTGTTCAGCAGTGGACGTCTTCCGGGCTGAAATGATGATGATGATGATGATGATGATGATGATGACGATGATGATGATGATGACAGAACATTTATGCCAAATGTGCTATCTTAAATTGACGGTCTCGGTGGTCTAGCAGTTTAGAATACCGTCTTACTTTCATTGGCTCCGGGTTTGAATCCTCGCACGGTACAAATATTTGTATACAGGAGTAGGTGCAAACTTTTTTTGACAAAAAAACATTTTAATAAGTAAAAATAAAGTATTAGTAAATTACAAAAGTATTTTAACTTTTTTTTAATTAAAAACGTATTTTTGTGTGCATTTAACATTTTATCACATTAAATGTCACAACTCACAATTGACATCTAACATTTCGTTCAGTAATTATACATCGTTAAGTACCCCTAATGAGAATTTTGTTTTACGCATCACAGTGAAGGTTGAAAATAAAGTATTTTTGCATACTTTATATAAATGTATAAAGTATAATTACCAAAAATAAAGTAGGATATGTTATTATAAAGTATAGTTGGCTACCCTATTCAGGACTAAGATTATTTGGGCATTTTCTACGTATATTGTGTATGTACTTAGAAATATTGTGAATTTATTTAAATACAAAATAGATCTATTTTGATTAGTTGTCTAGTACACGTAACACAAGCTCTGCTTAGCTTGGGACTAGATGGCGCTGTTACGATTGTCCTGATATATTATTATTATAATACTTGCTACACAACCTGGCTTCGCACGAGTGAACATGTATTACATATATATATAAACCTTCCTCTAGAATCACTCTATCAATTTAAAATTTTGAATTGAATGACGAGTGTGCATGGCAATAGTTGTTCATGCACTGAATTTTCATTTAATGTTAGACATAGACACCTATATAAATATACATTGTAAATAAACTGGCTTTAAAAAAAAAAAGTAATTCAATTGAGTTTCTTGCCAGTTCTTCTCAAGTGGATCTATATACCGAACTGGACGGTAGGGAAAAAAATAAAATTATAATGTAAAAATTTGACGTTCATAAGCGGCTAAAATGTCCTACATGAATAAATGATTTTTGAATTTGAATTTGAATTTGAAAAAAAACCGCCTCTAATAAATAGTAGTTTTAAAGGTTTAAGCACACATAGGGACAGACAGCGACAGTGGATTTTGTTTTATACTTTTTGATGATTAAATGGTATTTTTAAATTATTATGCATGGTGGTTATTTTATTTTATTAGGCGGGGTGGCCGGTCGATGTCGCTCCCTCAAATATGGTTGAGTGCAATGATGGATGACTCATCCGTCATACTTGTGAACGGGTTCTGCTTGTGGGGACTGGTCAGCTCAGGTCTTTGCGACGGCATATGCTGGTGGTCATTCTATTTTCCAAATTTGAATTTTAATGACTGTGTATTATTGTAAACATGTTCAACATTTATTTGAAAAAAATACGAGCTGAGTTTCTTATCAGTTCTTCTCATCTCGAAATCATTCCGAACTGACGGTAGATTTGACATATCATAAGAGTCTGTAATAGACCTACATGAATAAAGATATTTTGAATTTTGAATTATTTTAAGAAATTGCGCATCACTTCTTCGAATTCCATAGCTAACGATAACAGAAATGTGTATCTGTAAATGAATATAAACTAAACGAATTCTGAGTAAAAGAAAATGATTAAAATAATTTTATTAGGCAGTTTAATTTCCAAACAAAGTATTTTCCGAATGAAATAAATTTTTGTTAAAAAAATATGTTAACTTTATATTGATGTTTAAAGGCATTTCTCTAATTTATAGAAATGTATTGTGTCTATATAACTTATACATATATGAAATTCTCGTATTTAGTCTATTATCATCATAAGGAAAATTATTCCTTAGGATGAGATAAGGAATAGACATCGATTATTATTCGGACTACTCTAATGCTGTCGGCCGCAGCTGGCCTTTACAGCTTCACCTGACGACAGGGGGCGAGTGCAGGTGGCACTCCAAATCCACGAGAGGACTTTTGAGCGACTATATACCAACTCCCACCTGACGAATACGACATTAGTCCGAGAGCACCACCTTGGCTCAGGCCGTCGTAAATTCGATCCAGATTTGAATTGGACGGGGGATCGATTGGAGGGCATATCTTATAGTATTTATATATATATATAGATAGTATATCTTATACATATATAAAATTCTCGTGTCACAATTATAGTTACCATACCTCCGAAACGATTTCACCGATATTTATAACGTTTTATGATGATGATGTGATCCCGGCCGATTTCCGGCTACTGTCTTCAACTCCGGTTTTGCCGTATTTTTTTTATTAAGTATTTTACGGCCCTGGAAATTTCATTTCAGCCAAACAATTACAAATCAGCTATTAATTACTAGTTACATCTATAGCGTCCTTATAGTATTGAGTATGACGTCGTATAAAAATGGTTAATGTGCTCGCATGTGACTTATTTAGCCAATTTTGTTTGTGAAAATCCGCGCACATGAGATGCTGGGGGCATGAGAGCACACCGCTCAACATTTTATATGCATGTATGCAGTAGGTCTGAGAATCGGCTACTATCTATTTTTCATACCCCTAAGTGGTAAGGGTAATATTCACCCCTAAATATTTTTTTTTCTTTTTATTCGTTTTATTATTATTTAGGATTGAAAAATACATACAATCCTAAATTTTCACCCATCTATCACCAACCCCTATTTTTTAATAGCGATTTTAATTTATATGGCAAAACAACGTTTGCCGGGACAGCTAGTATATCTATATATATATGTCTACTACTATATAACAGTATAATTATGTTAGTTAATTAATTAATCACTTACATTCTCTACTAGCTGTACCTGTGACTTCGTCCGCGTGGAATTTAACTTTTTTTTTTATACTATGTTGGTGGCAATCAAGCATACGGCCCATCTAATGGTAATCGGTTACCGTAGCCTATGAACGCCTGAAACACCAGGGGTATCACGTGCGCGTTGCCGACCCTTAAGAAACCTTAATATACCCTTCTTGCAAAACCCCATGCTGTAGTCCCGTGGGAAAACCTCGGCAGGAAGTTCATTCCACAATCTAAGTGTACGCGGGATGAAGCTATTCTGAAACCGTACTGTCCGAGACTACTTAGGTTCCAGCGTGTGGGACTGAAGTCCCTGCAGATGGCGAGCGGTGCGATGGTAAATGGTAGCCGTGAATATCTTGACTATGCTATTTTGTAATAACGAATTTATTACAAAATGGCATAGTCAAGATATTACGTTTACGATTTTTTATTATTATTTAACTTAATTTTTCTAAAATAAAAGTAGCCTAAGTTACTCCTTATTATATCCGCTACCTATAAAAAAAAGTTAAAAATAGGTCTGGGTGTTTTCTATGTAGTTAGAAAATCCTTTACGTAGTTTTAAAGATTTAAGAATACTAGCGACAGAACGACAGGGATAGCGACTTTGTTTTATACTAACTAAATACTCGCCCCGGCTTCGTACGGGTTACATATATATATCTTCTTGAATCACTCTATCTATTAAAAAAACCGCTTCAAAATCCGTTGTTAAGTTTTAATGAGTTAAGCATACATAGGGACAGACAGCGACAGCGCCTTTGTCTTATACTATGTAACTAGCTACTCACCCCGGCTTCGTACGGGTTACATATATACCTATATCTTCATGAATCACACTATCTATTAAAAAAACCGCTTGAAATTTCTTTGCGTAGTTTTAAAGATTTAAGCATACATAGCGACAGACAGCGACAGCGACTCTGTCTTATACTATGTAACTAGCTACTCTCCCCGGCTTCGTACGGGTTACATATATACCTATATCTTCATGAATCACACTATCTATTAAAAAAACCGCTTGAAATTTCTTTGCGTAGTTTTAATGAGTTAAGCATACATAGGGACAGACAGCGACAGCGCCTTTGTCTTATACTATGTAACTAGCTACTCACCCCGGCTTCGTACGGGTTACATATATACCTATATCTTCATGAATCACACTATCTATTAAAAAAACCGCTTGAAATTTCTTTGCGTAGTTTTAAAGATTTAAGCATACATAGCGACATTAGCGACAGACAGCGACAGCGACTTTGTCTTATACTATGTCACTAGCTACTCACCCCGGCTTCGTACGGGTTACATATATACCTATATCTTCATGAATCACACTATCTATTAAAAAAACCGCTTGAAATTTCTTTGCGTAGTTTTAATGAGTTAAGCATACATAGGGACAGACAGCGACAGCGCCTTTGTCTTATACTATGTAACTAGCTACTCACCCCGGCTTCGTACGGGTTACATATATACCTATATCTTCATGAATCACACTATCTATTAAAAAAACCGCTTGAAATTTCTTTGCGTAGTTTTAAAGATTTAAGCATACATAGGGATAAACAGCGACAGCGACTTTGTTTTATAGTATGTAATGATAATGATGCCAATGTACAGATCAATAAAGTTATTATCTTTATCTGTGCAACAGTAAAAACGATTTTTGTTTTTATCACGGATCGTTGACAGTAAATGCTGAAGAAGAATCTGCGCTTGACTTCTTCAGGAGTCTTCAGAGTAAATACACAGACGTTGAATGATTTGGAACTGTTATTTGATATTAATATTTGACGGCCTCAGTGGTGTAGCGGTTTAGCAGCGCCTTACTTCCGATGGTCGCTGGTTCGATTCCTCGCACGGCACAAATAGTATTAATGAGTATGATTGTTTGTATCGGTCTAGGTTTTTACTGTGTATATTATTTATATATATATAAATACATATACAATCTTAGTTAAGAAAGGTGTTACATATGAATGTGGATGGTTATAAGGGCAGAGGAAGGCCGAAAAAGAGATGGATGGACTGTGTGAAAGATGATATGGTAAGAAAGGGAGTAAATAACGAGATGACTGCGAACAGAGACGAAGGAAAGAGAAAAACATATTACGACGACCACAAATAAATGGGATAAGGAAGGAGCAGATGTTGATGAATCTGAGTTAAGTCCATTTTGTATCTGTTTTTTGCACAATAAACTTATTAATATTATTATAATCATTTCAATATTTAAAAAAGAAAAAAATTTCATATTTTTTTTCTAAAAGTACATACACAAATTTTATAACACAAATTGTAGCTAGGTTAACTTGAGTTAACTATATATTATATATATATATTTATGTTATGAGACAGCGATACTCGTATATTATACTCGTGTACTCGTTTATTTATTTTTCATACTGCTTTCTTGATATATGATAGCGTAGCGGCTTTTGTATTGATTGCCGCATGCATCCTCATGTAAAGTGCGAATACTGTAACTACCATATAGTAATTTTTGTAGCTGTGACGTGGTCGAGTGGAATGAGTAGTCATGCTCACTAAAATGTCCAGACATGTGGCGGCGTGGTGGGCCGGGTCATTGGGCTCCCTAAAATGTGGTCGAGCGCAGTGATGGCTGGCTCATCCGTCATACTCGTGAACCAGTGCTGCTTGTAGGGACTGGTCTGCTCTTATCACTACGACTGATTTAATCTTAGTGTGTTTTTATATTTGAGCCTAAATAAATTAGTGCTGGTTGGTAGTTTGTATTCACACGTTTCGACTTATAAAATGTGAACTTACAAGGATTGTTTAAAAGAGCAACACACAAGTTTCTTGCTTCTTCTTCTTGTGATGAGACAGCTTTCCGAATAAGCGGTAGATTTAAAAAAATGTTGACTATTCAAAAGTGCTTAAATTAAGTTTATTTGAATAGCTGATTTTCTATTCTATTCTATTGGTTGTGTCTCTTCCATTGCTGTTCAGGTGCGTGTACCCCCGCTATCTCCTCAATACATTTGCTCGCGTATTGTCTCCAGCAGCCACTTTTATTTACCGTCAGAATAGCGGCCATATAAAACGTCATAAATATTTTATCTGGTCGGAGCGAGACAGGGCCTGAACCAACATACAATTATTGGAAACACGTACGCGTGAAGTGGCTCCACCTTTACAATACATTACGTATGTATAGCTTTGTGAATGATGGTTATAATTATAGAATAGAATAGAATAGAAAATCATTTATTAAAAAAAAATTAACATTGAAGCACTTTTGAATAGTAATTACTTTTGTTTTAATCTATCGCTCATTCTGAAAGCTGTCCCATCTCAAGAAGAAAGAGCAAGAAACTTGCGTGTTGCTCTTTTAAATAATTTTATTGTTACTTTACATTTTTAAGTCTATTTTAAGTATTTACCGTACATTATATATAGGTAGCTTTGTGAATAAGCGTTATAATTATAATCCATATATATGTGTTTGTATTAGTATCCTAGTACCCATAACACAAGCTCTGCTTAGCTTTGGTCTAGATGGCGCTGTGTGAATTGTCCTGAGATTATTATTATTATGATATTCTCTCTGTACTATCTCAATTTTAGCTAAATGTGTATTTATGTATATTCATTTATTACATACTAGCTGCACCCGCGATTTCGTCCGCGTGGAATTTAACTTTATTTTTCTAAAATTAAAGTAGCCTAAGTTACTCCTTATTATATCAGTTACCTGCCAATAAAAGTCCCGTCAAAATCGGTCCAGCCATTTCAGAGATTAGCCGGAACAAACAGACAGACAGACAACATTTGTAAAAAATGTTATTTTGGTATATGTACCGTATTTATATTCATATGCATGTAGTAAAAAACGGTTATTTCACTATTACAAACAGACATTCCAATTTTATTGATATGTAAGAAAGATACACAATTGTATAGTGCTACGTGGGCGCTACGGGTACCTACATTATTATAAATAATGATAATTTATGCTGAACGTTTGTTTATCAACTTACGGAAGCCAGCATTGTTTGAGCGCACTTGTAGTCAGCACAAACTGCAAACTTAATGTTTATGTTTGTCGGTATGTTTGTTTGTTTGTACCCCGCTAACTGGCAGCTGCGACCCGCCGCCCGCGGTTCTACACCTGCCTACTTACGTTAAATGAAACTTAACTTAACTATGTTCTGTATGAATAACGATCTCAATAATGATAATAATGTTTTAGATAGATAAATTCTTCAAAATTCATAGCGCTGACAATGTTATCTGATTGAACAAAGATTGAGTGCGTAGCCGTTTCTACATATGTTGATTGTCGCATGCCTAATCCTTGTTAATGAAAATCTATATAGAAGAACACTTATTTAAAAAAACAACATTCAGAAACTTGTATGTTCTTCTATTGCTCATTCTTCTTGTGATGAGTATGCATTCCGCATGAGTGGTAGATTAAAAAAAAATGACTATTCAAAAGTGCTTAGAAGTATTCAGTAGAACATAGAAAACGATGTGAAATCTTGGTTTAATGTAAGTGCTTCGATACCGCTTGACATATTGGGATCATCTACAATATTCATAGCAGGTCTCTGAACTGAGTCATTTACGATAATATCTGCTAAAGAAAAATATTGACAGTTTCATAAAAGTAAGCAATTACACTAATAAAAACTTATGTAATATTATGTTATCTGTGGTAATAACAACAAACTGGTTTTACCTAAGTGCCGTTCGACGAAAGTTAGTAATTCGTTTTATGGGAATTGCGTAAGGTTTTACAACAAACTGCCAGTCTAAATCTGCCAGAAAAAAGATTCAATTGTATTATAAAACACTTTCTTTGTAAAAACAGCTTTTTATAAAATTGAAGAGTTTATAAGTAATAATGTTTTTGTAGAAAATATCTTAATTAATATTCATTTCATCGGTTCGGGACGTCTTCTATGTATGTATTTACAAAAAAATATCTAAGTATTTGTATCAATTGGTTAGTGCCTATAACACAAACTCTGCTTAGCTTGGGACTAGATGTCGCTATGTGAATTTTCCCGTGTTATTATTATTAACTTATTAAATTCTGAAACTTCGACATATCTCAGAAATCCCTTAATATTTCTCGAGCGTATAAGCAGTGGCGTAGTTAGGTAACCAAGGGCCCTGAAGCACTGCTCAGCAGTGAGGCCCAATTTTTCTAATGTAGGGCACATTACAGTTTTATTAAAATGCACATATCGCTATCCGTCAAATTGACAACACTACCAACCCACAGAAAGAATTTAGATAGATTGATAGATAGATAGATATATCGTTTATTTGTTTGTTACTAGTCACACACATAACATGTTCATAAGAATATAAAAATACATAATACAACATAAGATTTATAAAATTGTGTTTTATGTGTGATCTGTAGCAATACAAAAAGGTCGAAGCTCAGTGTGGAATATTGTTCAGGGAACAAAACACTGATTTTCAGCTTCAACCCATTTGAGGGTACGTGAAAATAATAATTAAAATAAATATAAAATAAAAAGGAGCAATATTATTAGTGATTGTCTGTGTGGTGTGTTTATAATAAAAATAATGTAAATAGTTCAGAGTATAATTTGATATAATTTTAACTGTAAGGATCAACAAAAAGATCAACAATTTAAGAGAATTCCGAAGGTATAACTTTTCAATTTCTCTCAACTGAGTTGCCATGATTGAAGTCGGGTTGGGACCTATCATATGTATTTTGAAAATGGGAGAAATTTTCAAAAGTTCAGTCGATCGAGATTTTCTGGTAAGGGTTTGAGAGCCCCCTGAGCTTGAGGTAGGTTACTCCGCCTTGGATAGGCAGCGGAAAGCAATGCCGCGCTCCTTGGCCCGTGCACCCGCGCCGGTCGGCGGAAGTGGAGGGGAGAGGATGGACACGTAGGGTCCATCTAATCCAACTTGGGCCACAGAGCGGCGGATGGGTAGGGCCATCCAAAGCTCCAAGAAGGTCAGTGGCCCGAGCGGAGGCGCCCGGCGTATACCCCGCGGCGCCTTCCGGGAGTGTCCATCCGAACCCAGGGCGGGGAAGCAGAAGAATGTCTCTCTGTTCCCGCGTCCTCGCCCGCCACGGGCTGAGAGGTATACCATCAGGTTTTTAGCCGGTAGGAGTCCGGCAGTACCCATTCGCTCCCTATAGCGAATGGGTCTCCATGACGGATTTTCCTGATGTAAAAAAAAAAAAGGTTACTCCGCCTTAAATTAATCGTAAAACACCCGCAACAATTTCTGGGAAGGTGTAAAAAGTGTATAAAAACAGAACATGTCCCGGGAAGACAGTACAAGTGAGGGTGGAGTGAAAAAAATATTTTATTAGGGCAAAAGAATTGCAGCGCGGTCGGCCGTAAAACACATAAAAATGATTTAGCTAGATGGCGCTGCGGGCGCGTTCGGCCGCCGTGAGTTATTGCTTAATGTGTTTAAGTCACAAAACTTTTAGGTGTACGCGCGTTTCTAAAAATGTATACGTATAGGATGTAGTGGTTTAGCCAGGGGCGGTTTTTGGGCTGCAGCCCAGGGCCCCGAGGTTACAAAGAATCCCAGTCCCAACTGAAACTATATTTAGAATATAAAAAATAATTAGAACGGTAAGAATTTTTTTTTTTTCGCACGCCCCGGGGGAAGCGTGGGGGTACTGCCGGACTCCTACCGGCTAAAACCCCTTGGTGTCCTCCGAGCGCTTTGGTGCTGGGGTTACGGGATCAAATGATATTCAACCGTAAACCCCGACAGCGCGGGCTCTTCAGCCCAACTCCTGAGTGGCACGCGCGGACACCACCCCGCCCCCGCGTCAGCTGCTGCGGGAACGGTAAAAAACCTATCATAAGGTTGGCAACCCTGGTATCAATCAACCATCCAAGTGCACGTCTATCGATAGGAATGGGGAATTTCTGGTCGCTTGTTTTTGGTCGGTGTAATTTTTTAGTTGAGTAATATAATTAGGTAGTAGCTAAGTAGATTCAGCTCAGGGCCCCACAAATTCACGATCCGCCCCTGAGTTTAGTACAGACTTTCACTCTCTGGAGAACTGCGGGATTAATTCTTCAACATTTTTTTTTATTTACTTATTAATTTCATTTAGGCTACATGGCAAATGTTATAAGTATCATACAGACTACCATACATTTTTACGGCTTCTGTGGTCTAACGGTTTAGCACATCGCTTTATTTCCGATGATCGCGGGTTCGATTCCTCGCACAGTGGAAATATTTGTATTCATGAGTAAGTTTGTTTGCACCGGTCTGGGCTTTTTCTATGTATAGTAAGTAAGTAGTTTTGGATTAGATCACGCTGTGTGAATTTTATATTTTTTTTTTAATGCACAATAAAACTTGTACAAAGGTGAGCTTAATGCCATATGGCATTCTCCACCAGCTGACCTTTAGGTATACAGAAAGCGTTGTTGTCAAAAAACAATTACAAGGTTACTAATAAATATTATATAATATATATGAAATGGAAATAAATATATAGTATACCTGATTTTACTGAAATATTATTTTATTTTGCCTCTTTCATGTCTATTACTACTACACCAAATTGGACTAGAGGGAGGCCCTCGCCACTTGGTGGAATAATATTGAGAAGCAGATGGACCAGGACAATCTTACTACTCAGACAACCCAGAACAGGATTCTCTAGCGCAGATGTATAATATTGTTATAAACAAAATGTAAAAAAATTGAGTTTCATAATTCAACGCAATTGATATGAAAATTTTTACACTTTTGTTACCTCTTACCTGCCAAAGGAACCATCTAGGTTTCATGTGTGGGGATTATTCTTACCTGCGTTGGGGATATACATGGAAGCACTTTCACATTTACTAATAAGATGTATGACTGGCCATCATGGGCTTCTGGACTATAATAATAATAATAATAATAATCTCAGGACAATTCACACAGCGCCATCTAGACCCAAGTTAAGCTAGCTAGAGCTTGTGTTATGGGTACTAGATAACTGATACATATACATAGATATTTTTTTTTTACATAAATACATACATATTATACATAGAAAACACCCAGACCGATACAAACAATCATACTCATGAATACAAATGTTTGTGCCGTGCGAGGAATCGAACCCGCGACCATCGGTCGTAAAGCGGTGTGCTTGACCGCTAGACCACCGAGGTCGTCAAGTATAAGTATAAGTATAAGTATAAGGTAACCCGATCCCAGATAGACTGGGTAAGCTTGAGTTTTTTTTATGGATGATAATAAATTTATTGATGCACCCGCCTGCGCTAACGGTTTACGCTGACGGGGCATCAGTGGAGGATGATAAGATGAGCATGACGTCAGGTCAGTTAGCCCATCGTGAGAAATTCACCAGGAAGTTATCACGATGGTTCCCAGGGGCAATCGCGTGACATGGTATATTATTATTGCTAGCAATAAGATCATCAGTCCACATTACTAACAATCCCTTTTCCCCCTGGAACAAGGGTTGGGCACAGAGAGATATCTATCACTACTCTATCTAATATATAAAATTCTCGTGTTGGCCCTCCGAAACGGCTTGACCGATTTTGATAAAACTTTATATGTATATTCAGTCTCGGTCTGAAAAAAGGTTTACAACTAATACTCCTTAGAGTTAAGGGTGGCTCACCGCAATTTTTTTTTTCATTTTTACAATTGTTTTTATTATATGGCATTAAAAAATAAATGCAACCCTAAATTTTCACCCTTCTACCACCAACCCCTATTATACCGTTATTAATTTATGTGGCATAACAACGTTTGCCGGGACAGCTTGTGTCGTATACAACTTAGCACTTTGTTACAGGCGTTTTTCATTACCGGAGAATTAATCTGAGAATAAATTGAGTATCTTAACAAAATTGCAACAAAAGTCATTCAACCAGCAAAATGTACAAGTGTATTGTGTCCGGAAGACGTTTTTAATTGACCCTCCGATCGACTACTAATTGTACCAGCCGGCGTTCCTCGTAATTGCTATCTGGAGAGGCCTCCGCTGCACTTACTATTGTTATACCTCTCTATTGGCTTTTATTAAGCTGACCGAGTTTGAAGCTATGTTTCGTATAGTTCCTATTTATATTTACGAGTGGTCGAATTTTGATCATAATTAATTTAAACAATAAGTTTCAACAATAATCAGGACAATTCACACAGCGCCATCTAGACCCAATTTAAGCTAACTGAAGCTTGTATTATGGGTACTAGATAACTGATACAAATACATAGATTTTTTTTTTTCGTAAATACATACATATTATACATAGATAATATCCAGACCGATATAAACAATCATACTCATGAATACAAATGTTTGTGCCGTGCGAGGAATCGAACCCGCGAACATCGGACGTAAAGCAGTGTGCTAGACCACTAGATCACCGAGGTCTTCAATTTAAACATTGAATAAATGAATGAATGAATGAATGAAATCTTTATTATTACTCTCACAGCAAATACAGTTGTATACACAATCATTATCATTATAATCATCATTATCATTACATAGTATAAAACAAAGTCGCTGTCGCTCTCTGTCCATATGTTTGCTTAAATCTTTAAAACTACGCAACGGATTTTGGAGCGGTTTTTTTAATAGATAGAGTGATTCAAGAGGAAGGTTTACATATATATACTACATGTACCGCGCGAACCCCGGGCGAGTAGCTAGTTACATAGTACAAAATAAAGTCGCTAACGGCGTCTGTCCCTATATATGCTTAAATCTTTAAAACTACGCAACGGATTTTGAAGCGGTTCCTGCGACTTCGTCCGAGTGGCATTTAACATTATTTTTCAAAAATAAAAGTAGCTTAAGTTACTCCCTATTACATCAGCTACCTGCCAAATATAGTCCCGTCAAAATTGGGCCACCCATTTCAGAGATAAGCCGGAACAAACAGACAGACAGACAAAAATTGTAAAAAATGTTATTATGGTATATGTACCGTATTTATATTGATCAGAGTGCTGGCCCGTAAAGGCGACGGATGAAAGACGACTGCATGCAACTGAAATGAGAATGTTGAGGTGGATGTGTGGTGTGACAAGAATGGATAAGATAAAGAATGAATACATTAGAGGAAGTATGAAAGTGGCGCCGGTGTCGGAGAGGTTGAAGAGTAATTGTCTATCATGGTATGGACATGTAATGCGTAGGAACGAGGATAATATTTTAAGAAAGATGTTACAAATGAATGTGGATGGTTATAAGGGCAGAGGAAGGCCAAAAAAGAGATGGATGGACTGTGTGAAAGATGATATGGTAAGAAAGGAAGTAAATAACGCGATGACTGCGAACAGGGATGAATGGAAGCAAAAAACATATTACGCCGACCCCAAATAAATGGGATAAGGAAGAAGCAGATGATGATGTACCGTATTTATATTCATATGTATGTAGTAAAAAACGTTATTTCAATATTACAAACAGACACTCCAATTTTATATATACCTATAAATTTTGCACACCGTGTTCACATGTTCATGTTCCCTTATACTTTTATATTAAAAACTTTAAAACATTTATTTTAAAAGAACCTGTATAGTAAATGTATTAATTATTCACGTGTCTACTATTATTAATTTAATAAATAGGTTTATAATTTTATCTCAAATTTATTGCATATATTAAGATATATAAAATGTATTATACATTACATTTAAAAGTTTAAAACCGAGTATAATGTATGTAAAACTACAAAACCTAGTTTTTCCGTTATAAGCGGATTATACTTATGTTTTTTAGAATAGGGAAAATGGGGTGCAATACTGTCTGTACACTTACCTTCTTCAATTCATGGTTCTGACGTGGCCTGACATGCTCAATTACAATATAAAATGTCATGTTTCGGTTACAAAAATATAACTATATAATAGGAATTGAAATAGAAATAATTTTTACTAAAATAAACTTAATATAAGCACTTTTGAATCGTCATTTTTTTATTCTCTCACTCATTTATGCAGTATTCTTTCTATATGAATTTCTGAATGGATGTTTGTCACTCAAAAGTGCTTCAATGTAAGTTTATTTGAATAAATAATTTCTATTCTATTCTTTAGCGCAAAAACTACGGAACGCATTTTAATGAAACTCTTCAGTAACAGATTATATATATAGGCTATAAAGGTCACGCGGATGAAGTCGCGGGCACAGCTAGTGAGTTAATATAGAAAAGAATCGTAAGTAGAAAGAAAGAAAGAAAGAAAGAAAGAAAGAACGAAAGAAAGAAAAATATTTTATTCAGTGCAATGTAAAAAATACAATATAAACAACAAACGAAAAAAAAGAGCAAATAAAATGTAGCATTGTTAGTTGTCTAGTATACATAAAGCGTACCTTGAAAGTAGAAGCTGTTTATGGTAATTTATGTACACAATCCTTTGATAAACAATTTTTTTAACTAATCTCACCCCGCGGCGAGACTGAAACGCGAGTTCAGTTGGAGTGGACAGTTTTTAATTTCATTCAACAACACAATAAAGTTGATTAAAATGTATTTACAAGTTCTGCAGCTAGCTCGTGCAATCTTGGTAGTGGTACGGACCGAATTACCCAACTAGGGTTATGTTTATCTGGTTATACTCAGTTATTAAACCTTATCTAAGTGCCGTTGAACGAAAGTTAGTAATTCTTTTTATGGAAATTTCGTAAGGTTTTACAACAAACTGCCAGAGACTGTACTCAATTTGCTAGAAAAAATGTCTTATAAAATATTTTCTATGTGAAAAAGATTGTTATAATATTGAAGAATTTATAAATGATGTTTTTGTAGAAAATATCTAACTTAAAATTCATAGCGCTGACAATGTTAAACGGCAATTAAAATTACAACAGTTTGTTGATATTACGTAAGCTTTTATTAGTGAAAATACCTATTTTTTTAAAACTGTTAAGCCTACAAATTAAAACGTTTTTTTTTTTTCTGAAAGCCGATCAAATTAGGAAAGCTCTTTTTTTCGAGGCGGGGGCGTTCAGACAGTTTAGTTTGATGAATATTTTAAGCTGAAATTTTATATTTATACTGTCCAAATATGTGTTAATAAATGATAAAAAACTTGAAGCTCTAAATATTTACTGGTCGTAGAAAAAAATCCTAAAATATCCCTAAAAAACAGTCACATAGGAAGACCCCCTGTTTTTCCTGGCATACATGATATTTTCGTAGATGTATTGAGAAGCAACGGTGAGGATATTTGATTCTTTAAAACACACACGTAACATTTTTATTAATTGAGTTACGAACTTCTTAGCATTTCATTGATTCACGGATTCACGCGGATGGTGGGTCCATCGTATGGCAGAGAGGGAACCTCTGAGCAGTTCCTGGAACTTGTGACCCGGGTGTACTCACCTTCACCGATCGTGTTTTTCTTCCTGCACAGCTAAATCTATCCGGTTTTTTAATATTCCATGCGACCTTTGACTGCAATGACTTATTTATTTGGATTTCTATTAAGTTTCAAATATTTAACTTTTATATTTAACTAGGTACTCGCCCTGGCTTTGCACGGGTGTACATGTATTATATATATAAACCTTCCTCTTGAATCACTCTATCTATTAATGTAAACTGCTACAAAACCCGTTGCTCAGTTTTAAAGTTTTAAGCATACATAGGGACGGGCAGACAGCGACAGCGACTTTGTTTTATACTATGTAATGATTAAGAATAGTTAGTTATAATCAAAACGCAACAGTTCAGTAACATATGCCATGCCTAGGATTAATTATTTTACTCTTCTTTAATACTATTGTATTATAAACAACATTTGTATTCATGAGTATGATTGTTTGTATCGGTCTTCTTTTCGATGTTTTCTATGTAAATTATGTATGTATTTAAAAAAAAGTATATGTGTACATATTATAATCTATGTAATATTTATAATCTGTATATATATCTATATAACTAAGAATATACGTAATATTTAGTTTTTATTATTTATTTATTTAGTATTAGATGGCGCTGTTTGAATTGTCCGATATTAATATTATTACAATTCTCTTATAAAAAAAAAGATATTACTGGTTATTACCAGATATTTGATTGTATGAAATAGGCGTTACCGACCACAAGAGCAATTACTGGAGTATAATGAAAATATTTATTGAATATCGGCATATTTGCCGACTTGCTTTTCGAGACTTTATATTCTGATCTGGCAACCCTACAGTTAACACAATCTCTTTTATTCACCGGTTGGTTAAAATTAAATTGCAAGCTCTGCTCGCGGTTTAGTTTTTTTATTTAGAAAAAATGTTACACGAGTTTATTTAAATGGAACGTGGTTCAACATCTTGAATACTGTAGTGGCTGAGTATTGCTTAAATAAGTCTATTATTAATAGAATAGAATAGAATAGAAAATAATTTATTCAAATAAACTTACATTGAAGCACTTTTGAATAGTCATTACATTTTTTTAATCTACCGCTCATTCGGAAAGCTGTCTCATCACAAGAAGAACGAGCAAGAAACTTGCGTGTTGCTCTTTTAAATAATTTTATTATTACTTTACATTTTTAAGTTTAAGTGTGTGAATACAAACCACCAATTAGCACTATATAATCATCTGAATGGTTCAACATTTTTATCATGTTTATATCTATCTATTCTACAAAGTCATCTATACACATAAACATAATTGGAGTGTCTGTTTGTAATATTGAAATAATCGTTTTTTACTACATGCATATGAATATAAATATGGTACATACACCTAAATATAACATTTTTTGTCTGTCTGTCTGTTTGTTCTAGCTAATGTCAAAAATGGCTGGACCGATTTTGACGGGACTCTTTTTGGCAGGTAGATGTAATAAGGAGTAACTTAGGCTACTTTTATTTTAGAAGAGCGCGTACCTCCCGCGTTTCGGCCAGTATAACCGTGAGGTTGGAATGGCCATGGGTTGGTTGGAGGTTTTGTTCCTGTGTATACTTAAATCTTAAAAACTACCCAACGCTTTTTAAAGATAGAGTGATTCAAGAGGAAGGTTTATATGTAGTATAATACATGTACTCCCGTGCGAAGCCTAACAGCAGAAATATTATAATTCATTCATTCTAGTCATTGTAAAACGTTATTTTTAAACAAACTTTCGAGTAATCCGTCACGTCTCTCCCAGCGGTTTCTCTCAGTTACATCCCTCAAATGATATTAATTCCCCGAAACTCGAGTTAAAGAATACGATATCTACACGAATCAAAAGCACCTCATGCATATTAAACCGTTTATGAACCCCAAGCGGTCTATTCTTAAATGTAAACTTGATTTCGCAATCACCGTTTAAATGTTAGCGAAGTGCAACTAATTAGAAATTGCAGATATTTAACAATAGATCCTATTAGATTTTATTATATATATTCTTTATTGCACAGATAATAAAAAGATATTATAATTTAAAAAAAATCAATCATAAAAACAAAAATAATAATAATAAAAACATAAATAAAATAAGACAAAATATCAAAATAAATAACAAATACTACAAACTAACATTCAAGAAATCTATATCAATCAGTCAACAAATCAACCTATATAACAGTGGGATATGTGGTAAACTGAGTGGGTAATAAAAAAAAAAAAAAAAGTACGGCGGTGCAAACAAAAAAAAAATGTCAAAGGATAGATACTAAATAAATTTCAAAGAACAAATTGTATAATCTAAAACAAAAGTAAAATACATAAATACGAATATACATAAATATTGTATTCTTTGTTTATTTTATTTTATTGTTTGTCATATATTACTAGTATTAATATTATATAAACACTAAATTTTTATATGCACTCTGATCGCCGTACCAATGTAACGTTAACTGTCAAACCTGCATTGATTTCCAAGATACAGGCATAGCCTAGTGTGGGGTCATAGTTACAATGTTACTCAAGTTATATTTTATGAAATAAATGTTATTCTATTCTATTCTATTTATCAACATTATCATTACATAGTATAAAACAAAGTCGCTGTCGCTGTCTGTCCCTATGTATGCATAAATCTTTAAAACTACGCAACGGATTTTGAAGCAGGTTTTTTTAATAGATAGAGTGATTCAAGAGGAAGATTTATGTATGTATATAATACATGTAACCCGTGCAAATACGGGGCGAGTAGCTATATATATATATATATATATATATATATATATATATATATATATAACTGTAGTACTGTGATTAGAGCGGAAACACTCAAATCAACATCAAATATATTTTTTTTGAGATAAATATAGTTATACATATGTCATGATTGTAAAATATAATATCTTATTGGTTTGCCTCATTAAGCTTGCATTAAATTTATTTCATATATAGCTTTACTCGCAACTTCGTCCGCGTGGAATTTAACTTTATTTTACTAAAATAAAAGTTGCCTAAGTTACACCTTGTTACATCAGCTGCCTGCTAAAAAAGTCCCATTGAAATTGGTCTAGACATTTCAGAGATTATCTGGAACAAACAGACAGACAGACACAGAGAAAAATCGGTCCACCCGTGTATTGTATACATAGACATTTCTTTCGAATCCTCTATCTATTGCTGAAAACTGTATTAAAATCCGTTTCGCAATTTAAAAGATCTAAGCTGACAGAAAGCTGAAGCGACTTCATTTTATACTATACTAGCTACTCGTCCCGGCTTCACACGTGTGTACATGTATTATATATATATAAACCTTCCTCTTGAATCACTCTATCCATAAAAAAAACTGCTTCAAAATCCGTTGCGTAGTTTTAAAGATTTAAGTATATAGAGACAGACAGCGACAGTGATTTTGTTTTATACTATGCAATGATGATGATGATAAAGATTACTATATCATCTTATATGTCACATTACATACAGTTCACAAAAAGCATCACTCTTGTGTGTATTTATTTGTTTTAACAATTTTGAGGCGTTTTACTGTATAGATATTTTCTCCTTATGATTGTTTTGTAGCTCCGAGATTTAGATTGGAGTTTATCGAAGCTCAATCTCAGTCCAATTACCGTTGACACAAGCTATCGACATGTGACATAGTCACATTCGATCACATTGAGGCGGGCATGTTGCCGCGCGACCTGGCGACCGGCCGCCGCCCGCCGCGACGAGCGGCATCTTGTCGCTCGGGGCGATGCCATCCAATCAGACAATTTATATCAGCGTTGTATCGAAACATGATGCACTAATCGTTCGGAGGTGGCTCTTGATCTATACATATAAAAAATTGGAGTGTCTGTTTGTAATATTGAAATAGGTTGGTAGTCGTAAGTAAGGTTAGTCGACATCACAGAAGACCGAAGAGCTGGCAGATACCTTGGTCCGGACCAGATCGGTTTAAAATTGACAAAGTTTCATACAAACTTTCATCCCCTATTTTATCCCCTTGGGGGTAGAAGTAATCAAAATCCTTTCTTAGCTTCTTTAAAAATTTCAGCCCGATCCGTCCAGTGGTTTGGGCTGTGCGTTAATAGATCGCTACGTCAATCACCTTTGACTTATATATATTTAGATTGACATATACATATAATAATTCATAATTATATAAAAAATCTATAATTTAATTAACTTTAAGATTTGTACGCTTGATGTAAGCAGATTTTGCAAGGGCCATGTTTTTATATAACATCATATATGTATGTAACCAAAATCTATCACAAATTAATTTATTATTATTATAAATAACCGCTTTTTACTACATGCATACGAATATAAATACGGTATATACACCAAAATAACTTTACTTACAATTTTTGTATATCTGTTTGTAATTAATAGAAACTAATACCTATACTTTATTAATTTTGTCTTCATTCATTTTAAATAAAAACCCACACATTATTTCTGATTATCATATAAAAATGTAATTCATATTAATTTCCTATAGTGTCACAACCCTATTTAAAAAATATAAAAACCTAGGAATATTGGAAATGTCAAATGTGTCTCTGGTATTAAAAAACAGACTATACTATGAATATAACTAGGCCTATGCACGACAAAAATCTGCAGATTCTGCCAAACTGAAGAGGAAACGCCACTACACATCCTATGTGGTTGTAGCCCACTCATGCATGAACGAAATATCTCCTTTGGAAAGTTTACACTCTTTCCCGAGGAGATAAAAACCATCTTTCAATTCTTGTCTCTGACGGGTCTAAGCAACGAACTTTAAAAAGGGCGAGCACATAGATCTATGTAGGTCGCAGTGCTACAGGTGCTACAAACATCTGACAATAGCCCAAACAACCCAATAAAAAAAATGAGTATTAACATATAGTTAGGTGTAATATATCCAGGGCCGGCGGAAATGGGCATGCAACGCATGGGGGCGGGCGCCTCGTCGAAGGGGCGCCATCACAAGATTCGGATATATACTATAATTTTATTAAAATATATAATCTATAGAATACTTAATAAATTATAATAAATAATGTAACTTAACTATGAAAACAGGCGGGCGTCGAGGACACTAGCGTCAGCACTGTATATAACTCAAATGTGACTGACATAGTGATCTATCAACGCACAGCCCAAACCACTGGACGGATCGGGCTGAAATTTGACATGCAGGTAGATGTTATGACGTAGGCATCCGCTAAGAAAGGATTTTGATTAATTCTACCCCCAAGGGGATAAAATAGGGGATGAAAGTTTTTATGAAACTTTGTCAATTTTAAACCGATCGGGCTAAGACTTTGCATGCATAAAGCTACTATGACGTAAGCATCCTCTAAGAAAGGATTTTGATAAATTCCACCCCTTACGGGATAAAATTGGGGATGAAAGTTTGTATAAATCTTCTTAGATTTTCGACTGACTGAACTGAAATTAAAGAATGGAGCTACTATGGTGAAAACGTTCGCTTAAATAGGATATTGATAAATGCAACCCCCATGGGGATAAAATAAGGGATGATGCAGGATGTAAATGTATTAGTTTTATTACTTTTATTTTAGAAAAGTAAAGTTAAATTCCACTCGGACTAATCGCGGAAACATTTTACATTTAGTGTTAGACTAGCTGTCTAACACTAAATGTAAATACTATGCATCAACTATACACGCATACGCACGGCCAGAAAAGCAAATGCCTACTCCATGTGCTCACATAACGCGTTATTCTTGTGCCAAGAAGTTTTGATTTACTAGTAATAGGAGGAGCGCCATGATCTTTATGATTCGCAATCTACGATCGATACAGAACAAGCAGCTGAAGACAAATTTAACTACTTGGTTGACGTAAAGAATTTATGTCTGCTTTCGTCGCGACTACAAAACGAAATTGTTTTTACTTTTTAAACAAGATTGAATAAGGTAGAATAAAAGAAAATGAATACAATTGAACAAGACTAAAAGAATGTTAATACAAAAACTATAATTTTTAAACAAGATTGAACAAGACTAAAAGAATGTTAATACAAAAACTATAATTTTTAAACAAGATTGAACAAGACTAAAAGAATGTTAATACAAAAACTATAATTTTTAAACAAGATTGAACAAGATTAAAAGAATGTTAATACAAAAACTATAATTTTTAAACAAGATTGAACAAGGTAGAATAAAAGAAAATGAATACAAAAACTATAATTTTTAAACAAGATTGAACAAGGTAGAATAAAAGAAAATGAATACAAAAACTATAATTTTTAAACAAGATTGAACAAGGTAGAATAAAAGAATGATAATACAAAACTACAAACTTGAATTTAGGACGATATCATTTCAAAAATACTATTAAATTAACAATATTTCATAGAAATATTATGTTATGTGAACTAAAATTAAACAAAATATTTACCTGTATGTTAATTAAAAAATTGCCTATACATTTAAAGTATGTAAATATATATATGTTATAAATATTTGACCTATAAACTTATAGTAGATATTGGAATATGTAATTGTTATAATATCTAGTCCGAAAACCTTTAGTATTCTTATTTTTAACAATATATAATTTGTATTTTTGTACTGATTACGATTACGCTATTGGTTTTGAAATCAATATAAATAAAAAAAAAAACCACCGAAATTACTTAGCAACCCAGGAAATCCTTACTAATATCATAGCGAAAGAAACTCTGTTTGTCTGTCTATCACTGATAGTCTAAGAAAGGATAGATTACTTTTTAAAGCGAAAAAAGGGTTGTAAGGGGTTGAAAGGTCATATTTAAGCATCGTAATTTTAAAAGCTAGAATCTTTAAGTTAGTTTAGTAAAGTTATTTTTTAGACTGTTAATTATATATAAATATAACATTGAAAGTTTGTAAAAATGTTACCTTTGAAATAAAATAATAGGCGATGAAAGTTCGTATTGTCGCGTTTGTTAAAAGGCAAATTAAGTTTATTAAAAAAAATGTATTCATAGTTAAAAAAATAAAAGAAGGGTTGTCTAAAGTCAGGGTTGGGTAAGCCTAGGGTCACAAAACATCAATCCGAAGCTCACCGGGGAGGCATTAGGGTCTGGAGGTGGCGTGCAGAGACTGTTCCCTGCACGCCTAGATGGAGGTCCCTTCGATGGGAACCATGCCGGTGGTCTTGGTGAATGCTTTGCGTAAACTCTCATATTTGTATATTAAGCGATGCTACAGTATGGAAATTAGTCATTTTTTAAGATAGAACAATGATAGTTTCTTCTGTGGCTTTTGGTTAAGATTATTAACTATTTTAACCTATCTAATTATATGTATTATATCTAATTATCATCATCTGCTTCTTCCTTATCCCATTTATTTGGGGTCGGCGTAACATAGTTAATTAATATTTGTATGTTACATCATCTATACATATAAATAAAATTGTAGTATCTGTTTGTAATATTGAAATAACTGTTTTTTACTACATTCATATGAATATAAATACGGTAGATACACCAAAATAATATTTTTTACAATTTTTGTCTGTCTGTCTGTCTGTTTGTTCCGGCTAATCTCTGAAATGGCTGGACCGATTTTGACTGGACTTTTCTTGGTAGGTCTTTTTTTTTCTTGGTAGGCTCTACCTGATTATCTAATGTAATAAGGCTACTTTTATTTTAGAAAAATAAAGTTAAATTCCACGCGGACGAAGTCGCGGGAACAGCTAGTTCAGAAATATATTTCCTGGAGTATTAAGTTCTTTTAGTATTTTTTCAGAAACTAAACAATCTTCTACAATAGACGGTCTGTCGATCCGAATTGGTCCGTTTCCTTTCCAGTTAATTGCAATCTGCGAAGATGTATCCGGAAATCGTTGGAATTTGAATCTCGGAGAGTTGCCTTCATTGTTTTTATTGGATATTATGGTTACGAGTTCAGTTGTTGACTTATTGTAGACAACTTCCAATGTAACTTCCAACGGTTGCTTGGTTAGATTATAATAACAAGTTGTTATAGAAGAGTCTATGAAAGTCAGACGTACGTACAGTGGACCAAAAATACTCTTATCTTACTCGGCATACCCTGTACGGATTACAGGATTACGTGGTTTATTATTTGTCAGACGTACCTTGACGTACGTACAGTGGACCAAAAATACAGCTCTTATCTTACTCGGCATACCCTGTACGGATTACAGGATTACGTGGTTTATTATTTGTCAGACGTACCTTGACGTACGTACAGTGGACCAAAAATACAGCTCTTATCTTACTCGGCATACCCTGTACGGATTACAGGATTACGTGGTTTATTATTTGTCAGACGTACCTTGACGTACGTACAGTGGACCAAAAATACAGCTCTTATCTTACTCGGCATACCCTGTACTGATTACAGGATTACATGGTGTACTATTTATTTATTTTTAATTAAAAGCACAGAACATTGACAATTAACCAGTAAAGTGATATTTTAGACCGCTTAAATCGTAACGAATGTTGTAGTAGTTAACATACATTATGAAGTATGGTTTGTACTTTAGAGTGTATATACACAGAGTGCATATACACAGTCATATATATATGTTATGGAAACTACTCTCTGCTACCAAAATGTTAGGGAATTTACTATGTATATATATAGGGAAAAGCGTCTGTCACGTACCTGTATGGTTCTGCGGATTGCTTCAGGGTCTCGAAGGTATCTTCGCTAGCTTTCCAGTTTCACAGTAGGTTTAACACAGTTCTAATTTATTTTAATTCACAACAAATGCGCGCGCGCTTCAAGGCCGCTGTACGGTCCGTTTGTTACTAGGTAAGGGAGGGGAAGGAAACGCGCGGGAACAGAAACTAACGGACTGTGTAACTAATAATCTGTGCTTACGATGATACAGGGTATATTTTGAACAATATAAATTCAAATACAAATTCAAAAATCATTTATTCATGTAGGACATTTTAGCCGCTTATGAACGTCAAATTTTGACATTCTAATTTTATTTTTTTCCCTACTGTCCAATTCGGTATATACATCCAATTGAGAAGAACTGGCAAGAAACTCAATTGAATTACTTTTTTTTTTAAAGCCAGTTTATTTTAAATGTATATTTATATAGGTGTCTATGTCTAACATTAAATGAAAATTCAGTGCATGAAGAACTATTGCCATGCACACTCGTCATTCAAGTAATCGTTTAGTGAGTAATAGGCTTTGCTCAGTAAATATGATTTAACAGATGTTTTGAATTTATTTAAGGGTAATTCCAACATATCCTTTGGTATCTTATTGTAAATTTTTATACCTATTCCCATAAAATACCTATTAACTTTTTCTAAACGATACTTGGGGACAGCAAGTTTGTCTTTAAATCTAGTATTAATATTATGAATATTATTGTTTTTTGGAAATAAGTCAAGATTTTTATGAACATATAGGATATTTGAATATATAAATTGAGAAGCAACGGTGAGAATATTTGCCTCTTTGAATTTCTCTCTTAATGAGTCACAACTCTTCATACAGTAGATCGCTCGAACGGCACGTTATATACATATATATGTATATACAAACATACAGTCACATATGTATATATATGGATGTTATGGATATGAAATTTTGGATACGGATAGGTTTTGAATATAGAAATGGTCATTATACCAGATACGGATGCGGATATGAAATTATTTCGGATTATCCGTTAGTTTCGGATAATTTCGGTTACGGATAATATTTTTTTAAGGAATTTCAAAAGTAAAATACAAATAGCTAATAAAATGGTTACATAACGTGTCTCAATTACGCTCCGCCCCTATCCGATATTATCCGAAACTTTTATTTCGGATTCGGTTACGGTTACGGATATTTTTTATATCGGATATCCGATAGTTTCGGTTACGGTTACGGATATCCTTAACATCCCTGATATATAACATATAAAATCTTATTATTGGATCTGTAATTTGCCGGATTACAAGAAACTCGTTTGCAAAAATCCGGACTATAGGGTCTCAGGCAGTACTCTATAATCCGACAGATTTCATAGACCGACACTGCCCTGCAAAATGTTTGTCGGATTACTGGGGGTCCACTGTGTAACTAATAGTAAATGACGACCTCGGTGGTAGAGTGGTTTAGCACACCGATGGTCGCGGGTTCGATTCCTCGCACGGCACAAACATTTGTATTCATGAGTATAATTGTTTGTGTCGGTCTGGGTGTTTTCTATATATAATATGTATGTATTTACGAAAAAAATCTATGTATTTGTATCAGTTGTCTAGTACCCATAACACAAGCTTTAGCTAGCTTAACTTGGCGCTGTGTGAATTGTCCTGAGATTGTTATTATTATTATTAACTCTGTCTGTCAGTTTGTCTGTCTGTCGGTCTGCTGCGCGTTCACACCAAAAGCACTGATTGAAATGAAATTAACTGGTAGTTTGTCTGTCTGTCGGTCCTGCGCGTACATAGCTACGTTAAAACATAGCTATGTACTTTTTTACTTTCAGCATTAAAATGGGAAAAGAGTTGTAAGATGTTGAAAGAGGAGACGAACTGTTGTATTGATGTATCGTTATTTTTAAAGCTACGAGCTTGAAGGTTATTTTTTAGGCCGTTGTTTAAATATATATAATAATAAAGAAAAAATGATTGTAAGGGGTTGAGAGTTGAAATGAAAGTTTGTATGGAAATTCGTCCTTTTTTTAAATTATTGTAGTTCGATGAATATTTTTTATGCGTTTTTATTTATAGTCCAAATAATTAAAAATACTGTCCAAGGTCATTATACCACTCGAACGATGTCGCGGGTACAGCTATGTGTATCAAGAATATAGTCTATACATATAAATAAAATTGAAGTGTCTGTTTGTAATATTGAAATAACCGTTTTTACTACAAGTACATACATACTTTCCTTTGCAAAAAAGCATATTTTCCTTTGCAAAAAAGCATACTATAAAATTGAAGAATTCGTAAACGATAATAATGTTTTTGTAGAAAAAATTTAAATACATAGCACTGACAATATTATCTAATTACACTAATAATGAGTGCGTAGCGATTTCTATGTTGATTATCGCATGCCTCTTACTTGTTACACTGTAATTATTTATATAAAAAGACATCTATTAAAAAGAGCAACACACAAGTTTCTTGCTCATTCTTCTTGTGATGAATCTGCATTCCGAATGAGTGGTAGAATCAAAATATGACTATTCAAAAGTGCTTGTAAAGAGTTTATTTGAATAAAGATTATTTCTATTTCTATTTCTATTTCTAACAAGTATATGAATATATGTATACGGTACATACAGCAAAATAACAGTTTTTACTATTTTTGTCTGTGTCTGTCTGTCCGGCTAATCTCTGAAATGATTTTAACGGGACTTTTTTTGGCAGGTAGCTGATATAAAAAGGAGTAACTTAGGTTACTTTTATTTTAGAAAAATAAGGTTAAATTCCACGCGGACGAAGTCGCGGGAACAGCTAGTTTTATATATATATCGAACCCGCGACTATCGTAATGTAAGGCTTAGTTTATCACTACGTCGTTATCTTTACAAAGTATAAAATAAATAAATAATCCTGGACAATTAACACAGCGCCATCTAGTCCCACTGTAAGCAGATCTTGTGTTATGTGTACTAGATAACTGATTAAAATACTTAGATATATTTTTTTGTTAGTACATGCATAATATACATAGAAATACTAATATAATATTTATATATATATATATATACTTAGATACATATATAATTTAAAAATGATAATAGACTATTAGTCAAAACGGGCACAAATAATCTGTCAAATTCGTTGCTAAGAGTTTCCTGGATGGTATTCGTAAGTTCGGAGTTTACGAGCAGCGGAGTTTACGGGCCGCTCGTGGACCCAATAAAATGTATTATTACGTACAGCTATAAAAGGTAATTTGATGGAATGTAGCAATTCATTAGATGTGAACGCTCTCGATGTTTGTTTACTGGTCCATTTTTTTTCACTGTCGATAGCTCTACACACCTATATAGAGAGTGTATATCCCTCTAATCGACCCCCCGTCCGATCAAATGGGGACCGAAATTACGACGGTCCGAGCCGAGGTTCGAACCCCTTTTTTTTTTTTATCGTGTGGAAAAATCTTCAAAAGACCGTCACCCCGCCGGAGGGATGGCGAGGTGGTGTGTGGGACTCGTACCCACTAAAAAACCACACGGTATACCTCGAGGTGCCGCGGGCCGAAGTCCGGGGATCGCACTTGGCACTCAACCCAGACTTCGGCGGCTTGGCCTGTCCTGTAGATCTTGTAGGACAGGCCCCCTCTCTCCGGTTAGGGTGCTATGACTTGCACCCTACCATCTCGTGGAGGCGCTAGACTAGGCGAGGACACGCGCGCGCCTAAGGGGCCTGATTGTGGGGTGATGCCTCCCTCAAGGCATGCACCCCGGCCCCCGTTGGGGGTAGGCTCGGGACGGAGTTGGGTGCGTCCCGACGCCTACGCCTGGTTCTCCGGCGGTTCGAACCCCTAGCGGTGCCCTCAACTAAAGTCGTAACCAGCGGGATTTGGCCTTTGGTCGCTTCATAAGTTATTCTGCGGGTTTGGAGTTCCATCTGCACTCGCCCCCTATTGTTCGGAGAAGCTGTAAAGGCCAGCTACGGTCAACAGCATTAGAGTAGTCCGAGTAGTTGGCTTTTAGCCGCTCCGTAAGTCATCTGTGCGTGTTTGGAGTACCATCTGCACTCGCCCCCTATTGTTCGGTGAAGCTGTAAAGGCCAGCTATGGCCGTAGCTGGCCTTTACAGCATTAGGGTAGTCCGAAATTAACCGTCAGGTGGGAGTTGGCCTTCAGCCGCTCCATAAGTCCTTCTGCGGGTTTGGAGTGCCATCTGCACTCAACCCCTATCGTTAGGTGAAGTTATAAAGGCCAGCTGCGGCCACAACATTAGAGTAGTCCGAAAGAGCCGTCAAACGGGAGTTGGCCTTTAGCCGTTCCGTAAGTCCTTCCGCGGGTTTGGAGTGCCATCTGCAGTCGCCCCCTATCGTTCGGTGAAGCTGTAAAGGCCAGCTATGGCCTTTACAGCATTAGGGTAGTCCGAAATTAACCGAAGTTGGTCTTTAGTCACTCCATAAGCTGGCCTTTACAGCTTCACCAGATGATAGAGGGCGAGTGCAGATGGTACTCCAAACCCGCAGAAGGACTTATGGAGTGATTAAAGACCAACTCCCACCTGACGGTTAATTTCGGACTACGAAAAAAACATTTTGTTTGAATGAATGATAAAATGGTGCACCCGCCTTCGCTGATGGTATACAGTAGATGGTACCCTTGATAGAGATATTCAGTGGATTACGTATACAGTTGTAAATATAATTTATTTCGTTCCAATTGCAGTTGCACGTTACACACAAACTGTTACTTAGCAACAATACTTATTTTAAATGTGATGGATTATACTTTTTCTACTTCAATCAATGTGCCTAATACGGTCCCTTAATCCATTACATTTAAGACATTCTACATCTCTACATTTAAATAACATACATAATATAAAACAATATACAGAAGAGTAAACAATAGAACTACTAGCAAAAAACATATTCAAAATTAAATCTGTTAAAATACTAATAATTTCTGTTGGACCTATACTGACACTTGAAGCACTTAAAAGTCATCTGCTTACGATCGGTTGGTTTTTTATATGATCCCGCAGATTTTCGTGCTTTATTTACAGATAGAGCTTGTACTTCACTTGAGTTTCCTTCCGACTGTCTATTCGATTCCTGTAGCAGTTTGGTTTTTATTTGCTCAAGAGTAATTGTTTTGCCACAATTATCCACAGCCATTATGAGCGGGTTATATTCCGCAGTCAAACCACTTAACATGATGGAAATAATCCAATCATCTGATATTTCTGCATCAATATCAGCTAACTGCTGCGATAAGTATATTATTTGCGATATATACTTATTCATAGAGTCGAAATTTTCAAGTTTGCATTGCCAAAGCTGTCGCTGTAACGTGATGCGTCTTCCCCAACCTTTATCCTCAAATGCTCTGCAGAGTCTCAACCATACTTCTCTAGCAGTCTTCGCATTATATACATGAGTAAAACATGAGGAATCTAATAATAAACAAATCGTAGTACGGGCTTTACGGTCGTCATCTTTGAATTTGTCATCAAAGTGTTCCAACTCTATTATCTTCCATAAATCCTTATTTTCAAGATAATTACGTACTTGAAATTTCCAGTTGGGAAAGTCCGAAGCACCCTTTAGTTTCATGATACCGTACATTCCATGACTCGACGTATCGTCATCTGCCATTTTCAGAATTTTGATTTGTTTTCACCACTATATTCTAGAATTCACTAAATTATATTCACTTTAGTGCTAGTCCATAACCTGATAGAGATATTCAGTGGATTACGTATACAGTTGTAAATATAATTTATTTCGTTCCAATTGCAGTTGCACGTTACACACAAACTGTTACTTAGCAACAATACTTATTTTAAATGTGATGGATTATACTTTTTCTACTTCAATCAATGTGCCTAATAACCCTGACGAGGTACAGTAGAGGATGATAGGATGAGAATGAGGGCAGTTAATATCGGAACATAGACATCAGAAATTTATCACGATGGTGGTCAGGCGGATCCGCGTGAAGGTCAACCTCCGTCGACCCTTGTTTCACTTATTTCAAACACCAAGCAGCATGCTTTGTAAGATGTCTTTCGGTTCAAGGATGAAATAAGGCAAAAGATTTAATCATACATTGGGATTTAATTAGACAGCGACAGCGACTTTGTTTTACATTATGTAACTAGTTACTCTACTTATTATTTAATGAAGACTTCTTGAATAAGTGTATAAATTGCGTTAATTCACAATAAGGCGGCATATGAATCACGGCCGAGCGTAATTAAACCCAATCAAACGGGGCCACGGTAATTGAATGAAAACAAATCAAGCTACACCTCTAGCCTACTCTCCCTACCCTACCCTCTCCCGCCTACCTTCATCGCTAATCAAGTACAAATCAAAAAGTAGAGAAAAAGTTAATTTAACCCCAGTATATAAGGTTGTAAATACGTCCGCACATATTTATTAAATTGTCTTATCATTACAATTAATTAGGATATTTGCGTTTTGCTTAGCCATCTGTTTGGTAATACTGCCGACATGTGGAAACATTGGCACATGGCTCCAATTATTTGTTATCTCCACGTATTTATTATTTACTAGCTGTTCCCGCTACTTCGTCCGCGTGGAATTCAACTTTATTTTACTAAAATAAAAGAATTTTCTAAAATATAAGTAACCTAAGTTACTCCTTATTATATTAGCTACCTGCCAATTAAAGTCCCGTTAAAATCGGTCCAGCCATTTCAGAGATTAGCCGGAACAAACAGACAGACAGACAAAAATTGTAAAAAATGTTATTTTGGTATATGTTCCCTATTTATATCATTCATGCAAACAAGATTGAAGACACTGAAATATACGCAAGCAAGGGATAGCGAGGTATGTTCGGAGTCTGATATGCTCGTCGCGGGTGGGTTCGGAAATTGACCACGTTTTAGCCGAACCCACGTTGACGCGCGACAGGCCACCCTGAACTTATTACGCCTATTCAGAGTCCCACGATAAGCACCGAACTCAAGAAACTTAGCTCCAGTTCTAAATTGCATCTGTCGGGGTTGCTACAGTCATCGTCCACAGTTAGGGCACGTAGGTTGACTGCAGAGGTACAGTTAGCTCGACAATCTGGCTGGCTCATCCGTCATACTCGTGAACGAGTGCTGCTTGTAGGGACTGGTCTGCTCTTATCACTACGACTGATTTAATCTTATTGCATGATTATATTTGACCCAAAAAATTAGTGCTTGTTGGTAGTTTGTATTCACACGTTTCGACTTGTAAATGTAAACTTACAAGGATTATTTAAAAGAGCAACACACAAGTTTCTTGCTCGTTCTTCTTGTGATGAGACAGCTTTCCGAACGAGTGGTAGATAAAAAACAAATTGTTATGACTATTCAAAAGTGCTTAAATTAAGTTTATTTGAATAAATGATTTTCTATTCTATTCTAATCCATGGAACAGGAGCAATTCGAGCTTGAGCACCAGTTCGCCATGCAGCTCGCTCATCGAAAATTTCAGTACGAATGCAAGCTCATTCATCAAGCTAGACACGTAGAAGAACTGGAGATGAAAGCAAAGCTAGCAACACAAAAATGTAAACGACGCTCTATTTGATTGGTTATTTCATCTTCCCATTCATGTGCTGGGTCCCAGATAAATAATCTTCTGCTTCTTCCTTATCCCATTTATTTGCGGCGTAATATGTTTTTCTCTTCCATTCATCTCTGTTCGCAGTCATCCCGTTATTTACTCCCTTTCTCACCTTATCATCTTTCTCACAGTCCATCCATCTCTTTTCTGGTCTTCCTCTACCCTTATAACCATCCACATTCATATGTAACACCGTCCTTAGGATATGATCTTCATTCTTACGCGTTACATGCCCATACCACGATAGATGATTACTCTTTAACCCTCCGACATCGGTGCCACTTTCATACTTCCTCTGATGTATTCATTCTTTATCTTGTCTATCCTCGTCACACCACACATCCATGTCAACATTCGCATTTCAGTTGTATGCAGTCGTCTCTCGTCCGTCGCCTTTATGGGCCAGCACTCTGATCCATACAAAACAGCAGCCCGGATCATGGTCTTGTAAATTTTGCCCTTAAGTTTAATGGGAACTCGTGAGTCGCACGTCGTCGCCGTAACTTGCCGCCACTTCATCCAACCTGAGTTAATCCTGTGCTTTATGGGTCCCAGATAAATGAAGCTCATAATAATTTTAGTTGTCCGTTTATAGACAACTGTGTAACTGTAGTTCCGAAACCTACGACAAATGATAGTGGTCGTGATTTTCCGACTGATTCGATTCCGAAATCTATTTGCGAAGAACTTAGTTACGTCAGTGACTCACAATCATTTCATCGCACATCGGAACATTGTAATTTTATCTGAAAATGCATACTATTATAATCACGCTAAAAATCTGTCTGTCTGTCTGTTTGGTCCGGCTAATCTCTGATATGGCTGGGCCGATTTTGAAGGGACTTTTTCTGGCTGGTAGTTGATGTAATAAGGAGGAACTTTGGCTACTTTTATATTTAAAAAAATCTTTTATTCTGGGACAGCTAGTTATTTGAATAAAGATTGATATGAGATATGAAAAAGTCATTACTATGACGTACAGTACAACGTTTAGTTGCTGGTGTAGGTGTCACTGGCTCGGTTACTAAATCACTTGTCAACAGATAAGTTACGAAGTCATTGCTCTTTATATACAAACTGCCTAGGAAGAATGGCGGCTTATCTAGTGGACATTTTTCACCTAGCCGACGTTATGGGCATAGTTAACATTTTTTTTTCAATTTCATCATTTTGTATGTTTCTGTAGTACAGTATTATATTATATACTAGAGGTACTCGCGACTTCGTCCGCGTGGATTTTAACTTTATTTTTCTAAAGTAATATTTCTAAAATAAAAGTAGCCTAAGTCACTCCTTATTACATCGCAGCGCTGGTCAGGTTTCCACACCGAATATTCGTAGTCTCAAACATGTTAATTGTAGCGGAATTAAACAAAATAATACAAATCCATCGAGTATATATATATGTTTCAAAATTAGTTAACGTGTCTTGGATGTCGCGTGGGATTATTTTCGGTTTCTTGTAAATGTTCAGTAGATATAAATATATATAACTCAAAGGTGACTGACGTAGTGATCTATCAACGCACAGCCCAAACTACTGGACGGATCGAGCTGAAATTTGGCATGCAGGTAGATGTTATGACATAGGCATCCGCTAAGAAAGGGTTTTGATTAATTCTACCCCCAAGGGTATAAAATAGGGAATGAAAGTTTGTATGAAACTTTGTCAATTTTAAACCGATCGGGCTGAGACTTTGCATGCATAAAGCTACTATGACGTAGCCATCCCATAAGAATGGATTTTGGTAAATTCCACCCCAAAGGGATAAATTAACGCGAGCGAAGGCTCGGGTAAAAGCTAGTTATCAATAAAGACCAAGCGAGACAAAGACATAAAATGTCTTCTTAGTCCCTGAGCCACAGATTACATACTGTAGTTACACCTCTTCCGTGTAGACAAGTACGGCGCTCGATTTAAACTGTAGCGAGGTATACCTGCACATACAGCTATAAACTAGTCCAAAATCTATTTTCCGTTAATTTTTCACATCACATCCATATCATTTGCTTTAGAATTCAGTGAAATGCCTCTTTTTAATTGGTATTACATTTTTAATTAAACAAGAGATTATTTGTAGCTTTGCGTAGCCAATTATTTCGCGGGTTTTTTATTTTTTACATGGATTATCTTATATATAAAATTCTCGTGTCACAATGTTAGTTACCATACTCCTCTGAAACGGTTGTACCGATTTTTATGAAATTTTATATGCATATTCAGTAGGTCTGATAATCGGTTACTATCTATTTTTCATACTCCTAAGTGATAATGGTTGTCCATCCCTAACATTATTTTTTTATTTATAATTTTTTATTATGTGTTATTAAAAATACATACAACCCTAAATTTCCACCCTTCTATCACCAACTCCTATATTTTAGCTGTCCCGGCACACGTTGTTTTACCTTAAAATAAAAAAAAATTAGGGGTGTACTACCTCTAACATTTAGGGGGATGAAAAATAGATGTTGGCCGATTCTCAGACCTACTCAATACGCTCACAGAATTTCATGAGATCGGTTAAGCCGTTTCGGAGGAGTATGGGAACGAAAACTGTGACACGAGAATTTTATATATATAAGATTAATATATATAGCAAAACAACGTTTGCCGGGACAGCTAAAATATAGGGGTTGGTGATAGAAGGGTGGAAATTTAGGGTTGTATGTATTTTTAATGACACATAATAAAAAATTATAAATAAAAAAATAATATTAGGGGTGGACAACCCTTATCACTTAGGGGTATGAAAAATAGATAGTAGCCGATTATCAGACCTACTGAATATGCATATAAAATAGAAATAGAAATAGAAATAATCTTTATTCAAATAAACTCATTACAAGCACTTTTGAATAGTCATATTTTGATTCTACCACTCATTCGGAATGCAGATTCATCACAAGAAGAATGAGCAAGAAACTTGTGTGTTGCTCTTTTTAATAGATGTTTTTTTTTTTTTATATAAATAATTACAGTGTAACAAGTAAGAGGCATGTGACAATCAACAACAAACGTTATATTATAACGAATTCTTCAAATAGTAATGCATAAGCGTGTCAGCCTGTCATACTGTCAGTCGTAGTATAAAAAAACAACTGTTTAACGTTCATAATTCAAATTTCTCTTATTCGTTTAACATTCAGTCGTAATTTTTCAGTATTCGCGTCCTTCAAAACGCATTAGAGAGGGCCCAATAAAGTACGCTGTGAAAGTCGAGCATAAAGAGCGACGCAAGAAAATCGCCTCGTGGCGTGGTTTATAGCGTCATCTGAACAAAGAGAATTAAACCTTACACATGCATTGTTAAGGTTGGATATCGCTGTATATGTTCATACGGATGCGTACAACATTTGGCATTTGGTAGGAAGTACTAGAGAAGCGTCTTCCGTGGGATGTGTTAACGACTCAGCGTCCCGACTTCGCTCCGCAAATATAAGGGAAATATCACCTTCATTTCGGGCCACATTGAAAAATCTGCGCGGGAATATTTTAAGGTTTTCAACATTTTTATACATTGTCTAGAAACTGTTACGGCGTCTCGCGTGTGGTAAAAACAATTTATGTGTAATTTCATTTCAATGGAGATATTCTTAAGGCCTCCAGCAAGGTGGACCGACGATCTGGTCAAGATCGCGGGAAGGCATTGGATGCGAGCAGCGCAGGACCGAACGTCGTGGAGATCTTTGGGGGAGGCCTATGTCCAGCAGTGGATGTCTTCCGGGCTGCGATGATGATGATGGAGATATTCTTAACCGACTGTCAAAGTAAAAAGTGTATTGTATTTCCCTATGTAAGAATACACTTTTTACGCAATATATACTTGGTGAGCGGCTTTATTTAAATGTAGAGTTACACTTTCTGAAAAGCTATTGAAAATTGTATCACTACATAGTATAAAACAAAGTCGCTGGCGCTATCTGTCCGTACGTATGTATGCTTAAATCTTTAAAACTACGCAACGGATTTTGAAGCGGATTCAATTCGTCACACGTTACATGTATTAGCATTACATATATATAAAATTGGAATGTCTGTTTGTAATATTGAAATAACAGTTTTTTACTACATGCATTTGAATATAAATACACCAAAATAATATTTTTTACTATTTTTGTCTATTTGTCTGTCTGTCTGTTTGTTTCGGTTAATCTCTGAAATGCCTGGACCGATTTCGACGGGACTTTTTCTGGCAGGTAGCTGATGTAATAAGGAGTAACTTAGGCTACTTTTATTTTAGAAAAATAAAATAAAATTCCACGCAGACGAAGTCGCGGGAACAGCTAGTTCGGAATGTAAGGCTTAGTTTATCACTACATCGTTATCTTTACAAAGTATAAAATAAGTAAATAACCCTGGACAATTAACACAGCGCCATCTAGTATAACTGATTACTATAGTACTGAATACTATAACTGATTTAAATACTTAGATATATTTTTTTGTAAATACTTAGAAAAAAAAATATCTTTTATTTAAAAAAAGTAATTTTATTTCATTAAACATTAATTGTACCTACAATTTGAAATTTTGCACACCTCTTACGAGGTTAATGTACGGATCTCAACCACATATTTTTAACACCTTATTGTTTACCTACATTTAGCAAAATAAGTATTATTATATTATTAAAAAAAAAAAAGTTAATTTCTATATATATATTCTATATATATAATAGCTAGTCTAAGAACATGACTGAGGCTAGACGGTGTCACCTTTTTCTAACCTTTTCCAAATGTAATATTGCTATAGTCCAATTTAATTTTCAAAGAGTCAGCATTGTTTCAAAATAACTCTCGTGGTATTTTATGAAGGAGTTACAGTTCAATGGGAGACTACAGACGCGTTTGTATATTTAATAACGTTTCTTTAAAAACAAAATAAACCTAAATATTTTTACTTTCTCACAGACGGGTGTACAAATATATTTTTTATACTACCAACTATGTAGTGGTAAACTAGCGTACGGCCAATCGGATGGTAAACGGTTACAGTAGCTTATGGACGCCTGAAACGTCAGAGGTGTCACCTGCACGTTGCCAACGCTATTATTGTCACAATCGCCTTTGTGCAGAGTATGTACATGAGTCGTTACAGAATATAAAACATCATTACATAGTATAAAACAAAGTCGCTGTCGCTGTCTGTCCCTATGTATGTTTAAATATTTAAAACTACGCAACGGATTTTGTAGCGATTTTTTTTAATAGATAGAGGGATTCAAGATGTAGGTGTATATATACCTTCCTCTTGAATCCCTCTATTCATGAAAGAGGACTACTGGCCGAAAGGTGTGGTATATCGGCGCTACAATGGCAGATTGCCGTCTTCAGTGCCGTAATCACACAGACAATATCATTGTATTAGTTTTTAAATATTATATTATATGTATGTTAGTCTACAAGGTATATATAATATGGGCCTATTTGCTTGAATAAATGAATAAATAAAATAAAATAAATATATATATATATATTATATACATGTACACCCGTGCGAAGCCGGGGCAAGTAGCTAGTATAATAATAATATTTTATATATTATCAAACTTTTTTGCTTATGTTTAGTAGTAGTAGTAGTAGTAGTTAGTATTACAGCTTTCTTAGTTTTACGGCTACTATCTATTTTTCATACCCCTAAGTGATGAGGGATATCCACCCCTAAATACCTATATATTTTTAAAATTTTTGACATAATATTTTATTTTCATTTTATTATTATTTAGGATTGAAAAATACATACAACCCTAAAATTTCACCCTTATAACATCAACTCCTATTTTTTATAGCTATTCTAATTTATATGGCAAAACAACGTTTGCTGGGAAAGCTAGTATATGTATAAGATTACTAAAAAATCTGTCTTCCCCTCTAGTAGGTATTGTAATATTTACCTACCTACCTACCTTTTAAAATGTAAACTAAAAATGTTATTCTTTAGAAGGCTCGGGCAGAAATAATATGAACGGAAAATTTTGGAAAAGACGAGTACAAATAATATAGACGGAATATTTTGGAAAAGACGAGTACAAATAATATGGACGGAAAATTTTGGAAAAGACGAGTACAAATAATATGGACGGAAAATTTTGGAAAAGACGAGTACAAATAATACGGACGGAAAATTTTGGAAAAGACGAGTACAAATAATAGGGACGAAAAATTTTGGAAAAGACGAGTACAAATAATATGGACGGAAAATTTTGGAAAAGACGAGTACAAATAATATGGACGGAAAATTTTGGAAAAGACGAGTACAAATAATATGGACGGAAAATTTTGGAAAAGACGAGTACAAATAATATGGACGGAAAATTTTGGAAAAGACGAGTACAAATAATATGGACGGAAAATTTTGGAAAAGACGAGTACAAATAATATGGACGGAAAATTTTGGAAAAGACGAGTACAAATAATATGGACGGAAAATTTTGGAAAAGACGAGTACAAATAATAGGGACGAAAAATTTTGGAAAAGACGAGTACAAATAATATGGACGGAAAATTTTGGAAAAGACGAGTACAAATAATAGGGACGAAAAATTTTGGAAAAGACGAGTACAAATAATATGGACGGAAAATTTTGGAAAAGACGAGTACAAATAATATGGACGGAAAATTTTGGAAAAGACGAGTACAAATAATAGGGACGAAAAATTTTGGAAAAGACGAGTACAAATAATATGGACGGAAAATTTTGGAAAAGACGAGTACAAATAATATGGACGAAAAATGTTGCTAAATATGAAGACTTGATTTTCACTCCTCGCCAAAACAAACAATATCTTTAAGTACATTAAAAATGTGCTATACGTTGAACATATAAATGTAACATTCAAAACTCTTCCAGATTCCATATAGTTACGAAGGAAAGTGCATTTCCATGTACCTATTAACATTATCTGTAAGCGTATTTTCATTTACAACATTATATATTGCTGTTCATAACTGGAGCAAACTCGTTTGATTTCATTTAGCAGACAGGTCGATGGGTGCATGTGGCTAAGAATCTTTCCTTGTGGAAGTCCAAAAACTGCAGATTTTGCCAAACTGAAGAGGTAACGCCACTACACATCCTATGTGGTTGTAGCCTGTGTATATCTGCTTTGGTAAGTTTACACTCTATCCTGAGGAGATAAAAACCATCGCTCCTAAGAATATCCTTCAATTCTTGTCCCTGACGGGTCTAGGTGGCCAACTTTGAAAAAGGGTAAGCACAATAGATCTATGTAGGTCGCAGTGCTACAGGTACCAAGCACCTGACCCAATAAACAAAAATAGGCAAATTAATATAAAGAAATCTTCTGTAGTTGTTTAGGAGTCTCTGTGTTGATGGTGATGAGGATGAAGTCACATATAAATGGATAAGATTCAGTATTTGGTAGGATATTTGCTGTTTCAGAGGAGCTTCCTCCCGCGTACACTTAGATTGTGGAATGAACTTCCTGCCGAGGTTTTCTCACGAGACTACATCATGGGGGTTTTCAAGAAGGGTATATTAAGGTTTCTTAAGGGTTGGCAACGCGTACGTGATACCCCTGGTGCTTCAGGCGTCCATAGACTACGGTAACTATTTACCATCAGATGGGCCGTATGCTAGCTTGCCAACATAGTAGTATAAAAAAAATGTATATTCTTTAGTTTACACTCTCTCCTGCCACCCTCAGTAATCGCTACTCGATGAGCACGCATTGTAAACAAACATTAATATTGACATTGATAATTTGCTGTGCTGAGTGCAGAGTGCTGTTTGTAGGGACTGGTCTGCTCTTATCACTACGACTGATTTAATCTTATTGTTATATATACGTTTTTTGATAATTCACACAGCGCCATCTAGACCCAAGTTAAGCTAGCTAAAGCTTGTGTTATGGGTAATAGATAACTGATACATATACATAGATATTTTGTTTTGTAATTACATACATATTTTACATAGAAAACACCCAGACCGATACAAACAATCATATTCATGAATACAAATGTTTGTGCTGCGCGAGGAATCGAACCCGCGACCATCGGTTGTAAAGCGGTGTGCTAGACCGCTAGACCACCGAGGTCATCATCCTATTGGACCCTAATAAATTAGTGCTGGTTGGTAGTTTGTATTCACACGTTTCGACTTGTAAATGTAAACTTACAAGGATTGTTTAAAAGAGCAACACACGAGTTTCTTGCTCGTTCTTCTTGTGATGAGACAGCTTTCCGAATTAGCGGTAGATTAAAAAAAATGTTATGACTATTCAAAAGTGTTTAAATTAAGTTTGTTTGAATAAATGATTTTCTATTCTATTCTATGATATTTATACATATTGATAATGGAATATACCGTTAGAGCTGCTGAGTGCAGAGCTCCGGCGAGTGGACACGGCGCGGCGTGGCGCTGGCACACGGCCAGCCGGATTCCATCTTGACGCTTCGATGCACATACCGTATTGAACCTGCCAACTTTTATTGAAATTTGGGTTTTTCCAAATGCACACTATATTGGCTTAAATGTGTAAAAAGCATCCTTTTACAATACCGTTAGTACTATCCTTTCCTTTTAAATGATTGTGGGTTCGATTCCCGTACATGACAAACATTTGTCAATTTATATTAGTATAATATAATTCTTTGTATTGGTATATATATCTATACAAATAATTAAAATTGGAGTGTCTGTTTGTAATACTGAAATAACCATTTTTTATTACATGCATATGAATATAAATACGGTACATACACCAAAATATTTTATTTTTTATTTTTGTCTGTCTGTCTGTTTGTTCCGGCTAATCTCTGAAATGGTTGGACCGATTTTGATGGGACTTTTTTTAGCAGGTAGCTGATGTAATAAGAACTAACTTAGGCTTAGAAAAATAATGTTAAATTCCACAAGGATCCGTATAAAACTCAAAACATATTCACAGTGACCTTTCTGCCTCTTTGTGCACGTCATTTTTTATTTTTGAGAAAAGTAAAGTTAACTTCCAAGCGGACGAAGTCGCGAGTACAGCTAGTTATTAAAATATAATGTAAACTAAATGTAGAACTGTTTTTTATAATTCAAAACCTGTTGTATTCGTAGATAAGTTATCGGGACAAACATCTAGATTTATGTGACAACGAACGGCTGATTATGTGTATAATTTACAGCAAATATTATTCGAAAACGATTCCATTAAAAGTTACTGAATAATTTCTGATAGTATGGTCGAGCGCAATGACGGCTGGCTTATCAGTCATACTCGTGAACGAGTTCTACTTGTAGGGACTGGTTTCCTCTAATCACTACGACTTTACTCTTATTATTATTTAGCAGTGCTACAGGTGCTACAGTCACCTGTCAATAGTACTAACTTTTTTTTTTATAGCACAGGGGACAAACGAGCATGCGGCTCACCTGATGGTAAGTGATTACCGCCGCCCATGAGCACCGGCAACACCATGGGAATTGCAAGTACGTTGTCGGCCTTTTAAAAAGGAATACGCTCTTCTTGAAGGTTTCAATATCGTATCGGTTCGGAAATACCATTGCTGGAAGGTGATTCCACAATGTGGTTGTGCGAGCGAAAAAAGTACTAAACTACCCAAAAAAAAAAAACAGGGCCCCATACCCTAATGTGTCCAGGGTCTCAAATAGGGACAGATTAAGGGCCTGGCCTGTATTAAGGGCGTTTATGCGTTTTTGTGTATTCTCTATCAAGGGCTCCTTGAAATTGTGTTCCATTTTGTGTCACGTGCACTTAAAATTGTTGAGAAAGAAAATTAAACAATCAGATTTCATCCAATTTGATAACCAATGGAGCATCCAATGCTTTATTTTGAAACACGAGTGCATCGCCAAAAGTAATGCATGGTAAAACAAATTGCGCAGTGTCACGTGCACTTAAAATTGTTGAGAAAGAAAATTAAACAATCAGATTTCATCCAATTTGATAACCAATGGAGCATCCAGTGCTTTATTTTGAAACACGAGTGCATCGCCAAAAGTAATGCATGGTAAAACAAATTGCGCAGTGTCACGTGCACTTAAAATTGTTGAGAAAGAAAATTAAACAATCAGATTTCATCCAATTTGATAACCAGTGGAGCATCCAATGCTTTATTTTGAAACACGAGTGCATCGCCAAAAGTAATGCATGGTAAAACAAATTGCGCAGTGTCACGTGCACTTAAAATTGTTGAGAAAGAAAATTAAACAATCAGATTTCATCCAATTTGATAACCAATGGAGCATCCAGTGCTTTATTTTGAAACACGAGTGCATCGCCAAAAGTAATGCATGGTAAAGCAAATTGCGCAGTGTCACGTGCACTTAAAATTGTTGAGAAAGAAAATTAAACAATCAGATTTCATCCAATTTGATAACCAATGGAGCATCCAGTGCTTTATTTTGAAACACGAGTGCATCGCCAAAAGTAATGCATGGTAAAACAAATTGCGCAGTGTCACGTGCACTTAAAATTGTTGAGAAAGAAAATTAAATAATCAGATTTCATCCAATTTGGTGACCAATGGAGCATCCAATGCTTTATTTTGAAACACGATTGCATCGCCACAAGTAATGCAGTTAGCAATCCGAGGTTAATGGTAAAACAAATTGCCCAGCGGCCTGCGAGTATTAATTAACGGACATGGAGTTGTTCCAGGCATGTCTATCGAGAGAGTAATCCAATTATTTTATGTTAAAAGTTTGTCCATATGCAACGCGCTGTTTTTATTGGCAATTTATTTTTTAATCTTACTAGCTCTGCCTGCGGTTTCAGTCGATATGGATTTATCATCCTTGCGTTAGGTGGGTCCATATTAGTCTGGGACATACGTCAACATTCACCTACTGCTACTCCGACGGACTTGGCCAGCATAAGAGAAATAACCTGAAGGTATTACTACTGTCCCGCCCAGGGCATACCAGAACCAAACCATTGCTCGACCACCGTTCGCGGACGTATCCACGAGGATGCGGGATCTCCCAATGGCTGGAACAAACGAGGAGGTTATCTGATCACAACGCCCATTATGCATTAGTGCCTAGCTTAAGTCAGTGACGCTGGTGTAGATGAGAGTATATCGTGTTAAACTGGTCCAACTCCCTTACTAATACTTAATGAAGAAGTGCAAGTACCAACTCTACAATTTGCTCATACAAAACGATTATTAAAAAAAACGTTCCATTATTTCCTTAGTTAGCCGCAAAAATTAATGTAATTTTTGCGGCCAGCTAAGGAAATAAGCAAAAAGGAAATAAAAACAAAAAGAACATGGAAAAAAAATCGACGACCTCGGTGGTCTAGCGGTCTAGCACACCGCTTTACGTCCGATGGTCGCGGGTTCCATTCCTCGCACGGCACAAACATCTGTCTGGGTGTTTTCCATGTATAATATGTATGTATTTACGAAAAAAAAAATCTATGTACTTGTATCAGTTATCTAGTACCCATAACACAAGCTTTAGCTAGCTTAACTTGGGTCTAGATGGCGCTGTGTGAATTGTCCTGAGATTATTATTATTATTATTAAAATCCAAAACTCCAAATCTACAAAAACGACAGATGAGTATAAGAAGCATGATAAAGAAAATAATGAATATTTCTCAATTCATTACCAGGAAATCTATTGGGACCGAAGACCAAAAACTTTATATGTTTAAAATACAAAAATTGATCACGTGAAACTACAAATTCAAATTCAAATTCAAATTCAAATTCAAATTCAAATTCAAATTCAAATTCAAATTCAAATTCAAATTCAAATTCAAATTCAAATTCAAATTCAAATTCAAATTCAAATTCAAATTCAAATTCAAATTCAAATTCAAATTCAAATTCAAATTCAAATTCAAATTCAAATTCAAATTCAAATTCAAATTCAAATTCAAATTCAAATTCAAATTCAAATTCAAATTCAAATTCAAATTCAAATTCAAATTCAAATTCAAATTCAAATTCAAATTCAAATTCAAATTCAAATTCAAATTCAAATTCAAATTCAAATTCAAATTCAAATTCAAATTCAAATTCAAATTCAAATTCAAATTCAAATTCAAATTCAAATTCAAATTCAAATTCAAATTCAAATTCAAATTCAAATTCAAATTCAAATTCAAATTCAAATTCAAATTCAAATTCAAATTCAAATTCAAATTCAAATTCTTTTTTTTCCTCGACTGGCAACATTACCGATAACTGTCTTTGTCAGCTGGCCCTAATAATTAAATACTTTTATCTAATTTATTATTCAATTTTTTTAGTGTAATTGATATAATTAGTGAGTTTAAGCTATAAAAAGTATCGATTGTTGTTTGTGTTCATTTTTATATAGTATTTGTGTACAAAAATCGACACATAAATATTTCTTACCGGTCAACTGTCAAAGTTCGTAATAAACTTATATTTACATCAATCTTGTACATGTTATCGCGTAATTCAATTTAAATTATTATAACATTCCTTTATTATTACTTATTTTGTGTTACATGTTAATTTTGTGGTAACTTTAAAAGTGAATTACAGTTGTGCGTCGAGGAAAAAAAAATTACCCACTAACCAAATATTGTAAGTACTAACTGAAATATAATTAATTCTTACATTAAAATACTCAACAAGAGAGTGAAACTTTCACTAATTTAAATAGTTATTTATATATATTTCAATAACAATACTGAATCTTCTAGAATTGGTTGTTTTTAATTCTATTATTTGAGCTTGTGTAGTACCCCAAGAAACCCATTCTTACAAGTAATAATATTTAGTATTGTTATTTATAATTAACAAATTTACTAAAATTACTTACATATTACATATTACATAGGTATTATATATTTATAAATAAATATATTGTAAGGAAATAGCACACATTCTAAATTCCATTAAGTTCCTTTATATTTAAATTAATTACTCAGCATATTTAATAATGATGTCCCGAAGAGCCTGTGATCTTGATGCTAAACTTAAGGTGGCACTCGTTGAATTAAAGAAAACCCAAGACTTGAATAAAGTGTTGTTACAGGAACGGGATGATAGTGAAATAGAGATGAAATCTCTATTTGACAAATATGTGGCCCTGAAGGGGGAACTTGTAGACATTAATGTGTTCTGTGAGGACCTACGCGTTGACAGGGATAGACTTCAGGAACTTGTTAATGAATATGATCACTGCAGGGACACATATGAGTCAAATTTACAGCGTATCACTCACCTCGAGAGACACCTTGAGGAAGCACAAGCACATAGTGAATCTATGTTGGAACACAAACGGGTGAGTAGCTACAATAACACCTTAGATCTGTATACAGAATTGTTAAATGTCACTTGTGATCAAAAGTCTACTCAGCCGTTGGTGACCATAGATTTAACTAATACACCCAGCTCAAACAGTTGTATTAGTCAATTTAATAGTGTCAATAAATTAAAAAATATATAAAAATAAACAAATTTATTAAAAAGTCAGAAAAGTTAGTGAGAACTCATACTAAATGTTTAAAATCTATAAATATTAGAAGACAAAAATTAGACCTGTTACAAGAACTTCAAAATTGTAAAACAAATTTACATGATAAGGATTTAGAACAAAATAAATTAAAGAGTAAAATTCAAGAGTTAGAATCTTCATTATCTAATTTAACAAAAAAATATGAGTGTGCTCAACTTGAAATTAATAATTATAGTAAATCGCTGGATAAATTAATTGAGTTGGGAAATTACAACATGGAGCGGTTCACCTCATTGACAGAGAAATGTTGTTGTGAGACACCTGAATCTCCTAAATCTTGTCAGTATAGCCCTAATGGAAATAACAATAAGTCAATTACATCGGTTTTGACTGAGTCAATCACTCCTTGTTCTAGTTTACTCAATTCTAACTTGTCTTTAAAAACTGATAATTGTAATGTTGCACCAGTACGAAGGACAATTATTTATTCAGATGAATATGGTAAGGGTCTGGGCCCTTCATTATCAGAAAGTCTATATCAACATGTCATAAATAATTGTCTTCCTGGTGCTTCATTGCCTAATATTTTAAATAAGGTGGTTAATGGTAGGTATGATAAGTTAACCACATTAGTCATTGCTTTAGGCAACTGTTTATATGTAAAAAAAAGTCATGTAATTAAACTTGTAAACTCTTTGCTTAATATTGCTGAGCTGGGCATAGGTAAAATAATATTATGTGCATTTCCTTACTGTCGTTCTCTGACCATTGAACAAAATAAGTTCATATATTATATTAATAATTTAATTTATAATATGACATGTCGTCATAATGACTTTTTATTTTTTGATAGTAACAAATTTGTTACAAACTTTTGTATGACTGGAGATAGATTTTATCTGCCTAAAAAACAAATAACAAATATAGCTAGTTTACTAGCTTATAATATAAATGACCCCATTATAAGTAATATAATGGGTTGCATTAATCCAATTAGTAGTACTTGTACTAATGTTAATACTAAACATACTGAAAATATTGACATAAATATTGATTCTAGTAAGAATCCTTTTATTTACAAAAATTTTAATATGACTGCAGATTTAAACTGCTGAAAAAGACAAAGGGAAAGCTATCAGAATTGAAAATTGTTCACCAGAACATACAAAGTTTTCTCGGCTGTGAATTAATTATTCAATTGTTCTTAGAAAAAAATAATATAGATGTTCTATGTTTAACTGAACATTGGCTCAAAGTGAGCAATATGATGTTCAGCTTAAACAATTATAATATTGTCAGCTGCTTTAATAGAAAAATAGTAAATAGAGGAGGTTCTATGATATTGGTGAAAAATAATATAAAAGTAAAAGAACGTAGTGATATTGGCAATCTTTCTGTTGAATGTTGTATTGAAATTTCCTGTGTGGAACTAGACAATTATATAGTTATATGCGTATATAGACCTCCAAATAGTGATTATAATTTATTTGAAGAGGTAATGGAGGATATTTTAAAAAGAGTATTTAATATTAACAAAAAAATTATAGTATGTGGTGATTTCAATGTTGACATTTTATCACATAATACCACAAAAACTAAATTAATGAGTTTATTTCAATCTTTTGACTTGAGTAATGTCTTCCACGAACCCACTCGTATCACTGCCACGTCTGCTACTTGCTTGGATAACATATTTAGCAACAGTGAGTATTTAGATAAAATAATAATAAACAACCTTCCTTCTGATCACTGTGGTCAAATAGTTATTTTTCCAAATCACTTAAACAAAATTGGGAAAATTAATTTATTAAAAAGAGACTTGACTAGTTATAAGATAAATAAATTTAAAATATCAGTTCGTAGTAAATTAGATTTTTATCTTCCATCTAATGAACCTAACAAACTTTATACAGATTTCTTCAATATTGTTTCTAACGAATATAATAAGGCTTTTAACAAAAAAACTATCAGTATTATTAACAAAACAAAATTTTCAGAATGGGCTACAAAGGGAATTCTTAAAAGTAGAAATATATTATTTGATTTATATGCTCAAAAAAAATACCGTTTCGATAGTACATTCGTAAATTATGTAAAAAGATACTCAAAAACTTTTAAAAAGGTATGTAATGTAGCAAAGTCTAATTATCTAAATAAAAAAATTAAAGAGTCCAAGGATAAGATAAGGACAGTGTGGAATATTATTAACAAAGAAACTGGCAAAGTTAAAAGTCCATATAACGATTTTACGTTAAATTATAATGATAAACTAGTAACGTCCACAAAAGAAATTGTCAATATTTTTGAAAATTTTTTCGCTAATATTCCAACTGATATTACTTCCTCTTTGGACTCTTCTCCTAGTACAGCTAAATCATTCCTTATTGACAATGTTGTCTCTTGTCCGGTTACATTTAAATTTACATTTATTGACATTGCTACAATTACTAAAACATTTAAACAATTAAATTTAAAAAATACTGAAGACCATTGGGGCATGTCTGTTAAAGTTATTAACACCGCTATAGATGTTATTGCTCCATATTTAGTAATTATTTTCAATAAATGTATTTCTGATGGTGTTTTTCCCAATTTAATGAAACATAGCAAAATAACTCCACTCTTTAAGTTAGGAGAAAAAACTGTGGTAGGTAATTATAGGCCTATATCTATCTTACCAGTATTGAGTAAGGTGTTTGAAAAAATTATGCTCAATCAAATGCTGCAACACTTTAAAGTAAATAAACTGCTTCACAGTCGACAATTTGGTTTCACGGCCGGTAAATCAACTACTGATGCCGGTGTAGCTCTCATTAAATATATATTTGATTCTTGGGAGAGGTCTCAGGATGCAGTCGGTGTATTTTGTGATCTTTCAAAAGCATTTGATTGCGTTGAACATGAAACACTTTTGCTCAAACTTGAACATTACGGTATTAGATATGAAGCACAAAGCATGATGAAATCCTATCTAAATAATAGAATGCAAGTTGTCGAAATAAATGGTGTAAAGTCTGAGGGAACTAGTATTAAAATGGGTGTTCCTCAGGGCTCTATTTTAGGTCCTTTCTTATTTTTAATTTACATAAATGATCTTCCTTATGTGGTAGAAAAGATAGCTGACATAGTTCTGTTTGCTGATGATACTTCATTAGTATTCAAAGTCAATCGACATATTGATGATTTGGACGAAGTAAACGGTGCTCTTTCTTATGTTTTAAAATGGTTTACGGCTAATAACATGTTACTAAATGCAAATAAAACTAAATGTATCAAATTTACTCTCCCCAATGTAAGGCCGGGAGATTCAAAAATCACGTTGGACAATAAACCTATTAATTTTGTGGATGATACTGTATTTCTAGGTATCACATTAGATTCCAAGTTGCAATGGGGCGCTCATATTACTAAATTAGCGAGTCGACTTAGTTCCGCCGCTTATGCGGTAAGAAGAATTAAACAATTAACAGACGTGGCAACGGCTAAACTTGTGTACTTTAGCTATTTCCATAGCATTATGTCGTATGGTATTTTGTTATGGGGCAAAGCAGCTGATATAAATACAATATTTATTTTACAAAAGAGGGCCATTCGCTCCATTTATAGCATGGGTTCCAGGGAGTCTTTGCGAGAGTGCTTTAAGGAATCAAATATCCTCACCGTTGCTTCTCAATATATTTATGAAAATATCATGTATGCCAGGAAGAATATAGACAGTTTCAAAAGAGTTAGTGATTGCACTAATAAAAGCTTACGTAACAATAACAAACTGATTTTACCTAAATGTCGTTTGGCTAAAGTTAGTAATTCGTTTTATGGCAATTGCGTAAGGTTTTACAATAAAATACCAGAGTCTGTTATAAATCTGCCAGAAAAAAGATTTAAATGTCAAATAAAACACTTCCTTTGCAAAAAAGCTTACTATAAAATTGAAGAATTCGTTAACGATAATAATGTTTTTGTAGAAAAATTTTAAATACATAGCACTGACAATATTATCTGATTACACTAATAATGAGTGCGTAGCGATTTCTATGTTGATTGTCGCATGCCTCTTACTTGTTACACTGTAATTATTTATATAAAAAAAAACATCTATTAAAAAGAGCAACACACAAGTTTCTTGCTCATTCTTCTTGTGATGAATCTGCATTCCGAATGAGTGGTAGAATCAAAATATGACTATTCAAAAGTGCTTGTAATGAGTTTATTTGAATAAAGATTATTTCTATTTCTATTTCTATTTCTATTTCTATTCAAATTCAAATTCAAATTCAAATTCAAATTCAAATTCAAATTCAAATTCAAATTCAAATTCAAATTCAAATTCAAATTCAAATTCAAATTCAAATTCAAATTCAAATTCAAATTCAAATTCAAAAATCATTTATTCATGTAGGACATTTTAGCCGCTTAAGAACGTCAAATTTTTACATTATAATTTTATTTTTTTCCCTACCGTCCAGTTCGGTATATAGATCCAATTGAGAAGAACTGGCAAGAAACTCAATTGAATTACTTTTTTTTTTTAAAGCCAGTTTATTTACAATGTATAGTTTATTTACAATATATAGGTGTCTATGTCTAACATTAAATGAAAATTCAGTGCATGAACAACTATTGCCATGCACACTCGTCATTCAAGTAATCGTTTAGTGAGTAATAGGCTTTGCTCAGTAAATATGATTTAACAGATGTTTTGAATTTATTTAAGGGTAATTCCAACATATCCTTTGGTATCTTATTGTAAATTTTTATACCTATTCCCATAAAAGACCTATTAACTTTTTCTAAACGATACTTGGGGACAGCAAGTTTGTCTTTAAATCTTGTATTATTATTATATATTACAGTGTTGGGTCTTCTTCAAGTGACTATTATTTTGAATTCTGCAAATGAAATGATACCTCGTTCGTACATAGGATATTGTCCGCAATTAGCTCAGCTCTTGTCCGTATTTACCCCAAGAGCTAAGAGTAATTACTGACACATATTAGTGTTTTTTTTTAATTTAATTAATGTTGATTGTGAACAAAGTACTGTATATATTGGGCTGGTAGATAATTATGTAAACAGAGGTTTTAGGAATTACTAATTATTACTTCGGCTTCGGAGGGGTGTATATGTATTAATTTATACAACTATATAACTATTTTTTTTTATTTTATCTCAGGACAATTCACACACCGCCATCTAGACCCACGTTAAGCTAGCTAAAGCTTGTGTTATGGGTACTAGATAACTGATACAAGTACATAGATTTTTTTTTTCGTAAATACATACATATTATACATGGAAAACACCCAGACCGATACAAACAATCATACTCATGAATAGAAATGTTTGTGCCGTGCGAGGAATCGAACCCGCGACCATCGGACGTAAAGCAGTGTGCTAGACCGCTGTACCACCGAGGTCGTCGTATATATATATAAACATTCATTATATATATAAACATTCATCTTGAACCACTCAGAACCATTCTATCTCTTAAAAAACCGCTACAAAATCAGTTGCGTAATTTCAAAGATTTAAACATACATATGCCAGCTATGTCGGAGCTGGGGTTGCCATATAGAAACTCACCAAATCCGGTACAATTCTAGGATAACGGTGTCGGATCGTAGCCATAATAAAAAGTATGTTGTTTTTTATTTTGGAAAGGTTTGTACTTGATTTTCAAAGGGAAAGGCCATTTATTCTCAAATAAGTAATTTTATTAGATAGCTATCTACGTACATAGTAGGTAATTAACGCCAGTTATAATTTTAAGATGCAGTTTAGACTTAAAACTTTGGTATTAAAGGTATTCGGGACAATGAGGTCTAATTACTGATATTAATTTCATAATTGTTTCATCAGCATGCATTTAGTAAGGACTTAAATTTATTTTGTTACCACACTATGTCGTTTTTATTTGTTTGTTGTTTAATATTTTTTGAATTGTTTAACTATAAACTAAACGTGTACAAAACGCTGCTGTATTTACTAAGCAATTTTATTTGTGCAAGAATATTGTCAAGGTTGTACTAAATATTTCAATAAACATTATATTATATTACTGGACACGAGAGAAGACACAAAATTTCACACATCTGGCAAGCCTAGCCGAAGCTGAATTGGGGCAACCTATTTGGCCTTACTCCATTGTGGAATCATCCTACCCTAAGTATCACGGTAGCAGGATTTCCAACATCATCCATAAGGGAAGGGAAATGTTAGTAATAAGAACTAATAACTCCCATTACTAGTTAGATCATAATGTACCATGTTAGATCGACCTCTACGTAGTTCCCCCAGGAAACCACTGTGACAAATTCTTGGATTGGTCACGATGGGCTATCTGATTTGACCTCATGCTCATCTTATCATCCTCAATTGGTGCCCCGCCAGAGTAAACCATTGGTTCCCCCTGGAAACCACCGTGACAAATTCTTGGATTGGTCACGATGGGCTATCTGATTTGACCTCATGCTCATCTTATCATCCTCAATTGGTGCCCCGCCAGAGTAAACCATTGGTTCCCCCTGGAAACCACCGTGACAAATTCTTGGATTGGTCACGATGGGGTAACCGATTTGACCTCATGCACATTTTATCATGCTCCATTGGTGCCCCGCCAGAGTAAACCATTGGTTCCCCCTGGAAACCACCGTGATAAATTCTTGGATTGGTCACGATGGGCTATCTGATTTGACCTCATGCTCCTCTTATCATCCTCCATTGGTGCCCCGCCAGAGTAAATCATTAGTTCCCCCTGGAAACCACCGTGATAAATTCTTGGATTGGTCACGATGGGCTAACCGATTTGACCTCATGCTCATTTTATCATGCTCCATTGGTGCCCCGCCAGAGTAAACCATTGGTTCCCCCTGGAAACCACCGTGATAAATTCTTGGATTGGTCACGATGGACTATCTGATTTGACCTCATGCTCATCTTATCATCCTCCATTGGTGCCCCGCCAGCGTAAACCGTTAGCGCAGGCGGGCGCACCGTTCCATTATCATACACAAACAACAAAAACAGCTATTAAACCATCCCATGAATATTACAGAATAATAGCAAAATATGTATCCAAAATAAAAACTAACGAAATAAATGTTAGCATAGTAACGAAAAACTGTTGAACCAAAACAGCGCGCGCGTTCACATAAATATAAAACGAGGCAATTTGTGACATGTGCCGCTGCAGCCCCGCACTCGTCCCGCACTCGTCCCGCACTCGTGCCGGCGTCGTCCCGCGCCCGTCGCCAGTGTTTTACGACAAAATAAACGGCAACTGCTTGCACCAACACTCGCATAATTTTCACTCGATATTGCCAACGTTATGAAAGTTGAGAGAAATATAATAAAACGTACTTACTTGCAGTTATTTCCATCCATCCATTTTTCTTATGTACAAAATATCATTCGTATCACTCGTACTATTTATGCTGTTTATGTACATGTTGAGATGTCTTTTTTTATAACACAGGGGACAACCGAGCATGCGGCTCACATGATGGTAAGTGATTACCGCCGCCCATGAGCACCCGCAACACCAGGGGAATTGCAAGTACGTTGTCGGCCTTTTAAAAAGGAATATGCTCTTTTCTTGAAGGTTTCAATATCATATCGGTTCGGAAATACCATTGCTGGAAGGTGATTCCACAATGTGGTTGTGCGTGGCAAAAAGTTTCTAGAAAACCGCACTGTGGAGGACCGCCATTCATACAGATGATCAGGATGGTATTTGTTTTTGGTACTTTCTGGCGGGTAGTACAGTGGTGGTCTTCAGTGTGAGTAACGAATGTACTGATGACTACACAGATCGAATTACGATATATATATAATATTTACAGTAACTGGCTCCTGGCTCCAGAAATTTTATTTTTGTAAAAATGTATTTTGTTAACAGATAATCCGAAATAATTTCATATCCGCATCCGTATCCGGTATAATAATCCTTCCTATGTATATCCGAAACCTATCCGTATCTGAAATGTCATATCCCTAACATCCCTGGTAAAAGACATCGATACAAAGTAATCTAAAATAGTTCAGAATACGACAATGGCTCGCAGACAGCACATAAAGCAAACCAACTAAGATGTAGCGGTTCTCAAAGTTATAATATTGTTCCGGCTGCAAGAGCCTGAACCACTAAGCAGATTAAAAACGAAGCAGATTACAAAGTTATGCCCGGATAGATTTCCCCTCGGTTTTAATCTTTCTACTCAACCACGGGAAATCTTCGAGTTTATAAGGTGAAAATAAGAAGCTTTTCAAGTAAGTGAAACATTTTATTTTTATTTATTATAATACCTGTATACCCTACTTCTCCCGGGTATACATGTATTATATGTATAAAACTTCCTCTTGAATCACTCTATTTATTAAAAAAAAACTGTTTCAAAATCCGTTGCGTAGTTTTAAAGATTTAAAATAGGGACAGCGGGTATAGACAGAGACAGCGACTTTGTTTTACTATGTAATGATAATGATGTTAATGATAATGATGATAATGATAATGATGATAATGATGATGATAATGATAATGTGATGATTCTGATTGAGAACAATAGCTACTCCTCGAGTAGTGTTAACTAATTCCGCCTCAGATTTCCCTCTCATTCGACTTCCTTCTATTCTAAATCCTTTTCAAGACAAGATTCAATACAAATAATCGTATATATGTATTAGATGATCCGGCAAACGCTGTATAAATTAATATCGCTATTAAAAATGGTGGTAGATGTTATAAGGGTGAAAAAGTCTTTTCCTTTAATTTATGGATAAACCTCACTAATATTTAAAAAGTGAAATTAGGGATGTTTGTTAGGCTTTCACGCAAAAACTACTGAACCGAACGTCATGAAAGTATGTACACTTGTTCTTGGAGGTACTAGAATGAACATAGTAACTTTTTATAAAAAAAATAATTATATTTTTTACAAAAAACGTAAAAATAAAATATCTAAATTTTGCTACTTCAGCGCCATCTAGCCAGTAATGAAATTAAGCGAGCAAAGCTGTGGGTAAAAGCGAGTAATAATATATAACAAATAATATATCGTCGGTTAAATAGAAAAATGGCAGTATTTTTTTACAAGACAAAAGTTTTGTGTTTTTTTTTCAATTTATATTAATTATTTTTTCCTTCAAATTTTTAAATTTATTATTTTAAAATAATATATAATACTTCTGTATTATATATCATTTAAATTTTTTTGATAATAATTAATTTAATTGACTTACATAAAAGGAGGTAATTCTAGGTTCTAATTTTGATATGTGTAACTTTTCGAAATACGATATATATTATATGTTATTTTAATATATATATTATCAGGCCTACCGAGTATACATGTACAAAATTTCATTAAAATCTGTTAAACTATTTCGGAGTAGTATGTCAACAACCAATGTGACACGATAATTTTATAATTACTAATTGATGTATATGATATTTTATAATTTGATACTTCAATATTAAAACTGAAAGTTAAATTAATCGTTTATTTTATAGGCAGGACATTTTACTTAATTAGTTGTCCGTTGAAAATTGCGTTTAATTAAGATGTATTGCATGCAATCAATAACCAACGCCATAGGAATTTAAAAAATCACAGAATTACTTTCATTTTTTTTATCTATGGTTATAATTTAAAAAATCATCCATAATTGAAGGAAATTTCGATATTTTTATGTGGTTTCTGTTTTAGATGAATTGGGATTGATGCGAAAATGGTAAGCACCGTCTACCACTACGGCTGGTAGACTGCACAGAATAAAAAAAACATATTTCAGGATGATATGTGAATCTATACATACATATAAATAAAATTGGGCTGACTGCTTGTAATATTGAAATAACCTACACGTACATATGCATATAAATAACATTTTTTACTATTTTTGTCTGTCTATCACGGGTAAACTGAACCATCTACCCGCTGCTCTTCAGTTTACCCGGGATCATGTCGGTTGAAACACTGCCCAAATATCGGGAACTCAGCAAATAAATATAAAACGTGGTAAGATCCCGTGATTTTTACTAATTATACTTGTAAATAATTAATTTTAGTTCAAGTCGTGCAAACTAGATGGCGCAACAGGTAATTGTAAATGGGGCTATTAAGATATCCTTTGTTTTAATGGCATGTTGTATTATTTTAATAAAAAACCCTCAAATTCAAATTCAAATACAAATTAAAAAATCATTTATGCATGTAGGACATTTTAGCATAGCATTATGTTTATTGTTATGTTTCCATAGCATTATGTCATATGGCATACTGCTGTGGGGTAAAGCTGCCGATGTAAATACTATATTTATTTAACAAAAGAGAGCCATACGTTCTATTTATGGTATGGGTTCAAGAGAGTCATTACGTCAGTGCTTTAAAGAATCAAATATCCTCAGCATTACTTCACAATACATTTATGAGAATATCATGTATACACGGAAGAATTTAGAGAGTTTTAAAAAAACTTAAAGACTGTACTAATAGAAACTTACGCAATAAAAATAAGCTAATTTTACCTAAATGCCGCCTGCACAAAGTCAGTAATTCATTTTATGGTAATTGCGTAAGATTTTATAATAAACTGCCAGAATCTGCACTAAATCTGACAGAGAGGCAATTCAAATCTTATATTAAACAATTTTTGTGTAAGAAAGCCCATTACAGGATAGACGAATTCATAGATGACAACATATCAAGTAAATAATTCGTTTAGTAGCATACAATGTTGTAATTTGTTTATCTCATTGCTTTCTTGATTCAATTATTTTAGAAATATGAAAGCGTAGCGGTTTTTGTATTGATTGCCGCATGCATTCTTATGTGAAATGTGAATACTATAACTATCAGATGGCAATTGTGAGTAGCTATGACGTGGTCTGGTGTTTTGAGTAGACATGCTCACTAAAATGTCCATACTTGTGGCGGCGTGGTGGTCCGGGTCATTTAAACTTAAATTGTAAATAAGAATAAATTATTTAAAATAGCAACTCACAAGTTTCTTGCTTGTTCTTCTTGTGATGAGACAGCAATCCGAATGAGCGGTAGATTAAAAAAAAATGTTATGACAATTCAAAAGTGCTTGTAAGTTTATTTGAATAAATGATTTTCTATTCTATTCTTTAGCCGCTTATGAACGTCAAGTTTTTACATTATAATTTTTTTTCCCTACCGTTCAGTTCGATATATATGGTAGATCCAATTGAGAAGAACTGGCAAGAAACTCAATTGAATTACTTTTTTTTAAAAGCCAGTTTATTTACAATGCACAGATACTTATATAGGTGTCTATGTCTAACATTAAATGAAAATGACGATCTTATGAAGATAATGATAATCTTACATAAAAAAAACACAGAGAAGTGAGAAATTAAGCCTCTAGTCCACATAAGTCAATAATCACAGAATATCCTCTATTCGAATTTCTCTGTAACAGCACTTAGTTACACTGTGAAATAACTATATATATAGTAATGTCTATCTGTTCATAGTATAAAGCAAATGGTCCCGTAAGTTTGTTGACTATGTATATTCAATTTTCATATTGGACACGTCTGTTGTTAAACTACTCGTTACTAGTTGTTAGTTGAACTGGTATGCTCCGATGCTTGAACTCCCCAAAGGTGAGTTGAGTATAGTTACCGACATATTAGAATTGTTTTAGTTTGTATGTTCTTGTCATACATGCATTGAGTGAAAACAATTGGATGATTCAAACTACAAAGTTGAAAATCAATTTACACTTTTAAACGACACCTAAAAAATACCTTTCGCAGGTACAACAATCAATCTAGGCAAAAATACATATATCTGTATCTTTCTATACCCTTTATCTTTTTGGACCTTTTTTCTTTTCCCTGTATCTCTTTTGTTTGACTGTATTTATATATATCGTCTTATCATTTGTGTACTATTTCAATTTTAGCTAAATGTGTATTTATGTATATTCATTTATCATATACTAGCTGCAACCGCGACTTCGTCCGCGTGGAATTCAACTTTATTTTTCTAAAATTAAAGTAGCCTAATTTACTCCTTATTATATCAGTTACCTGCCAATAAAAGTCCCGTCAAAATCGGTCCAGCCATTTCAGAGATTAGCCGGAACAAACAGACAGACAGACAACATTTGTAAAAAATGTTATTTTGATATATGTACCGTATTTATATTCATATGCAAGTAGTGAAAAACAGTTATTTCAATATTACAAACAGACACTATAGTTATTTATATGTATATACTAGCTGTACCCGCGACTTCGTCCGCGTAAATGAAAAAATATTTAACTCAACACAATATAAGTCAAATAAATAAGTTTCATCGTTTTAGCTTCAAAAATTATAATCATGAATATGGTAGAATTACTGTTAGCTCTTATTTCATGATGAAGAATTTATTAATGTTCTTTCATAAAAGTAAATAACTGACGGTTAAATCTTTGACGTCACTACAAGTCGGAACAAACCGCTTTTATACCGGAAACTTTAGTTAAACAGAAATTTGGACAAGACGAGCACCTAAGTTACCGATGTTAAAATCTTCGTATAGAATTTACGGTAGTTATAACAAGTTGTAGTAACTGTTAACTTTGCTGATATAGCGAAGTTGGGTGTTGAGTAAATAATAGTTGGGCGTAACTAGTTCTCTCTGGTATAGGATTATGATTTTTCTAATATTGAATCAGGTTAGGTTTTTATATTTAATGAACTGCCAGCTGCAACTAAAAGTACATTAGTGCTGGTTGGTAGTTTGTATTCACACGTTTCGACTTGTAAAATGTGAACTTACAAGGATTATTTAAAAGAGCAACACACAAGCTCGTTCTTCTTGTGATGGGACAGCTTTCCGAATGAGTCCCGTCAAAATCGGTCCAGCCATTTCAGAGATTAGCCGGAACAAACAGACAGACAGACAAAAATTGTAAAAAATGTTATTTTGGTATATGTACCGTATTCATATGCAAGTAGTAAAAAAACAGTTATTTCAATATTACAAATAGATACTCCAATTTTATTTATATGTATAGATAATATGGATTCTCAGAATCGGTTTTATTATAGGCTCTATAATAAATCTCCATATTTCAGTAACTAGCTTTTGCCCGCGGCTTCGCTCGCGTTAATTTATCCCCTTAGCATATTTTCTTTACAAATGAAATCTTACTTTAGCATGAGATGTGCGTCCATAACGTGTCACTTTACTTAACTAACTCAAATTAACTTGGGTCAAGATGGCGCTGTGCGAATTGTCCTGAGATTATTAATATGTGTTTCTTTTCAGAAACTTAATATATGGCGACGCTAATTCCTGTAACGGAGGGAAATAAAGAAATTCCCTGTCAGACATGTGTCAGGTGGGTAAGATCAGAATTGACGCAGGTAGGAATACGGTCGAACACAACACGTGCATGCAGATTCTTTGTTATAACTTTGAAAGGTTTATAAGGTGCTCAGATTCCGTTTTATGTTGTTTACCAATCCCTTTTTGTTAACGTTAACAAATAAATAAGTTCCAAATGAGGACTTGTTTGTTATTCAACTTAAATACTTTTAAAAGGAGTACCAGTACAAGAAAGTAAAATGAAAGTTCCTCTTATTCCTGTCAAAGGTAAAATAATAGTCTCGCGCAAAGATACGTCGTTATAAACATACAATAATACAATAACATATATAAACATTTATTTGTATATATCGTGATTTATCCTATTGTTTCAGTAGTAACTTGAAACATTCAAGTTTTCAAACGAATATGTCTTCCAATTATTCGTTACACGTTTTTAGGTTATTGTTAGGTGCATGGACCTGTAGCACTGCGACCTACATAGATCTATTGTGCTCGCCCTTTTCAAAGTTCGCTACTTAGACCCGTCAGGGACAAGAATTGAAGGATATTCTTAGGAGCGATGGTTTTTATCTCCTCAGGTTAGTGTGAACTTTCCAAAGGAGGAAGGAATATAGACAGTTTCAAAAGAGTTAGTGATTGCACTAATAAAAGATTACGTAACAATAACAAACTGATTTTACCTAAATGTCGTTTGGCTAAAGTTAGTAATTCGTTTTATGGCACTTGCGTCAGGTTTTACAATAAAATACTAGAGTCTGTTATAAATCTGCCAGAAAAAAGATTTTAATGTCAAATAAAATAGTTCCTTTGCAAAAAAGCTTACTATAAAATTGAAGAATTCATTAACGATAATAATGTTATTATAGAAAAACTTTAAATCCATAGCACTGACAATATTATCTGATTACATTAATAATGAGTGCATAGCGACTTCTACGTTGATTATCGCATGCCTCTTACTTGTTATACCGTAATTATTTATATAAAAAAAACATCTATTAAAAAGAGCAACACACAAGTTTCTTGCTCATTCTTCTTGTGATGAATCTGCATTCCGAATGAGTGGTAGAATCAAAATATGACTATTCAAAAGTGCTTGTAATGAGTTTAATTGAATAAAGATTATTTCTATTTCCAAAAGAGATATTGCGTTTATGCATGAGTGGGCTACAACCACATAAAATGTGTAGTGGCGTTTCCTCTTCAGTTTGGCAGAATCTGCAGATTTGATAACATAATAAATGTAATATTTTAAACAATCTTGTAAGAGCAACGAGCCATTAATTAATAAAGATAATTTTCTAGTTCATAACGTTAGTAAAGGAACAGCTAAAATTGTTAATAGAAACGTAGTAGACGTAGCTACCTATCCAGTATGCAGTGCACAACTTACGTCCCTTTTGTGAAGCAAACGTCTTCAATTTCAAGAGAGGAAATTTTCATTGCTTTATCATACTGCAGCAAATCTGTCGACTGCAAAAATATCGTGAAATGCTTCTATACTTTTGTTGAAACTCTTCAGATAATAGCTTATCTAAGGCTATTAGAGCACTACGAGGGAATTCTGTCTCTTTATTACTACCATACCTGATATCTTAGACAACGTTAACGATGGATACTTCTAGAATAGAGTAGATGGTACTGGGTTACTTTATTTCTTTGTTAAAGCTAATTTAGAAAACAATTTAATCAAGAGATCTAATTTATTATTCGTGACAATGTTGCGTAACACTTACGACCTCAGTGGTCTAGCGGTTTTGCACCGCTGTACGTCCTATGATCGTGGATTCGATTCCTCGCACGGCACAAACAGTTGTATTCTTGAGTATGATAGTTTGTATCGGTCTGGGTGTTTTCTATGTATAATACGTATGTATTTACGAAAAAAACATATCTATGTATTTGTATCAGTTATCTAGTACATATGACAGAAGCTTTAGCTAGCTTAACTTGGGTCTAGATGGCGCTGTGTGAATTGTTCTGAGATTAATATATTATTTATTTTTATTGCATGGTCTTTACAATAATCTCTACCAGTATTATATTAATGGTATTTTTAGTGTAAATTTTAATGGGCATGTATGACCTTCCATTAAATTATTAAGTTCATGCATGACAATAATAAATAACATCTACAATATACCTTATCTAAGTCGTAAATAACAAATATATAAGGTAGTTAGGGATATTTAGCACACGTGTACACAAGGGGAGTTTTAATTTGATCTCGCTACGAGGCACTGGCTGGCCCATCTCATTTGCAAATGTACGAAAAAACATAATTAATTATTCAATTCCGTCAAAGGATTCTACACCTTACTTAACTTTAAAAAGGGGCTAATTAATACGAAATGCTACATTTGTGCGTCTCACGTGATGATTACGCATTTAAATGAATGCCGTGAAATTATTGTAAAAATCTACTTAATTTGCAATTTCCACTTGAAAAGGTTTTGTGTTGGCCTTAAAAAGGTTTTACTTGTTTCTGCAACGTCCGGAGTTTCTTGTCCGTCCTATCGATTTTCATGTACCTTATATACATAGATAGATATATCGTTTATTTGTTTGTTACTAATCACACACATGTTAAGAATACACAATACATAGTACAACATTTTATGTATAAAATTCTCGTGTCACAGTTTTCGTTCCCATACTTCTCCGAAACGGCTTGATCGTATCTCATGAAATTTAGTGAGCGTATTGAGTAGGTCTGAGCATCGGCCAACATCTATTTTTTATCCCCCTAAATGTTAGGGGTAGTCCACCTCTAATTTTTTTTTATTTTAAGGCAAAACAACGGTTGTCGGGACAGCTAGTAAGATTTATAAAATTGTGTTATTATGTGTGATCTGTAGCAATGCAAAAAGGTCGAAGCTCAGCGTGGAACATTGTTCAAGGAACAAAACACTGATTTTCAGCTTCAACCCATTTGAGGGTACGTGAAAATAATAATTAAGATAAATATAAAATAAAAAGAGCAATATTATTGGTGATTGTCTGTGCGGTGTGTGTATAATAAAAATAATGTAAATAGTTCAGAGTATAATTTGATATAATTTTAACTGAGTGGTAAGGTTAAAATAAAAAAAAAGAAAATATTAATAAGAGTAACATAGAAAATGAAAATATATTAAAAATCATTACGTGAGATTGCAATCGCTTTGAATCAGGGTAAAGGGAATCGGTAGTAATGGGAGTTAGTAATCCACATTGCTAGCAATGTACCATACCAGGTCGACCTCCACGCGATTCTTCTAGAAATCATCGTGATAAATTCTTAGTGAATTTGTCACGATGGGCTAACTGACCTGACCTCATGCTCATCTTATCATCCTCCACTGGTGCCCCGCCAGTGTAAACCGTTGCGCAGGTGGGTGCGACATTTCATTATCAAAAAAACTATTTAAAAACATCATTACCTTTTAAAATATATTATATTTTAATGAATACTAATTTGTTACATTTTTATGGTCTAAATTGATGTTTATTTGTATATCCATTATAGGAAAACCAGGGTTGACATAACCACTTAGCTTGAGGCGAGACTTCGCATCGCTTTTATGTGTTCTACCGAATATAAAACGGACTGTCTTCTGATGAATTGTTTGACATGATGCCTACGGCTACCTTTTACCATCGCACCGCTCGCCATCGACAGGGAATTCATCCCCACACGCTGGAACCTAAGTGGTCTCGGACAGTGCGGTTTCAGAGGAGCTTCCTCCCGCGTACACTTAGATTGTGGAATGAACTACCTGCCGAGGTTTTCTCGAGAGACTACAGCATGGGGTTTTTCAATAAGGGTATATTAAGGTTTCTTAAGGGTCAGCGACGCGCAAGTGACACTAATGGTGTTTCAGGCGTCCATAGGCTACGGTAACCGTTTACCATCAGATGGGCCGTATGCTTGTTTGCCACCTAAGTGGTATAAAAAAAAATGTATTTATTATATCAAACAAAGCTACTGACAGACTTTCACAAATAGCAACAGAATCATACTGTTAAATTCGATATATATATAAAGGGTGCCGTTATATTAGTCTGTTGCAAGTCGAGATTACAAAGTGTTAGGAAAAGAACAATATTACAGTAACAAATTATTAATGATTTTATATAAATACTAATAAGTTATATAGTAATTTGTAATATTGAAATAACCATTTTTTACTACACGCATATGAATATAAATGCGGTACATACACCAAAATAACATTTTTTTTCAATTTTTCTGTCTGTCTGTTTGTTCCGGCTAATCTCTGAAATAGCTGGACCGATTTTGACGTGACTTTTTTCGACAGGTGGTTAATGTAATAAGGAGTAAAGGGTTGTAAGTGGATTGAAAGGTGCAAGGTTGTATGGATATATCGCCATTTTCAAAGCCTGAAACTGATTTTTAGGCTGTTGATTAAATATAAATAAAGAAGAATGGGTTGGAAGGAATTTGAAAGAGAGAGAAATATTGTCATTTTTAAAGCTAGAAGCTTGAAGTTTAACTTTTAGCCTATTTATTAAGAAAAAGAGAAAGAGGGGTTGAAAGAGTTATGTATGTTACTTATGTATGGAAGTGTCGTCCTTTTTTAAGATAAAACGATGAATTTTTTTATTTGGCTTTTCTTGGGTTAGGTCATTATCCGCTTCAGGGGCACTGGATATCGCTGCATTGCTGCGGACCCAGGGCTTCTGGACGTGGACAAAGACATAAATATATGAATTAAATGTATAAAATTGTAAATTACTAACATAGTTAATAAGTTGTTTACTAACATAATATGGATGGATAAATATCCGAAATAAATGAAATAATAATAATTAAAAATTTTTCATTATTTGGTCAAGGTCATTATTTTACGCGGACGAAGTCGCGGGTACAGCTAGTAGGCATATAACTATTAAAAGTATTTTCCTTCAATTTCAAACTTTCACGCTTCAATTTGGCGAACGCAATTTTCAGAAAACGTAAAGGAATTTAAAGTTCGCAACACGGCCATAGTTAATTGGATGTGTTCCGGTGCTCGGCTGGAGTCAAAGTTGCTGGTAGCCATAGAGAATTTCGTGTTGATAAGACAGAGTTTAATTGCTTGGTTAGTTTGTCACAGCACTTTGTAACGTCATAAGAAATTATAAGTCTAGCGAACTGCCCCGGCTTCGCACGGGTGCAATGCTGGTACCAAATACTCGATGTATAATGTAATTTAATTGTAAAGGTAATTGTTATGAATTGTCATTTGCATGCCCCCTGAATATGAGGCGAATATTTGTACTGTTGTTGTAAATGTTGAAGCAAGTAAATTATCATAATATATATTATATTATTATTGTATAAATTATCTATCTATCTATCTAGGTGTTATTTTGCGGAGGTCCATTTCACTACTCGATGGATTTATTTTGTTTAATTCCGCCACAATCAACATGTGTGAGACCACAAACATTCGGTGTGGAAACCTGACCAGCGCTACGACCTTCTCCAGTGGCGATCAAATCCCGACCGTTATTGAGTCTACACCCATATCGCGACACGTGATTCGCTCTGAACGAGGCATCATCAGGCGTCAAATAGAGTTCGGGTGCAGCTCGGAAGCCTGGTGTTGACTCATCAGTCGTGGTTTGGTCGCCGTTAAACTTCTTCATATTTGTACAAGTGATGAGGCCAAAGGCCAATTCTGATGTATGTTTATTCATTATGCTTTCATTGACTTGATTTAAATTGATTCGTGTTCAAATTTTAAGTCTTATCCATAATCCATATCATTGTATCAACTATTTAAAGTTCCATCGATATAGAGGTAACGGAAATATATATATGTATTTAATCGAATTAGGTGTTATTTTGCACAAGTCCATTTCACTACTCGATGGGTTTATATTATTATGTTTAATTCCGCTACAATTAACATGTGTGAGACTATGAATATTCGGTGTAGAAACCTGACCAGCGCTACGACCTTCTCCAGTGGCGATCAAATTCCGACCGTTACTGAGTCTACACCCATATCGCGACACGTGTTTCGCCTCTGAACGAGGCATCATCAGGCGTCAAATAGTGTTCGGGTACAGCTACAAAACAAAATAAGTCCATCGAGTAGTGAAATGGACTTCCGCAAAATAACATCTAGATAGATAGATAGATATTTATAATGATAATTTATATATATAATAATACAATATATATATTATGATAATTTATTTGCTTCAACATTTACAACAACAGTACAAATGTTCGCCTCATATTCAGGGGGCATGCAAATTACAATTCATAACAATTACCTTTACAATTAAATTACATTAGAAATAAGAATATCAGATGTCAGGTCAATTCCCGCAAAGAGTAACAGCATTTTTTAACGAGCCATTGGTGTAATTCTTTTTTAAATCTATTTAACGGCATCTCTCGAATTACCTGTGGTATTTTATTATATGGAATACTGTTCTCATCTCTGGGCCGGAGCACCACAATACCAGCTACTTCCATTTGACCGCATTCAGAACCGAGCAGCCAGAATCATTGGTAATCAACGTCTATGTGACAGACTCGACCCATTGGCTTTGCGGCGAGATATTGCATCTCTGTGCATTTTCTACCGCATATATCACGGGGAGTGTTCTGAGGAATTGTTCGGATTAATACCAGGTGCTGAGTTTCACCACCGTACCACCCGCCAGAAACTGAAATACCATCCTGATCATCTGGATGAATGGCGGTCTTCCACAGTGCGGTTTTCTAGAAACTTTTTGCCTCGCACAACCACATTGTGGAATCACCTTCCAGCAATGGTATTTCCGAACCGATATGATATTGAAACCTTCAAGAAAAGAGCTTATTCCTTTTTAAAAGGCCGACAACGTACTTGCAATTCCCCTGGTGTTGCGGTTGCTCATGGGCGGCGGTAATCACTTACCATCAGGTGAGCCGCATGCTCGTTTGTCCCCTGTGTTATAAAAAAAAAAAATTATATATTTGTATGGAGCTGAAGTGTTTTTAGTTTAATTTGGTCTCTTTGTGTAAATTTGCTATTATCGTTTATTTTGTCATATAAATATGGATGTTTCATAAATGTACATGTCAGTAACAATTAACACTCGGTCTACATGAGTGCATTAAATGATAATTAATTAATTAAATGATAAAATGATACTAAACATACCTACTCCAGAATGGCTTTATAAACAACGTGTACAGCTTTTTTGTCATTAGACAGTACAAATATGTCTTGTTTAGCGCCGCCGGGCCGGTACCGCCGCACCGCTATGTCCCTGCATTTTAAATCTGTAATATATTGAGAAATATTCATTTAAATTACATGCTGTAAACGGCCATTTTGATATATGTTAAATGAAAAATGTTTTTAAGTTACTTAATTGGATGAAAATTTATGTTAAAATGCTTTGCATAGTTTTAAAGATTTAAGCATAGAAAGGGACGGACAGACAGTGACAGCGACTTTGTTTTATGCTATGTAGTGATAATGGGGAGGATGATAAGATGAGCCTGAGGTCAGGTCAGTTAGCCTATTGTGATAAATTCATCTGGAATTTATCACGTTTCCAGGGGGAATTGCTTGGAGGTCAGCCTGATATAGTACACTGCTAGCAATGGTCGAGAGTCCACATTACTACCAATCCATTTCCTTCAATAATATCGGTTTAAACTTAGCAAATTGTTGAGAAGCTTATATTATTGAAGTCGGTTTCTATGTTGATTATCGCATGCCTCTTATTTGTTATACTGTAATTATTTATATAAAAAAACATCTATTAAAAAGAGCAACACACAAGTTTCTTGCTCATTCTTCTTGTGATGAATCTGCATTCCGAATGAGTGGTAGAATCTAAATATGACTATTCAAAAGTGCTTGTAATGAGTTTATTTGAATAAAGATTATTTCTATTTCTATTTCGGTTAAAAACTCAACTGCGTCAAATGAAGGATCATAATTAAATATCAAATTGCTTTACATCCAAGCGACCTGTGACATAGACCTGCTGCGAAATGGACTTCAAAGGACATTATATTTACGGGTGACTGTGACAATTTGTATTGTTTGAATGTGACATGAGCCGAGCTATGACGTGGGTACATCTCTAATGTATTATATTAATAACTAGCTATTGCCGGCGGCTTCGCTCGCATTATTTATCCCCTTAGGAGTGGAATTTATCAAAATTTTCCTAGGGGATGCCTACGTTATAGCAGCTTTATGCATGTAAAGTTTCAGCCCGATTGGTTTGAAATTGACCAAGTTTCATACAAACTTTCATCCCCTATTTTATCTCCTTGGGAGTAGAATTAATCAAAATCCTTTCTTAGCGGATGCCTACGTCATAATATCTACCTGCATGACAAATTTCAGCCCGATCCGTCCAGTGGTTTGGGCTGTGCTTTGATAGATCACTACGTCAGTCAGCTTTGAGTTACATATATTTAGATTACATAAAAAGGAACTGTAATTAATGAAGTTTCATATAAACTTTCATCCCATATTTTATCCCCTTGGGGATAGAATTAATCAAAATCCTTTTTTAGCATATGCCTACGTCATAACATCTACCTGCATGCCAAATTTCAGCCCGATCGGTCCATTGGTTTGGGCTGTGCGTTGATAGATCACTACGTCAGTCACCTTTGAGTTATATATATTTAGATAACATCTAAAATACTTATAAAATGTACTTAGAATACAGTGAACTCCTTAGTGTTCTGATAAGAGGCTATTTTAGTATCCCTCTGGGAGTCTAGCCTTGGAATGGACATCCTTTACGGGACTATTTGCTCAGTAACGCGAGTAACGATGAACTACTTTCAATCTCAACTGGTTTATATCAATTTATTTATTATATACTACCTGTTCTCGCGACTTCGTCCGCGTGGAATTTAACTTTATTTTTCTAAAATAATAGTAGCCTAAGTTACTCCTTATTACATCAGCTACCCGCAAAAAAAAGTCCCGTCAAAATCATTCCAGCTATTTCTGAGATTAGCCCCAACAAACAGGCCGATAGACAGACAGACAAAATTATAAAAAATGATTTTTTGGTGTATGTACCGTATATATATTCATATGCATGTAGTAAAGAACGGTTATTTCAATATTACAAAGAGATACTCCAATTTTATTTACATGTATAGATATATATTAGGTGACCTGGGAAACGTTGTTTTGCCATTAAATTCATGTGTATAAATAGGGGTTGGGGGTAGAAAGGCGAAAAATTTAGGAGTATATGTATATTTTTATTATTTATGTAGCGACATTAAATTACGGAACATATACCAAAATAACATTTTAAAAAAAATTGCCTGTCCGTCTGTTTGTTCCGGCTAATCTCTGAAATGGCTGAACCGAATTAGACGGGACTTCTACGGGCAGGTAGCTGATGTAATAAGAAGTAACTTCAGCTACTTTTATTTAAGAAAACTAAAGTTAACTTACACGCAGACGAAGTCGCAGGTACAGCTAGTATTTCTTATATAATTTTAAACTACATATTAAGCTTTCATGACTCTCTCTATGAATGTAGACCGTAACTGGCGCGCGTTTACATCTTGCTTATATACTGTCAGCTCGCAAAGCGTAGCACTGAACCTTGTTGCATTCCGTGGTACCGGCATTATGTTCGTAAGTTCACAATTATGTACGGAACTGCTGTAAACCAGTGAGACAATGTCACGCGACATATAATTATAATAACTCAGCGGTGCATTCCTGATGGCTTCAGCACTCTAATTGTTCACGTAACTTATTTCTAAATAAAGTTATATATTTTTTGTCTTCGTGTAGCTCATTACAATATAAGGTTTTGTATTTTTTGTCTTCGTGTAGCTCATTACAATATAAGGTTTTGTATTTTTTATTTTCACGTAGATCATTACAAAATAAGGTTTTGTATTTTTTATCTTCACGTAGCTCATTACAAAATAAAGTTTTGTATTTTTTATCTTCACGTAGCTCATTACAAAATAAAGTTTTGTATTTTTTATCTTCACGTAGATCATTACAAAATAAGGTTTTGTATTTTTTATCCTCACGTAGCTCATTACAAAATAAAGTTTTGTATTTTTTATCTTCACGTAGCTCATTACAAAATAAAGTTTTGTATTTCTTTAAAAAAACCTTTTTTTAAAAAGGATTATAACCAATAATATTATACGAGTATACTAGCAGTACCCGCGACTTAGTCCGCGATGGTTTTTAACTTTATTTTTCTAGAATAAAAGTAGCCTAAGTTACTCCTTATTTCATCAGCTACCTACCAAAAAAAGTCCCGACAAAATCGATCCAGCCATTTCAGAGATTAGCCAAAACAAACAGATAGACAGACGAAAATTTTATAATATATATTCATATGCATGTAGTAAAAAAACGGTTGTTTCAATATTACAAACAGACACTCCAATTTTATTTATATGTACAGATCAAATAACCTAATTAATAACCAAATAACATAATTATAGTCGTACGTTAATATGATTTTATAGTATATTATTTTAATGTCAAACATAATACACAGTTATAATATGAGCAGAAATTTGTCGCGAATATATTGTATTTTCATTTCATTAAAATGTAAAATGTTCGCGGCACACAGCCGTTTCACAGCATCAGAATTAACAAAATTATGTTAGTTTAATTAAGTTTTGCAAATAAAGTTTTACTGTCGCATTCCGAATTTCATTGGCGACGGTCACGGCGACGGTGGACTGCAATCAAATTAATCTTAACAATATTATAGACGTGCAAGTTTGTACAAACATTTGACAATTTGTCACTCAATCGCGTATGGTGAAACACATTTGAATATAATTTGGTATGAATACCATATATATACATATATATATCGGCGCTGACATAATTCGGGAATTTTACTGTCACAAAATCTTTAAAAATAAGAGCTTTAATTATAATTATAATATTTGATATTACTGTGAAATGTAATTGTAGAATTATGTTTTATAAAAACCATTATGATTAATTTGAATTAATAATTTTAGATCGAATAATAAGGCACTTAATTGATAACTTGATAACACGATGTAATAATAATCTCATCAAAAACATAAATGGCAAAAAATTATAACAAGCTCAGCTTGTTATAATTCTTAAGCAATTAGGTAACTACGAAATCTATAATCATAAAGAGTTGTTAAACGGTGAGCGAGTACATGAGCATTCGCTCTGATTGGTCAGCACACTAGCGCCCTCTAGGAGTGGATAAGCAAAGTCTTCTTGTACTGGACACGGTTGAGGTGGTCAGTTACTGAGCTGTATGTATATATATGTATATATACTAACTTACAGAGTTGTATGGTTGCTGAGTCACTGAGTTACGGAGTGACTGAGTGACAGCCACGTACAAAGTCATGTCTGCTTAGAAATAATAATAGTTAATTGAAAGAGCAACACACAAGTTTCTTGCTCATTTTTCTTGAATCTGCGTTCCGAATGAGTGGTAGAAACACAAATACAATAACTATTCAAACGTGCTTCCATTAAGTTTGTTTCATTATAATAACCTACGAGTTAAACAATTGAGATATTCGTGACCATGTTGGTCGAGAATAACGCAAGTGACGTCAGAGTATCTAACATACAGTGGGTTGCCAAATTAATAGGGACAGTCACATTTTTTATAATTTTTGTTCTTCAAGTGGTCTTGACTACGTTTTTAAGTGGTAAAAGTTTTTTGCTGATATGTTTTTATGTTCACCTTGTCTCTAAAACTCAAATTCAAAGTGAATTTCAAGTGCTGAGAGATTTGTTTATTTTGGAAATATATTTTAATTACGGGAGAGACACACAGTCGTTCACACGTGTAAAAGTGAAACACGTAAATTATTCTTTTAAACAGTTCTTTAGTGGTTTTGTGAAATAATCAATACCTGCAAGTAAGTAATATTTTACTATAATTAAAATTAAAGTATTTTGGAGCGGATTTTAGAACAATTTTAATTTATTTTTATATTTTCAGCTTTGGCTATGGGTCGAGGGGTAGATTTGACTCCGAGAAAAAAATCCGAGGTTAAAACCCTTCTCCTACACACAAATCACTCTCAGAGGATGATAGCACAACTGGCCGGGATATCGAAATCTGCCGTCAATAAAATAAAAATAAATTTAGATGAAAATCAGCCACTTTCGCCCAAAAGAAAAGGCAAATGTGGCAGAAAACGTATCACAACAACACGTTCCGATAGGAAAATTCGAGATATCTGCTTGCAAAACAGAAAGAAAAGTGCTGGATTTTTAACTCAGATAGTGCAGGAATCTGGAATACGTGTTTCAAAAAGAACTGTACAGCGAAGGTTGGCAGAGGAAGGCCTGACAGGTCATCGTCCAGTTAAGAAACCCCGATTAACAGAGGCGATGAAAAAGAAAAGGCTTGCTTGGGCTCGTGAGCACCGCCTGAAAACTGTTGAAGACTGGAATAAGGTCAGTTCTATGGTTAATTTTATTTGTGTTATATAAAATCATATTTACAAAAATTATAAATAGTTTCTATATTTGTTTGTTTGTTTGTTTGTAATACTTTATTGTACAATAATATTATAAATAAAAGGACACAATTGACTTAGAAAAAAAAAACATGCGTACAATGGCGGACTTATCCCAGAAGAGGGATTTCTTCCAGTCAACCTTTGAGTTACTGAGAGGAATTGCGCAGTGGTGGAAATAGGTACAATAAATAATACGCGTCACAATGACATATATAACTAATAATATATACAGAAAATACACAAAAATATATATACATATACATACATACACATACATATACACATACACACACCAGAAAGGAAAAGAAAAATAATGTAAATAAGTGGAGCATTAAAAAAGCGCAGACTCAGAATGACTCCAGAGCTTAATAAGATGTCTCTTAAGAGAACTGATCGAAGGCGATAGTCTAATCTCTGTGGGGAGTGAATTCCATAGGCGTGCTGTTTGTACAGTAAAAGATTTAGTGTAGCGGTGGCTTATATGATAAGGAATTGTGAGTATAAGATCATGACAAGAACGTATATGCTCACCAGTACGGAATCGGAATCTCTCCTGCAGGTAAAAGGGCGAATGGGGGTTGAAGAGGATTTGGAATAAGAGGGTAAGGAAATGAATATTCCGACGAACACGGATAGGAAGCCAGTTGAGCTGCTCACGGTAGGCTGAGATATGATCAAACTTTCGTAGACCAAAGATAAACCTGATACATAGATTTTGCAGCCGCTCCAGCTTATCAAGCAACTCCTCAGAGGGATCTAGAAATGCACTGTCAGCATAATCCAGTACGGGAAGAAGTAGTGATCGAGCCAGCAACAATTTGGTACCCAAGGGCAGGAAAAACTGCAGGCGTCTGAGAGAATGGAGAGATGAAAATAATCTGCGGCTTATGTCACTTATGTGAGGCCCCCAAGATAAAGTCTGATCCATGATTATTCCTAGATTCTTGACGGTGGGAGAGATAGGAATATGATTCCCGTCAAAGACAATGTTAGGAATTTGGACAGATTGTAAGCTTGAGATGGAGTGGTGACTGCCGACAATGATAGCTTGAGACTTCGCTGCATTAATTAATAGACCGAATTTTTGAGACCAATCAGCGATGGTGCAGAGATCGTAATTTATATTGTTGATTGCACGAGCTATATTGTCAATAGGAGCAGCGGTGTATAACTGAAGGTCATCAGCGTATAAATGAAAAGAAGAGGAGAGAGAGGCCGTGATACCATTAATAAAAAGTGCAAAAAGAATAGGTGATAATATTGCACCCTGTGGGACCCCAGCCAGAACATTAGCCCAGTTGGAGCGGAAATCATCAACTTTCACCAGCTGATGCCGGCCAAACAGGTAAGATCTAAACCAGGAGAGAGTAGGAGAGGAAAAGTTCAGGGAACAGAGGATAGCCAGCAACAGGTCAAAATCAACTGAGTTAAAGGCACTAGTGAAATCGAGTAATACAAGAACTGTCACATCTTTATTTTCAATATTGTGCCTTATGTCATCAGTGATCTTGACAAGTGCAGTAACCGTACTGTGTGCACTCCGGAACCCCGACTGGTAGCGACTCAATAAGCTACCTCTGTCAACAAAATCAGAGAGCCGCAGAAGCACAAAATGTTCTAGAATTTTGGAGAGGAATGGGAGGATAGATATAGGACGAAAGTCGGATATAGAGGATGGGTGAGATGTCTTCGGAAGAGGAATAACATGACTATTCTTCCACGAAGAAGGAAAAGTACCGGTGGATAAGGAGCAGTTCAAAATGTCTACAATAAGAGGAGCTAGTAAGTTCTTATTGGGATCAATCATATCAAATCCGATACCGTCACTACCGAGAGCTCTAGACTTGATTGAACTTAGGATTTTTAGGAACTCATCGACAGATATTTCCCCCAATGTGAAAGGACCTTCATCATGTGAATGAGGGGAGTTAGGAAGGGAGGCCAAAGTTTCTTGTTTGGTAACGGGATTTGGACGTACAGGGGGAGAAACAAAGGACTGGTTGATCTCATCAAGATTGGGAAAGTTAACATCCCAGGTTTGACGTTTCCCGATACCAATACTGCGCAAGTAGTTCCAGAGCTTACCAGGAGGGCACTTTTCAATATTTGAGTGGATATGCCTACGTCTAGCCTGCCGACATAATCTATTACACCTATTCCGTAAGGTAACGTAATACTGGCGATCACTTTCAGTACAACTACGACGTAACCTGATCTTGGCTCTATCCCGTTTACTCATGAGAGCTTTCAGTTCCGTTGTTAGCCATGGAGCCGGATTGTGTTTAAGGCGCACTTGCTGTACAGGAGCATGTTTATCGTAGGTGCTCAGAATCAGGTGTTCAAATGCAGCCACTTTAGAGTCGACATCTGCGGCAGAGAGGATGTGACTTCAATCAGCAAGACGAAGATCACTCTGCTTTTTTTGTTTAGGTATGTTTCTCAGACGAGTCAACTTTTGAAATTCTGGCCAACAAAAGTAACTTCGTGAGGCGGCGCCCAGGCGAGAAATTTCATCCTGATTGCATAGTGGAACGAATTAAACACCCTGTAAAAATAATGGTATGGTCTGTCATCAGCGCAAAAGGAGTTGGGCGCCTCTATATCGTCCAGGGAACCATGAGACAGGACCAATACAAGCAAGTATTAGAAACTCGCCTGTTGCCGCAACTTCAGGAATGGTTCCCGAATGGGGAGGAATTCGTGTTTATGCACGATTCGGCTCCATGTCATAAAGAGAGGAGTGTAACCAAATTTTTGGAAGACCACAACATTCCAGTTTTACCTTGGCCTGGCAATTCTCCTGATATGAATCCCATAGAAAACTTGTGGGAAATTACCAAGGCGGAAATTGCTAAGGAAATCATAACTACCAAAGTAAAACTAATTGAAAAATTAATAAATGTATGGTTTCACAATCCCAAAATAAAAGAAAGTGCTAAACAGTGTATTGAAAGTATGCCGAGGCGGATTCAAGCACTGATAGAAGCAAAAGGAAATGTGACAAAATACTAATCATTTCCCATCATCATTTTTATTATACTTGTTTATATTTTCTAGTTGTTCAAATATTAAATTATTATAGTCTAAATTCATTATAAGATATGTGTCTGATATTATTAAATATAATTATAGCCTAAAGTGACGTTTTTAATTAATTATAGACCAATGTTTTACAAAAAACGAATATTTCGTGAACCGTTAATTTGGCAACCCACTGTAACTATATTTAAAATCTACGTGGCTACAACTGCTCCGACATATACGATACAATATAGAAACCTTCAAGAGCATATTCCTTTTTAAAAGGCCGACAACGTACTTGCAATTCCAATGGCGATAATCACTTACCATCAGGTGAGCCGCATGCTCGTTTGTCCCCTGTATTATAAAAAAAATCTAAATATTCTGGCGAATTAGATCGAACCATAAAGTATAGAATTAACTCTGGTTGGATGTAGTGGCGGCAGGTTACGGCGACGACGTGCGACTCAGGAGCTACCCTTAAACTTAAGGGCCAAATTTACAAGACCATGATCCGGGCTGCTGTTTTGTATGGATCAGAGTGCTGGCCCATAAAGGCGACGGACGAGAGACGACTGCATGCAACTGAAATGCGAATGTTGGATGGATGTGTGGTGCGACAAGGATAGACAAGATAAGGAATGAATACATCAGAGGAAGTATGAAAGTGGCAACGATGTCGGAGAGGTTTAAGGAGGTATGGGAAATTTGCCATAATCGCGCGGCAACATCTGTAATTGTTTGGCTGAAAGGAGATTTCCAGGGCCGTAAAATACTTAATAAAAAAAAAATAGCTACGTTAGAGCAATGAAATAACAAGCTTGTCATTCTAGATCTAATCGCCTTCTTGTACATATACTAATTATAAATACTTCTATATTATAAATATGTAAATAGTCACGGCTGGTTTCTATTCACCTCTTTCTTTCCTGCTGCTGCTACAGAGAACATATAAACCATAGATAACATAATACATAATATAAACATAAATAATTTTTCGAATTTCTCTCAACTGAGTTGCCATGATTAAAGTTGAGTTGCATTTATTTTTAAAATGGGAGAAATTTTCAAAAGTTTCTGAAATTTTCTGGTAAGGGTTCAAGGGCCCCCTGAGCTTGAGCCTAGCCCCTAGGTAGCTACGATACTTAAAAAAAAAGTTCTCTAGCATGGTAAACCATAAGGGGATGATAGTAAAGTGATGATCTTAGCGCTATTTATATATGTTTATAGAGGACTAGCTTTTGCCGGCGGCTTTGCTCGCGTTAATTTATCCCCTTAGGGGTGGAATTTAATAAAATCCTTTCTTAGGGCATAATTGCTTTATGCATGCAAAGTCTCAGCCCGATGGGTTTAAAATTGACAAAGTTTCATATAAACTTTCATCCCCTTGGGGGTAGAATTAATCAAAATCCTTTCTTAGCGGATGCCTACGTCATAACATCTACCTGCATGTCAAATTTCAGCCCGATCCGTCCAGTGGTTTGGGCTGTGCTTTGATAGATCACTACGTCAGTCACCTTTGAGTTATATATATATTTAGATTATATAAAAAGGAACTGTAAAAAAATATATCCAATTTGGGCCATGTCAATATCAGGAGGACATATCTGATACAGGACCGAAAGGCCTTTATAAATATAACTTGTATGTATTCTCTACCAAATTCTATTACAAATGTTTCATCTAAAAATAAAACTAGTAGTTCACAGATACGCGATTAAGTGAAATCACTTCTCACTATATTGTTTATCTACTCGCCCCAGCTCCGTACGGGTGTACATGTATTATACATATAAACCTTCCTCTTTAATTACTCTATCTATTAAATAAACCACTTCAAAATCTGTTGCGTAGTTTTAAAGATTTTAGCATACATAGGGACAGACAGCGACAGCGACTTTGTTTTATACTATGTAATGTATATAATCACAATGATTTTGTATGTATTATATTAATAATAATTGACGAGCTCGGTCGTCTAGCGGTCTAGCACACCGCTTTACGTCCGATGGTCGCGGGTTCGATTCCTCGCACGGCACAAGCATTTGTATTCATGAGTATGATTGTTTGAATCCGTCTGGGTGTTTTCTATGTATAATATGTATGTATTTACGAAAAAAAAGAATATTTATGTACTTGTATCGGTTATCTAGTACCCATAACACAAGCTTTAGCTAGCTTAACTTGGGTCTAGATGGCGCTGTGTGAGTTGTCCTGAGATTATTATTATTTATTATTATATACTTATATTAATAACATTTCTTCCAATATTGTTACCATGGTAACATCTTTACCAGTCGCAAATCTAACCGTTTCTCTTCATCCTAAGTTTTCCTGTTACAGATCGCTTTTTAGTGATAAGGCCGCCCGTTATCACGACAAAGAGGTGTAACACCTCTTTGTCTTATTTTTATTATCATCATTATTACATAGTATAAAACAAAGTCGCTGTCTCTGTCTGTCCCTAAGTATGCTTAAATCTTGAAAACCACATAACGGATTTTGAAGTGGTTTTTTAATAGATAGAGTTATTCAAAAGGAAGGTTTGTGTTCATTCAGAATTTAAGAGATGTGCTCTTGTCGGTGGAGCTCCTGCCACCTTCCATGATCTTCTATCAGTCATTTAGCTGTTGATACGACACGACTTTTTATTTAACTTTTAACCAGTCGTCATCATGCGAAATACTTCCCAGACTAGCACATGGGACGTAAAGACATAATTGTGTATGTAACTATATTTTCTGTGAGAGTAACAATAAAGATTCTCATTCCTTCATGCTTTTTATGTATTCAAAAAAGAGCTGAATAATGAGAGGGCTAAAGTTTAAATTAACTCATTAGCAGCGACAAACAGTGGTAGAGAAGGCTTTACTCTCACTGTATAAATTATAGTCCTAGTATATTGTAGGCTATTCACACACATCAGAAAATCTTCTCCGTCATACTCGTGAACGAGTGCTGCTTGTAGGGACTGGTCTGCTCTTAGCACTACGACTGATTTAATCTTATTGTCTATTTATATTTGACCCAAAAAAATTGTGCTGGATGGTAGTTTGTATTCACACGTTTCGACTTGTAAATGTAAACTTACAAGGATTATTTAAAAGAGCAACACACAAGTTTCTTGCTCGTTCTTCTTGTGATGAGACAGCTTTCCGAACGAGTGGTAGATAAAAAACAAATTGTTATGACTATTAAAAAGTGCTTAAATTAAGTTTATTTAAATAAATGATTTTCTATTCTATTCTATTCTTAGAAGAAACTGTTCTGTTCACTTTGTGTACTTACATTCATTATATCAGTATTAATTTTTTTAATTTTATTTCTTTATAATTGTTTATTTTTTCTTTTATCCATTACGTATATAGCGCGCTATAGATGGCGCTGTGTGAATTGTCCTGAGATTATTATTATTATTATTATTATGATTATATACACTATGTAATGACTACATCCACCCTTAACGCGATATATGTATTTAAAATGATAGCGATACTACTATGGAGAACTTATTACTGAATATATTACTTTTTACTAGACGCCAGAATAAGTGTATAAACAAAAGCAAAACCAATAGAAAATCGTCATTATAACATAAACAGATTAACGATTTATATTGTGTACACAGCACAGACAAATCAAACGCCAGCACAGAGTAATACTCCATTTTTTCGGCGTATCTATTTTCTTTATTGTTCAAACACCACGCAATAAAGAATCGCGTATAAAGACGAAAGGATCATAGCGAAGCACGTAGAGAATGATGATGCAATTTTTTAAACTCAAAGGAATAAAGGGTTGTTTTTGTAAATTGCTGGCGTATATCGCTCGTCACGTTGTATAATGAGTGCCATAAGGGACGCGAGACGTCGCTGAGGAATTCCAGTCACGCATCTTGTAGCTTCGCTGTCGCAGGCTGCTGCAGGCTGCCACACCACAGCTAGTTGCTAAGATAGCAACCACTACAGATACTATTCCCAAAAAGTATAATCTTCTATCTTCTATACTTATAATAAATCTGTAGAGAGGTCAATTCTGTACATGAAATTTATTTCCAAAATAACTATCAGAGGGTGATTAGTGGTAGATACTGATGATAAAAAATTTTTGTCTGTCTGTCTGTATGTTCGTTATAGAAACAAAAACTACACGACGGATTTTAGCGAAACTTGGTACAATTATTCTCCATACTCCTGGGCAGGTTATAGTATAATCTTCATCACGCTACGATCAATAGGAGCACTATTCCCAAAAAGTATAATCTTCTTCTATCTTTTATACTTATAATAAATCTGTAGAGAGGTCAATTCTGTACATGAAATATAATTCCAAAATAACTATCAGAGGGTGATTAGTGATCGATACTGATGCTAAAAATGCAATCATTAAAATTTTTGTCTGTCTGTCTGTATGTTCGGTATAGAAACAAAAACTACTCGACGGATTTTAGCGAAACTTGGTACAATTATTCTCCATACTCCTGGGCAGGTTATAGTATACTCTTCATCACGCTACGATCAATAGGAGCAGAGCAGTGAAGGGAAATGTTAGGACAACACATCAAAACCACTGAACCATGAGGGCGGACATAGGCTACGAATGTACGAAAAACGACGGAAACGCAGACGAAGTCGCGAGCAACAGTTAGTTTTATAATATAGTAATATCTCAGAACAATTCACAGTGGACTGATGATCTTATTGCTAGCAATCACGCGGTTTCCCCTGGCAACCATTGTGATAAATTCTTGGTGAATTTGTCACGATGGGCTGACTCACTTGACCTCATCCTCTACTGGTGCCCGGCCAGCGGAAACTGTTAGCGTAGGCGTGTACACGATTCCATTATCATCCATAAAATAACTCACTCAGCGCCATCTAGCCCCAAGCAAATCAAAGCTTATATGTAACTAGCAATTCGCCCCGGCTTCGCACGGGTGTTCTATATATATAAACACTCCTGTTGGATCACTCTATCTATTAAAAAAACCGCTTCAAAATCCTTTGCGTATTTTTAAAGATTGAAGCATATGTAGGAACAGACAGCGACAGCGACTTTGTTCTAAATGATCGTATTGTAATGATAATGAAGGAAGTAAATTTTAATATAATTTCTTTATCAAATATTTCGCATAATGAAACGAGTTTTACTGATTTGCATATAATATTGTATATAATATATAATATTTTATAATATAATATAATATTATATAGTATATAATATTCTGCATACAATGCACTGCTTTACAAGTATTCACACAAAGTGATATAATTAAACAGTATCTTAACTGATTTCAGCGATTTTTTTTTATATAAAACAAGGGACAAACGAGCATGCGGCTCACCTGATGGTAAGTGATTACCGCCGCCCATGAGCACCCGCAACACCAGAGGAATTGCAAGTACGTTGTCGGCCTTTTAAAAAGGAATAAGCTCTTTTCTTGAAGGTTTCAATATCGTATCGGTTCGGAAATACCATTGCTGGAAGGTGATTCCACAATGTGGTTGTGCGAGGCAAAGTTTCTAGAAAACCGTACTGTGGAAGACCGCCATTCATCCAGATGATCAGGATGGTATTTCAGTTTCTGGCGGGTGGTACGGTGGTGAAACTCAGCAGCTGGTATTAATCCGAACAATTCCGAAGCGTTGCATTGTATACATGGTGCTCGGTTTAATCCTCAAGAGAACGGGTAGATTTTAATGCACAATTTCAGCGGGATTCCATGCAATACTCACTCCTGATGGTGCTTCACGATTCAGATTAACAGGATAATGGAGCTGGGAGGCTGCGAGATGTGTGTCGTTACGAGATCGATTAGCATAAAGCAAACACTCCGTTTTCATATCTCGCTTCCACATGTATATATATCGTTTGGGATGAAATCATTTTATACATTCATTTGTTTAATACCTAAATAATCTATACATGTAAATGAAATTGGAGTGTCTGTTTGTAATATTGAAATAACTGTTTTTTACTACATATATATGAATATAAACACGGTATATACACCAAAATAACATTTTTTTAACATTTTTGTCTGTCTGTTTGTTACGGCTAATGTCTGAAATGGCTGGATCGATTTTGACGGGACTTTTTTTGGCAGATAGCTAATGTAATAAGAAGTAACTTAGGCTACTTTTATTTTAGAAAAATAAAGTTAAATTCCACACGGACGTAGTTGCGGGTGCAGCTAGTCTATACATCTATTCTATACATATAAATGAAATTGGAGTGTCTGTTTGTAATATTGAAATAACTGTTTGTTACTACATGCATATGATTATAAATACGGTGCATATACCAAAATAACATTTTTTACCATTTTGTCTGTCTGTTTGTTACGGCTAATGGCTGAAATGGCTGGATCGATTTTGACGGGACATTTTTTGGCAGATAGCTTATGTAATAAGGAGTAACTTAGGCTACTTTTATTTTTGAAAAATAAAGTTAAATTCCACGCGGACGAAGTCGCGGGTGCAGCTAGTAGGAAATAAAAACAGTAATACAATATATGTAATGTACCAGAATGTAATAACACGCTAATAATTTTTGATCCTAAATAAATAAATAAAAAAAAAATAACCTCTTTTTATTTATTTATAGGTTCTCTTTAAAATTGTCTCAAACATTTATTCATCACTGACATCAAACAGGTAACATTATCTTATATATAAAATTCTCGTATCACAATGTTAGTTACCATACTCCTCCCAAACGGCTTGATCGATTTTTATGAAATTGTATATATGCATATTCAGGAGGTCTGAGAATCGGCTACTATCTACTTTCATACCCCTAAGTGGTAAGGGTTGTTCACCCCTAAAATATTTTTTTAACGTTTGGGCAAAATTTGTCATTTATATTTTTTTATTATGTGTCATTAAAAAATCCATAGAACCCTAAATTTTCACCCTTCTATCCCCTATTATTTTATAGCGTTATCTAAATATATATAACTCAAAGGTGACTGACATAGTGATCTATCAACGCCCAAACCACTGGGCGGATCGTGCTGAATTTTGGCATGCAGGTAGATGTTATGACGTAGGCATACGCTAAGAAAGGATTTTCATTAATTCTACCCCCAAAGGGATAAAATAGGGAATGAAAGTTTGTATGAAACTTTGTCAATTTTAAACCGATTCGGATTTTATCCCTCAGAGAAACTCCAAGCGTAGCTCTTTTCGTAGCTACGCTTGGAGTTTCTCTGAGCTTCCTCTTTTCCTCTTTTCTCTGAGGAACCGAATCCGAAATAAAAGTTTCGGATAATATCGGATAGGGGCGGAGCGTAATAGAGATACGTTTTGTAGCCATTTTATTAGCTATTTGTATTATACTTTTAAAATTCCTTAAAAAGTTAATATTCGTAACCGAAATTATCCGAAACTATCGGATAATTTAAAATAATTTCATATCCGCATCCGTATCCGGTATAATAATAATTTCTATATCCGAAACCTATCTAATCACTATGACTTATTTCCTCTTATTAATTGTTTCACCAGTTGTTGTCTATTGAATGTTATTTAAAAAATTAAATTGTAAATCAGAATAAAATTATTTAAAAGAGCAACACACAAGTTTCTTGCTCGTTCTTCTTGTGATGAGACAGCTTTCTGAATGAGCGGGAGATTAAAAAAAAATGTGATGACTATTCAAAAGTGCTTCAATGTAAGTTTATTTGAATAAATGATTTTCTATTCATATCTATAACATCCCTGCAATGAAACCTCTATATGCGAACAACAGGATGAGTTGAAGCTACCATGAGCTTCGAACACCGTCAGTATACCGAGGCAGCCCATTTAATTAGTGGGTCAAGCATCTGAAGAGTGCGCAAAATTAGTCAATTCGTTTCGGTGCGGCAATAACAGTGTTTATGTGAGGAAGTGGCACTATTTGTAAGGGACAAATTTACGATCAGCGTACGTACCCTCGAAAAGTTTATGGCCAAACGTGTCCTATGCGTACGACGTACAAATTTTATTTGTTACGTTATTACATGCTGTTATATTTTTGGATGGTGTTACTTATGGTACACGTTTGTTGTGCTAGTCGACCGAGTCAGTGCTATATTGGTGATAAACTAAAGTTATAAATATTCTTTATTGCACTTAAATACATTTGTAAGTATATTAATTACAGCTAATGTTAACAAAGGAGGACTTATCTCTAAAAGAGATCTCTTCCAGTCAACCCAATAGAGCGTGGCATAGGAAGTGTTGAGTGGGTTAAAATGTGCAAATTATATTTTTTATGAAAATGTCAAAATAATTAAAATATATGTCAAAATAATTAGTTATATGTAACGTGGAAATATTTAGCAGTGGAATTGAGATACTTCTGGTAGAGGGATGATGTTTTTTTAATCGAATTATGAAGGGTAAAACATTTCTCATAACGAAACGAGCTTTACGCACAGTACGTAGCTATGACAAGGTAGGAGATAGTAATGCTCACAGACAAATGTCCAGACATGTGGCGGCGTGGTGGGCCGGGTCATTGCGCGCCCTAAAATATGGTCGAGCGCAGTGATGGCTGGCTCATCCGTCACACTCGTGAACGAGTGCTGCTTGTAGGGACTGGTCTGCTCTTATCACTACGACTGATTTAATCTTATTGTGTTTTTATATTTGAGCCTAAATGAATTAGTGCTGGTTGGTAGTTAGTATTAACACGTTTCGACTTGTAAAAGGTGAACTTATAAGGATTGTTTAAAAGAGCAACACACGTTTGTTGCGCTAGTCGACCGAGTTAGTGCTATATTGGTGATAAACTAAAGTTATATGTAACGTGGAAATGTTTAGCAATGGATTTGAGATACATCTGGTACAGAGATCATGTTTTTTTAATCGAATTAGGTATTTAAACGAAATAAGATTTTTGGCGTATGGTGCCGCCGTAAGTTGAGATTGGTGCTATTTTTGCCCTCTTGAAGCCGATACAGTTAAGCGTGGAGTGGTGAAATATTCAGTAATGAAAAACGATTGAAGTTTACAGCTGTCCGTGTCGCTTGCGCATATATAGCGTGAGGATAGTGGACGCGTTCGCCTGCGTTGCGAGGGAAGTGATAACTGCTATAGGTGTCGCTATCTACGCACAAGCGGTGGGATCAATTTAAATACCAAATAAGTAGGTATACAGGTATGTAACATTAAATTTTACAGATACACCCTACAAACAAACAATATATTTTAACAGTAAAGTATTAATTTATACATATATATAGTAAAAGGTAAGTATGGGTTTATATATACATTATGGTTATTTCTATATGTTTTATGTGTTTTTATTTTTATTAATATTTTAGTTTTATTTTACAGGTCCGGTTTGCAGTCGCGATGCACGTCGGCTACACCTCTCTTCCTGTGGGTGTCGTAAAAGGCGACTATGGGATTCATCGACCAGTGGATGGGCAGCAGAGTTCTACTGTGGATCTAACATCACACTGCTATCGCCAGGGCGGAAGGAGATTGTTAGTAATATGGACTCTAACCATATTACTAGCAATGTACCGTGTCAGGTTAACCTCCACGCGGTTTCATTATTATTATGTATAAATTTACTAAGAAGGTACACATTAAAAATGGTTCAACAATTCCATATACAGAGTGTACGTTTCTCTCCGGCCGAGTGTTGATCTTTCAAACATTTCTCCACACGATATAAAAGTTATAGTTACTTAACAATACGTCTAAAGTTAACCACTTTGTGCAATTGATTGTACAGTATCTTGAATGCAAAGCTTCCATCTCACTTTCCAACAAAAGTACCGAGATACTGCAAATAGAGAATGGGAATTTGGAAATTGTAAACAACGGGAGAACAGCGAGCGACTCGAGTTAAGATCTGGGTGCAAAATCGGCCATATTGCATCTCCGGTTCTCGCTCCCCCGAAGTTTTCCAACCCGTTTGCATACGAAACACCAGTTTCACCTATTTACATATGTATCCATTTACCATAAGTGAATCTACGCTCAGCTACAACGGAATCTTTGTGAAAGGGTTTGGATCTGAAGTAATGTTCTGTTGATGTCTCGCGTAATGATTTACTTTTGAAGGTTGGAGACTATTTACTGATCTATACATATAAATAGAATTCGAGTGTCTGTTTGTAATATTGAAATGACCGTTAGGACATTTAAACGAACAGCAGAATTATTATTTACGACTAGTTGTACCCGTGACATCGTACACGTGGACTTTATTATTCTAAAATAACAGATTTTTTCTGAAATAAAAATAGCCTAAGTTACTCCTTATTACATCAGCTATCTGCCAATAAAAGTCCCATCAAAATCGTTCCAGCCATTTCAGAGATTAGCCGGAACAACCGGACAGACAGACAAAAATGGTTAAAAATGCCATTTTGGTGTATGTACCGTATTTATATTCACATGCATGTAGTAAAAACGGTTATTTCAATATTACAAACAGACACTCCAATTTTATTTATATGTATAGATTATACCAATCTTTTTTTCTTTAATATAAATAAATTCTATTAACGTGATAATTCATTGCATTACGTAGTTATATATTATTTTCTGTTTAGTTTACTTTTTATTATATATCCTTATCTAGCTATATTGAGGCGAGCAAGATCACTTGAAAGAACATAATAAAAGAACCGAGCGTAGTGCAGCTGTCCCGGATATTGGATGCGCGGCAGATGAGAAGAGTTCCGACGATGAAGCTGCTTTAGTTTTTTTTTGGACTACTCTAATGCTGTCAGCCGCAGATGGCTTTTGCTTCACCGGACGATAGGGGCGAGTGCAGATGGCACTCCAAACCCGCGGAAGGACTAACGGAGCGGCTGAAGGCAAACTCCCGTCTGACGGATACGACTTTAGTCTGAGGGCACCGCTAGGGGTTCTAACCTCGGCTCAGGCTGTCGTAATTTCGATCCCCGTTTAAATTTGACGGGGGATCGATTGGAGGAGAAAAAGGGTTCCGACGATGAAGCTGCTTTAGTTTTTTTTTGGACTACTCTAATGCTGTCAGCCGCAGATGGCTCTTCCAGCTTCACCGGACGATAGGGACGAGTGCAGATGGCACTCCAAACCCGCGGAAGGACTAACGGAGCGGCTGAAGGCCAACTCCGTCTGACGGATACGACTTTAGTCTGAGGGCACCGCTAGGGGTTCTAACCTCGGCTCAGGCTGTCGTAATTTCGATCCCCGTTTAAATTGGACGGGGGATCGATCGGAAGAGAAAAAGGGTTCCAACGATGAAGCTGCTTTAGTTTTTTTTTTGTACTACTCTAATGCTGTAGGTCGCAGATGGCTTTTGCTTCACCGGACGATAGGGGCGAGTGCAGATGGCACTCCAAACCCGCGGAAGGACTAACGGAGCGGCTGAAGGCCAACTCCCGTCTGACGGATACGACTTTAGTCTGAGGGCATCGCTAGGGGTTCTAACCTCGGCTCAGGCTGTCGTATTTTCGATCCCCGTTTAAATTGGACGGGGGATCGATTGGAAGAGAAGAAGGGTTCCAATGTTGAAGCTGCTTTAGTGCGTTGAGTCGACAATGAAATTGTGTACGATCTCATTACGATCGCGGTCGTTAATTCACAATCGTTAAGTTTACGACCGCGGCCGTGGTCGCAGAATAATCGCGGTTTACGGTCATGGACCATAAAACTGTTTAACGGCGGTTTGAAGCTCGTTTATAACGTGTCTCGTGTCGCAATCGCGGCTTTATCTGTTCAGAATTTTGGTGGTTGCAATTAGGTTGGTATTTGGATCGAGATGTCATTGCAATTGTTGTACATTGTTAACATATATTACTGGATTGAGATATAGGACTGGTCTGTTTGGGATGAACACTGATTAGACTGTTTGCTTTTGTAATAGCATATGCGGGTGGTCACTCTTTTCTCCCAAATTTGAATTTGGAAATCAATCTCCATCTGCATTATTGTAACATTCATATGAAAAGAATACGAGCTGAGTTTCTTGTCAGTTCTTCTCATCTCAAAATCATTCCGAACTGACGGTAGATTTGACATATCATAAGAGTCTGTAATAGACCTACATGAATATTTTGAATTGAATTGAATAATAACATTAATATTACAGGATAACGTAAACATTTGAAGCAGTGTAAATTGTCCTGATCTAGTCCCGATCTAGGCAGAATTTTTGTTATAGTCACTAAACTGATTATTTCGTCATCATTTTTATTAATTTATATATAAGTTTCACACACGCAGTCTAAGTGAATTGAAATGACCAATCACTGACCAGTTTCTTGACTGGTCGTACTATAGCCAATCGCAATAGCAATCGGCTGATCACGTGACAATTTTCGTCCATATTTTAGCCAAAGAACCCTATGAAGCATCATCATTCCTCAAGTTGTGACACCTGAAGTGGACAGCAGATCTGAAGCGGAAACCCGAAGAGCAAAACGCAACAAGGAAGAATCGATACCCGGCTCTTCCAGGAGAATATACGACGATCCGGCTATATGTAAGTAGTGCTTGGTCTATATCTTTCCACAAAGACTGGCGTGTGTGATCGTCTTACATAAGCTGGGTCTCTCAAAGTGTCATTGAATTGATACACTGATGTATTTAAGATATTATAGATTGCTGAATCTTTTACTTTCAGACTCTGTACACGGAGTTCAGTCCAACATGAATTCAGCTTTGTAAAATGTAACATGCATGAAAAATGTTTAAACAGATACCCTATTCTTATAATACTCGCCTTTCATATTTCTTTCGGGTTCACGGAGCCGTGACTTAATCCCAACTAAGGGGATTCAGTAGCATGTCGCGATCGGTCGGCCGGGACCCGAGTAAATTATGCAAAAGCATACCGAGCGCGTCTGAGCAGATATAGTCTGTGGAACTAAATTTTAATAATAATACATGAATACAAAAAAGATTTTAATATAGAAGACAAGTTGAGGAAGTTGTAGTGTGGCAACGAGTTTCATTTCTCGTAGCGAACTAATAGAATAGAATAGAAAATCATTTATTCAAATAAACTTACATTGAAGCACTTTTGTATAGTCATTCCATTTTTTTAATATACCGCTCGTTCGGAAAGCTGTCTCATCACAAAAAGAACGAGTAAGGAACTTTCGTGTTGCTCTTTTAAATAATTTTATTGTTACATTTTTAAGTTGAAGTGTGTGAATACAAACTACTACTTAGCACTAATTCAATTAAATACTCAAATAGAAAAAAAATATTGAATATATAACCCACTGGTTAAACAATTAATAAGTCTGGACATTTTAGTGAGTATGACTACTCAAAACACTAGACTACGTCAAAGCTACTTACAATTGCCATCTGATAGTTATAGTATTCACATTTTACATAAGAATGCATGCGGCAATCAATACAAAAACCGCTACGCTTTCATATTTCTAAAATCAATCAATTAAATCAAGACAGCAATGAGAAAATTAATATAAATAAAAATAGAAAATCATTTATTCAAATAAACTTACATTGAAGCACTTTTGGATAGTCATTCCATTTTTTTAATATACCGCTCATTCGGAAAGGTCTCATCACAAAAAGAACGAGTAAGGAACTTTCGTGTTGCTCTTTTAAATAATTTTATTGTTACATTTTTAAGTTGAAGTATATGAATACAAACTACTAATTAGCACTAATTCAATTAAATACTCAAATAGAAAAAACATTGAATATACAACTAATTTATGATTCTGGCTATTTATATGCATGTAGTAAAAAAAACAGTTATTTCAGTATTACAAACAGACACCGAATTTTATTTATATGTATAGAAGATGTACATATTTTCTTTGTAAATTGTTCCAGTAACGTATCTAGTCGACTAACTTCCTTTTTCTTTTAGCTGAAGCAAAATGTGTTCAGTGATACAACCACTAAAGTTACATAGCTTTAGTGGTTGAGAAAACTTGTGGAATGAAAGAAAGAGGAAGTCTTCCGTTCGAGTCTGTATCAAAGGATTGAATGTTCAACTTTTAGGGAAATTTCTCTCAGATTCCGACTAGAGACGATTATATGGCTCCAAAATGGAAACACAGACTCGTTTTTTGCATTAGTTGATTTGTTTGTATGGTTGAAAGACGTTGAGTTACTACTACCTATAATCTATACATCTATACACATAAATAAAATTGGAGTGTCTGTTTGTAATATTGAAATAACCGTTTTTTACTACATGCATATGAATGTACAACGGTACATACACCTAAATAACATTTTTACCATTTTTGTCTGTATGACTGTTTGTTTCGGCTAATCTCTGAGATGGAAGGACTGATTTTGACGGGACTTTTGAACCTCTAGTCTAACTCTAGGCCGACAAAATATCTTCACGATTGCAATCCTTAGTGTTGTAGTCAATGATTTGCTATACTTATGTTTTCGCCGGATATATCTGTATCAAACGAAGAATTGATAAGATTTGTTATTGGTGTTTTTACCATCGGAGAGATAGTTAGAAACACAATTTGCCACAATGAACCTAATGTCTGCAATACGAACCCACTTCAAAAGTTTCTAAATGAGAATAATAAACCACTAGGTCAATAGTTAACTACCGGCATTCTGCTTTTATATATATATTATAAAATGCAGAATATCACATAAAATAGGTCTAAAATAATACGATAATTAATACGTGAGTTTTAATTATATATTTTTTTAATTTTATATACAAAATAAACCTATATCAGGTTTATTTTGTATATAAAATTCTCGTGTCACAGTTTTCGTTCTCATACTCCTCCGAAACGGCTTGACCGATTCTCATGAAATTTTGTGAGCGTATTGAGTAGGTCTGAGAATCGGCCAACATCTATTTTTCATCCCCCTAAATGTTAGGGGTAGTCCACCCCAAAATTTTTATTTTTATTTTAAGGCAAAACAACGTTTGTAGGAACAGCTAGTTTGATATAGATAAGGCGAGAAGCCTTTCTACTTGAGAAAGGGTGCACCCGGACGCAGCCGACTGAATCTAGATAAGTAATGACTCTAAAGATTAATTATGAACTTTAATGTGCTGAGAATATTAATTATAGTTGACTTCCGGGGAAGGTGGGCAAGGGTGATAAATTCCCTCAGTAATGCAACCCTCTTCTGAACCAAACCTACCGGAATGTGTAGGTTTTAAGATATCAATAAGCTGATCTTTTTGGGACGTACAAACAAATTGTAGAATCATCTTGAGCATTTAATTGAATTAGTGCTAAATGGTAGTTTGTATTCACACACTACTGTGTGTGTATAAATGTGAATACTATAACTATCAGATGGCAATTGTAAGTAGCTATGACGTGGTCTAGTGTTTTGAGTAGTCATGCTCACTAAAATGTCCAGACTTGTGGCGGCGTGGTGGGCCGGGTCATTGGGCTCCCTAAAATATGGTCGAGCGCAGTGATGGCTGGCTCATATGTCATACTCGTGAACGGGAGCTGCTTGTAAAGACTGGTCTGCTCTAATCACTATGACTGATTTCCTCTTATTAATTGTTTAACCAGTTGGTTATATATTCAATATTTTTTCTATTTGAGTATTTAATTGAATTAGTGCTAATTGGTGGTTATACACACTTATACTTAAAAATGTAAACTAAGAATAAAATTATTTAAAAGAGCAACACGCAAGTTTCTTGCTCGTTCTTCTTGTGATAAACAGCTCTCCAAATGTGGTAGATTAAAAAAATGTGATAACTATTCAAAAGTGCTTCAATGTAAGTTTATTTGAATAAATCTTTTTCTATTCTATTCTAATATAAATACATACAGATTCAATGAAATAATATTTTTTAAATTTTTGTCTGTCTTGCTGGTATTTTTTATGGATGATAATGGAATGGAGCGTCAGCCTGCGCTAACGGTTTACACTGGCGGAGCACCAGTGGAGGATGATAAGATGAGCATGAGGTCAGGTCAGTTAGCCCATCGTGACAAATTCACCAGAAATTTATCACGATAGTTTCCAGGGGGAACCGCGTGGAGGTCAACCTGACATGGTACATTGCTAGCAATGGGGTCATGAGTCCACATCACTAACAATACCCTTCCCCCTGTCTTGCTGGTTAATCCGGCTAATCTCTGAAATGGTTGGACCTTTATACGGAACTTTTTTTGGCAGGTAGCTGATGTAATAAGGAGTAACTTAGGCTACTTTTATTTTAGAAAAAAATTCTAATTCACTTTTATGTTAAGTTCCACGCGGACGAAGTCGTGTGTACAGCTAGTTGTATCTTTTTTCACAAAGCATGCATTTAGTAGTTTACGTCTGTACTGAACAATACATCCGTCATACTCGTAGACGAGTGCTGCTGTAGGAACTGGTGTGGTCTAATCACTACGACCCGATTTAATCTTATTGTATATTTCATATTTTAGAGTCGAATTAGCACTAGTTGGTAGTTTATATTCATACATTTGTACTAAATCATCATCATCATCATCGCAGCCCGGAAGACGTCCACTGCTGGACATAGGCCTCCCCCAAAGATCTCCACGACGATCGGTCCTGCGCTGGTCGTATCCAATGCCTTCCAGCGATCTTGACCAGATCGTCGGTCCACCTTGCTGGAGGCCTTCCCATGCTGCGTCTTCCGGTCCGTGGTCGCCACTCGAGGACTTTACTGCCCCAACGGCCATCTGTCCTACGAGCTATGTGCCCTGCCCATTGCCACTTCAGAGTCGCAAGTCTTCGGGCTATGTCGGTCACTCTGGTTTTTCTGCGGATCTCCTCATTTCTGATTCGATCACGCAGAGTAACTCCGAGCATAGCCCTCTCCATTGCCCTCTGTGTGACTCTGAGCTAAGTAAGTAAGTAAGCTTAGTACTAAATATGTAAAGTAAAAAAAAATATTCAAAGCAACACGCAAGTTTCTTTCTCGTTCTTGTGATGAGACAGCTTTCCAAATGAGCGGCATATTTATAAAATAACAATGCCTATTAAAAAGCTTAAATTTATGTTTATTTTAAAAAAAAAATATTTATATTCTATTCAATGTAAATCTTCCTCTTGAATCACTCTATCTATTAAAAAAAATCGCTTCAAAATCCATTGTGTAGTTTTAATGATTTGAGCATACATAGGGACAGACAGCGACAGTGACTTTGTTTTATACTATGTAGTGATGATGATAATTATATGTTTTACTATCAATAATTGTATTATATTTTTTTGTATATATAATAATAATATACTATTATAATCTCAGGACAATTCACACAGCGCCATCTAGACCCAAGTTAAGCTAGCTAAAGCTTGTGTTATGGATACTAGACAACTGATACAAATACACAGATATTTTTTTTCGTAATTACATACATATTATACATAGAAAACACCCAGACAGATACAGACAATCATACTCACGAATACAAATGTTTGTGCCGTGCGAGGAATCGAACCCGCGACCATCGGATGGAAAGCGGTATGCTAGAACGCTAGACCATATAGGTCGTCATATAGAACCATAGTGTCGAATAAATATTATGACAGACAACAAAATGAAATTAATCGAGTAACAAAATAAATCAGCCATACAGCGAACTTTTAAATAATTGATTCCTAACCTAATCTAATATTAACACAATATACAGAGAATTATCAACACCAATAACAGTGACTATACGGCAATCACACTGAGGTAATTTAGTGGCTTGTCAGACGGATATAAAGCGGTTCATGAAACACGAGCTCGTTTGTCAAACGTGCTCGCAGCGGTCCGCGGCCATTAATTTAAAATGAATTAAACGATTGCATCCCTTTTAGGACAACGCTACTGTTTGCTGCAATAGACGTAACTTATGAGATATGTCGGCCATTTTACAACTCGCAGCGGTCCGCGGGTATTCATTTAAAATGAATTAAACTATTCAAAATCTACCCTGTAACATCGTAAGCACAGATTATTATATTAGAGTCCGTTAGTTTTCGGTTCCCGCATCTTTCCTTCCCCTCCCTTACCCAGTACTGAACTGACCGTACAGCGGACTTGATGCGCGCGCGCATTGTGTTGTGAATTAAAATAAATTAGAACTGTGTTAAACCTACTGTGAAACTGGAAAGCTAGCGAAGATATCTTCGAGACCCTGAAGCCCAAGAAATCCGCAGAACCATACAGGTACGTGACAGACGTTTCCACACATATTTTTCCCTATAAATATATATATAAAGTACTTTCCCTAACATTTTGGTAGCAGAGAGTAAATTCCCTAACATAAACGATTGTATCCCTTTTAGGACAAAGCTGCTATTTGTTTGCTGCAATAGACGTAACTTATGAGATATGTCGGCCATTTTACAACTCGCAGCGGTCCGCGGGTATTCATTTAAAATGAATTAAACTGTTCAAAATCTACCCTGTAACATCGTAAGAACAGATTATTATATTAGAGGCCGGTAGTTTTCGGTTCCCGCGTTTTTCCTTCCCCTCCCTTACCCAGTACTGAACTGACCGTACAGCGGCCTTGACGCGCGCGCGCATTGTGTTGTGAATTAAAATAAATTAGAACTGTGTTAAACCTACTGTGAAACTGGAAAGCTAGCGAAGATATCTTCGAGACCCTGAAGCCCAAGAAATCCGCAGAACCATACAGGTACGTGACAGACGTTTCCACACATATTTTTCCCTATATATATATATATAAAGTACTTTCCCTAACATTTTGGTAGCAGAAAGTAAATTTCCTAATATAAACGATTGCATCCCTTTTAGGACAAAGCTGCTGTTTGTTTGCTGCAATAGACGTAACTTATGAGATATGTCGGCCATTTTATAACTCGCAGCGGTCCACGGGTATTCATTTAAAATGAATTAAACGATTGCATCCCTTTAGGACAAAGCTGCTCTTTGTTTGCTGCAATAGACGTAACTTATGAGATATGTCGGCCATTTTACAACTCGCAGCGGTCCGCGGGTATTAATTTAAAATGAATTAAATGATTGCATCCCTTTAGGACAAAGCTGCTGTTTATTTGCTGCAGGCATAATTTATAGGATATGTCGGCCCTTTTACATTTCAATTGTCGTTGTAATGAGTAAACCGCAGCGAAATGAGATCGAATAGCGTTTTAGTAAATTATAGTCTTTGTGAATTTTACTTTGTACTGTTATAATCTTATATATAAAATTCTCGTGTCACAATGTTAGTTACCATACTCCTTTGAAACCGCTTCATTGATTTTTATGAAATTTTATATGCTTATTCAGTAGGTCTGAGAATCGGCTACTGTCTATTTTTCATACCCTTAAGTGATAAGGGTTGTCCACTACTAACATAATTTTTTATTTTAAGGACAAAATTTTTTATTTCGATTTTTTCATAGTGTGTCATTAAAAAATACACACAACCCTAAATTTTCACCCTTCTATCACCAACCCCTACTTTTTTAAAGCGTTATTAATTTATATGGCCAAACAATGTTTGCCGGGACAGCTAGTAATTACATATCTATATATATATAACTCAAAGGTGACTGACGTAGTGATCTATCAACGCGCAGCCCAAACCACTGGACGGATCGGGTTGAAATTTGCCATGCAGGTAGATGTTATGACGTAGGCATCCGCTAAGAAAGGATTTTAATTAATTCTACCCCCAAGGGGATAAAATAGGGGATGAAAGTTTGTATGAAACTTTGTCAATTTTAAACTGATCGGGCTAAGACTTTGCATGCATAAATCTACTATAACGTAGGCATCCCCTAAGAAAGGATTTTGATTAATTCTACCCCCAATGAATCTGTATTATTGTAAACACGTACAACATTTATTTGAAAGGAATACGAGCTAAGTTTCTTGTCAGTTCTTCTCATCTCGACATCATTCCGAAATGACGGTAGATTTGACATATCATAGAGTCTGTAATAGACCTAGAGTTGAATTTGAATTATATATCAAAAAAGTTTTAATAATAAAAATCATTGCGAACACGGACATTGTAGCAATTCGTGTGTATGTCCCTCCTTAGTGATATAGCGAGTTGGCCCAGACGGAGCAGTATTTCGCTGGCTAGATTGCTTTTGGGAAAATATCGCGCTTTGCATACATAATGACGGAAATTGTTAAAGATTGCACTGTTAATATCTTTGTTATGTTACTCCAGCTGTCCACCAGGTTCCTTCGCCATTCCTCGAGTAAAAGGAGTTATTAGACAATTAAAAAAAAAAGAAATTATTGAATGTAAAAACATTTGTTATTCTAAAAGATAGGACGCGAATACTGTTTAAGGAGTCGTGATTAAATAAGAGAGAAATTCAGAGGCAAATATACTTACATACCTTTGCTTCTCAATGTATAGTATATACTCAAATATTCTATACTAGCTAACCACCCCAACTTCGCAAGGGTGTACATTTCTTATACATATAAACCTTCCTCTTGAATCACTCTATATTTAAAAAAAAAAACACTTCAAAATCCATTACTTAGTTTAAAAGATTTAAACAGCAAGGGTAGATACATATAAACCTTCCTCTTGAATCACTCTATCTATTTAAAAAACCGCTTCAAAATCCGATACCTAGTTTTAAAGATTTATGCGGACGGACAGCGACAGCGACTTTTATTTTATACTATGTAATTATAAATGATGTACGCAGAAATCTACACTTATTCCAAATAAACAGCCATATTCATAACATTAATACTAGATTTAAAGACAAACTTGCTGTTACTAAATATCGTGGAAAAAGTCCATGGGTTTATGGGAATGGGTATAAAAATTTACAATATGGTACCAAAGAATATACTAGAATTACCTTAAAAAAAAATTAAAACATCTGCTAAATGATTACTTAAATGACAAACGTCCATTGCAATAGAGATTCATGCACGGGATTTTCATTTAATGTTAGACATAGACACCTATATGAAGGTACAATGTAATAAAAGGGCTGTAAAAAAAGTAATTCAGTTGAGTTTCTTGAAAGTTCTTCTCAATTGGATCTGTACTGAACTGGATGGCAGAGAAAAATATTAATACAAAAACTTGGCTAAAGTGACATATATAAATAAATAATTTTGGGATCACATTTTATAAGCTCCTTTAGCAATAATCTTAGTATAATAAATAGTATTTTTTATAATAATAGTGGATAATGAATGGGCACTAGTGGAGACGCAGCGTGGGAAGGCCTCCAGCAAGGTGGACCGACGATCTGGTCAAGATCGTTGGAAGGCATTGGATGCGACCAGCGCAGGACCGATCGTCGTGGAGATCTTTGGGGGAGGCCTATATCCAGCAGTGGACGTCTTCCGGGCTGCGATGATGATGATGATGATGACTAGTGGAGGAGGTTGACAGATGGACATGAGGTCAGGTCAATTAGCCCATTGTAAAATTTTAACTACAATTAAAGTACCTTAACACAAACTCTGCTAATCTTGGGTCTACATGATGCTGTGTGAATTGTCATAAATAATAACTAGCTACTCGCCCCGGCTTCGTACGGGTGTACATGTATTATATATATATATATATAAACCTTCCTCTTGAATCACTCTATCTATTAAGAAAACCGCTTCAAAATCCGTTGCGTAGTTTTAAAGATTTAAGTGTAAGTAAAGTGTAACAAAGTCGCTGTCGCTGTCTATGGACAGACAGCGACAGCGACTTTGTTTTATACTATGTTATGATGATATATATATCTCAAAAACACGGCCAACGGAACAAAGCAAAAATAAATAGATGTGTAGCTACACAAAAGGGAATGATGAACACAGTTTGTCGACGCGGCGTGGCGTTCACTTCCTTTGATTTATTTTTACTAGGGGTTAGTGCTTTTTAGGGGTCGCTTAACGATGGGGAAAACCTTTAAGAAATCTTAAATTTCTTAGCTAGATTTTATGTCACAAGTAGAGTAAATAAATAGATATTTACTGTTTTAAACTTGACGCGGTAGCTGCATCCGCGACTACGTCTCGTGGAATTTAACTTTACTTTTTTAAATAAAAGTAGCCTAAATTACTCCTTATTACATCAGCTACCTGGCAAAAAAGTCCCGTTAAAATCGGTCCAGCCATTTCAGAGATTAGCCGGAACAAACAGACAGACAGACAGAGAAAAATTAGAAAAGTAAAAAGTAGTTTTTTGGTGTAAGTACGTATTTATATTCATATGCATGTAAAAAACGGTTTTTTCAATATTACAAACAGACACTCCAATTTTATTTATATGTATAGATTAGAAAAAATCACGGGATCTTACCATGTTTTATATTCATTGAGATCCGGATATTTCGGGAGTGTTGCAACCGTCATGATCACGGGTAAACTGATCTGAACTGATGTAGTCCATCGTCCAATTCAAACGGGGATATAATTACGACGGCCTGAGCCGAGGTTCGAACCCCTAGTGGTGCTCTCACTAAAGTCGTATCCGTCAGGCGGGAGTTGGCCTTCAGCCGCTCCATAAGTTAGGATTAGGGTTTGGAGTGTCATTTGCACTCGCCTCCTATCGTCCGGTGAAGCTGTAAAGGCCAGCTGCAGACAACAACATCACAGTAGTCCGGAAAAAACTGAACAATACTGGTAGAGATCATGTGAAACAAATATTCCTAAAGGCAATAAAAATAAATAAATATTAGGAACGAATTAACGAAAAATAGCTGTATTAATTTATGTGAGGTCGAAGTGGTAGCGATAGGTTTAACAGTGAAATATCTCTAAAATCTTTTGAAAGATCTTCACATCTTGTCGTGGATATTGGAACGTTTATCTACAGCTGCTCTAGCAGGCCACATGTCTAGAAATTAGATCAGCTTATCCAAAGCTGCACTAGCAGGTACCTACCAGATTTATCTGGGCAGGGAGAGAAATATGAGCGGTGAAGGTAAGTGTTGACTCACGCCGGCAAGTGACCCCTTAAACTTACACTCGAGTTCGAGTCCCGGGAACTGCTCAGAGTTTCTCTGTCACACAATAGACCTGGCATCCGCACGGTGAATCCATGGAGTGTTAATAATAATCGACCGGGAGGAAATGGGATTGTTAGTAATGTGGACTGATGATCTTATTGCTAGCAACCATATCAGGTTGACCTCAACGCGGTTCCCCCTGGAAACCATCGTGATAAAATCTTGGTGAAATTGTCACGATGGCTAACTGACCTGACCTCATGCTCATCTTATCATCCTTCACTTCAGGTGGGTGCACCATTCCATTATCATCCATAAAAAAAAATATCAATAAGAATCGAGCAATAACTCTGATTTCTTTATTCTGTGTATATGACCCTGCCTTATTAGTATTCTAACAATGTCATGGAATACAAGAAAGATTGATTTCGTAATTACCTTTTAACGAACTAGGCTATCTCATTATATTCCAGCAATAGAAATGAAACGAGTGAATTTCTTTAACCATCTATGAGGGCAGCATAGATTATTAGGTTGGACGTCTTTATAACATCCTCGTCCGGGAGTTTAGTAATCTTTCTCTACCCTGTATGGATAAAAAACTAATTTCCTTTGTCACTTCATTCGTTAACATACAATTACTGGTATTTATTTATTTATGTACTCTTTATTGCACTAGGAAAATTACATTAATAGAGTAATTAAATTTTTTTTTTTTTATCTCAGGACAATTCACACACCGCCATCTAGACCCACGTTAAGCTACCTAAAGCTTGTGTTATGGGTACTAGATAACTGATACAAGTACATAGATATTTTTTTTTTCGTAAATACATACATATTATACATGGAAAATACCCAGACCGATACAAACAATCATACTCATGAATACAAATGTTTGTGCCGTGCGTAGAATCGAACCCGCGACCATCGGACGTAAAGCGGTGTGCTAGACCGCTCAAAATTAAAGGGTACAAAAGGCGGCCTTGCAATCTCTTCCAAGCAACCTTTGGGTAGAGGAGAAAAGACAAAAGGTGGGAGGTGGCACTAGAATAGAAGAGAAAAAAAAACATAATAATGACAAATTAATAATAATGAATAACATAACATATTACATATATATACATACATACATAACAACGTGCAATAAATAGATACAACATATGGGACACAGTTACCTAGATACATCAAAATAATAATTGCATTTAATAATGTCTAGTAAGACAAATTCAATATTGTCTACTAAGCACTGCTGTGTCTAAACTGTGTCACCCCACCTTACATTTTCCTACTTTTATTTAGTATATAAGATCATTATTTCTATGTACACATTGTCAGTTTATCATCATCTATAATATACATCGTCTCGACCAACTACAGAGTATCATTCACCCGCAACAGTGGTGACTCCGACGTTATCTGGCCGACGTGGTCGAGACGATATCATAAAACAATGCAAGCAGCAAGTAACTGTGATACACGCATAGGAATACCTACTAGTAATATAACAATGATGATGGTGTAGTTATAATCTATATATTTGATTTGTAAACTTTATTTCTATTTATACAATATATCTCATGTATGCTATGTGTTTGTAATTGTTGAATAAAGAACTTACCTATCTCTCTATTTTAGATTAGTTCAGATCCTGCAGTATTATAAATCTCTGCAAGTTCATAAGATGATACAATGTGTTCCATAAATATGTTTTGAATTTGTATATAAACTCGCTCGTCAATGCGATTGTAATGGATCGGTACTATGTGTATATGTACTGTATGGGTGTCTAAATGATGAAAACATGTAATTTATAATAATACATTATTGTGCAGTTGCGAAACTATCAACAGACAAATTAAGAGAATAATTTAAACGTATCAAAAAGAACTTCTATAAATTTAAAAGTAATATAAGTATAATCAGTGTTTGACTAAAAATCAGGGATGTTAGGGTACTCCGTAGCCGTAACCGAAAGTATCGGATATCCGATATAAGAAAATATCCGTAACCGTAACCGAATCCGAAATAAAAATTTCGTATAATATTGGATCGGGGCGGAGCCTAACACAGATACGTTATGTAGCCATTTTATTATCTATTTGTATACTGTTGAAATTCCTTAAAAAATTAATATCCGTAACCGAAATTATCCGAAATTAACGGATAATCCGAAATAATGTCATATCCGTATCCGTATCCGGTATAATAATCATTTCTATATCCGAAACCTATCCGTATCCGAAATTTCATTTCCATAACATCCATGCTAAAAACTATCAGTATAAATAGCTTCCGATTGCGCGTGTTCTTTCTGAAACATGATTTATTTAAAACTAGCTGACCCTCAAAATTAAATATGCCATAGGTTTTTATATTATACGCAATAAATTTCTGCTATCAGCAGTTTGAATTGGAACATAAAATTGTTGTTTTTACTATTTATATGCAATTCCTTCATATTGTATCACCGTTTAAACATGCCTTGGACTTCGAATATTTCAAGACTAAGATTAGCCAAATCGGTTCAGCCGTTTTCGAGTTGTAGTGAGACTAACGAACAGCAACTCATTTATAAATATACTAGCTGTACCCGCGACTTCGTCCGCGTAAATAATGAAAAAATATTTAACTCAATTAACACAATATAAGTCAAATAAATAAGTTTCATCGTTTTAGCTTCAAAAATGATAAAAAGTAAAAATAAATATTTAATCAATAGGCTAAATATAAATTTCAAACTTCTAGCTTTAAATATGACGATACATCTATATAACCTTGGATCTACCCTTTTAATCCTCTTGCAACCCTTTTTCACATTAAAAAGTAACCTATGTCCTTTCTCAGGATCTAGTCTATCTATGTCTGTTTCAAATTTCAATTTAAATCGGTTCAGTATTTTTGGCGTGTAAGCGAGACAAACAGATAAAGTTACTTTCACATTTATAATATCAGTAAGGTATTTAATAAACTAACCCTAAAAAGACAAAGAAAAAAGTTTAATCGTTCTAGCTTCCACAACCACACAAACAGCAAATTTCCACAATAACTTTCATTCTCTATTTTATTTTACTACCCCCCCTCCCCCTAAGAGTAAACATTTTACAAACATTGAATATCATATTTATTGATATTTAAACAACAGCCTAAAAATGAGTCTCAAACTTCTAGTTTTAAAAAATGACGATTCTTCCATACAGCCTACCATTGCAACCCCCTTACAATCCTTTTTTCACATTCAAAAGTACCCTATATTCTTTGTCCGGGTGTAAACTAACTGTGTACCAAATTTCATTTAAATTTTTATTTTGTTTTGGAGCGTAAGACTGACAGAAAGACAAACAGAGTTACTTTCACAGTTATAACATTAGTGGGGTTTTTAAAAATCTACCCCAAAAGAACCAATGAAAATAGTTTCATCGTTCTAGTTTCAAAAATTACGAATTTACATAATAACTATCATCCCCTACTTTATTTTACCCCCTTAAGGGTAATTTTTTTACAAACAATGAATGTCGTATTTATTTATATTTAATCAACAGCCTCAAAAATAAGTTTCAAGCTTCTAGCTTCAAAAATGACGATTTTACATAAAAACTTGCATCTCCTATTTTATTTTACCCCCTTAAGGGTATTTGTTTTTACAAACAATGAATGTCATAAGTATTTATATTTAATCAACAGTCTCAACAATAAGATTCAAGTTTCTAGCTTCAAAAATGACGTGTTTACATAAAAACTTGCATCCCCTATTTTATTTTACCCCTTGAGGGTAATTTTTTTACAAACAATGAATGTCATATGTATTTATATTTAATCAACAGCCTCAAAAATAAGTTTCAAGCTTCTAGCTTCTAAAATGACGATTTTACATAAAAACTTGCATCCCCTATTTTATTTTACCCCCTTAAGGGTATTTTTTTTTACAAACAATGAATGTCAATGTATTTATATTTAATCAACAGTCTCAACAATAAGATTCAAGCTTCTAGCTTCAAAAATGACGTGTTTACATAAAAACTTGCATCCCCTATTTTATTTTACCCCCTTAAGGGTAATTTTTTTACAAACTATGAATGTCATATGTATTTATATTTAATCAACAGTCTCAACAATAAGTTTAAGCTTCTAGCTTCAAAAATGACGAATTTACATAAAAACTTGCATCCCCTATTTTATTTTACCCCCTTAAGGGTAATTTTTTACAAACATTGAATGTCATTTTTATTTATATTTAATCAACAGTCTCAAAAATAAGTTTCAAGCTTCTAGCTTCAAAAATGACGATTCTTCCATACAATCTTTCATCCCCCTTTTAACCCCTTACAACCCTTTTTTCGCATTAAAAAGTAGCCTATATCCGTTCTCAGGGTCTAGACTATCTGTATACCAAATTTCATTCAAATCGGTTCAGTAGTTTTGGCGTGAAAGCGAGACAGACAGACAGAGTTACTTTCACATTTATAATATTAGTTTTTGTCGCAGCACAAAAATATATTTTTATCGTACAAATAATAATTTTACAGTATTAATCTACAAACCAACATTTTGTTTCTTACAATCAGCTAAATAATTTAAATAGTTCCATAATATATGGCATAATGAAAAGATCATTTATTTTATAAAAAAGACAGTTAGTTTTTATTTTAGTGAAAAATAAGAAAATTCTATTTTGATACAACAACCATATATTTATTAATACCTATACTTTATTAATTTTGTGTTAATGCTTTTTAAATAAACACCCACACATTATTTCTGTATAACCTACAAAAATGGGTAAATAATTTAATTTCGGATAGTGCCACACCACAACATTCTTTAAAAAATGTAAATAATAAAATGTGAAGAAATTGTGATTGTTATTAAGTTTTTTTTTTTAAGTTTGTCAGAACAGGGAATCAACATTTGACATTTATTATTATTTAACATTGGACATTGACTTTAATTTTTGTAATTTATATTGTAAAACTTTAAGTTGGGCTAAACTGGGCTTGTATCCAGAGCCGTAAAACAAATTGATAAAAAAATCGCCAAATTTGTCTCGCAATCGGCCAATTTCAGGTTTAAAGAAAAAACACATACACATGATATACGATTTTATCATAAAAAAGTGTCAAAAACAATATTTTCACTAAACGTCAACGTCATGTTTCCGGCAAGATCTTTCGTTTTACATTATGTTATCTGTGGTTTTGTTCTCTGTGATGGATACCTTATTGGCGCAAACGCACGCGATGTGTTGATTGGTTGTTAGCTAGTGAAATGAAAAGATGGCGAATGGCGCAAACGCACGCGATGTGTTGATTGGTTGTTAGCTAGTGAAATGAAAATATGACGAATAAGGATTCAACCGCATAAAGATAACCTTGTATTTCCATTTTGAACCCCTTACAACCCTTTTTTCGCATTAAAAAGTAGCCTATGTCCATCCTCGGCGTCTAGACTATCTGCGTACTAAATTTCATTTAAATCGGTTCAGTAGTTTTGGCGTGAAAGCGAGACAGACAGACAGACAGACAGACAGACAGACAGAGTTACTTTCGCATTTATAATATTAGTAAGGATATAACTCAAAGGTGACTGACTGACATAGTGATCTATCAACGCACAGCCCAAACCACTGGATCGGGCTGAAATTTGGCTTGATGATTTTGATTAATTCTACCCCCAAGGGGATAAAATAGGGGGTGAAAGTTTGTATGAAACTTTGCCAATTTTAAACCGATCGGGCTGTGACTTTGCATGCATAAAGCTACTATGACCTAGGCATTCCCTAAGAAAGGATTTTGATAAATTCCACTCCTAAGGGGATAAATTAACGCGAGCGAACCCGCGGACAAAAGCTACTATATATATATAATAGAAAGAGTCATATTACATATATCTAGGTCAGTGAATGCACCAGTTATGGTCACAGCTGTTAAAGAAAAACTGTAACATTTTCACGCGTCACTGTTCACTTTACAGAACCCTAGTCGAGTCGAGTTTCCCTGGCCTAAGCGAGGGGAAGAAATAATTCCTGCCGGATTAAATAATGTCAATAAAGGACGGCGCCGTTATTTGTTCCGGAGCGATAGAATAAAAACAGTTTTGCCAGTCACCGGCCGATTTCCAGCTTTCTGAATGCAGACTGTTTTGGTATTTTATGAAGGAAAACAAAGATTACATCGACTGCAGCGAACTTGTTTTGTTTGGACAATAAATCTTTGAGTTCCCTCCGTTGAAAATATCAACCAATTTTTCGGTATTCTTTAAGGATAAAACTTATTGAATGTTCAATTTTATGGAGAGTATTATTTTTATGGAAATCATATTTTCGTAATTTTAGTGTGATGCTGACAATAAAATTGTTGAAATATTGGTTCGGAAATGTTTTTTATTACTCGTTGATTGGTGCTCAAATATTGTTGTGAAGGCCTCTGAAGTCTAGTTAGAATAGAATAGAATAGAAAATGATTTATGCAAATAAACCTACATTGAAGCACTTTTCAATAGAAGGCACATTTTTTTTCATCTAACGCTCATTCGGAAAGCTGTCTCATCACAAGAAGAACGAGTATAAAACTTGCGTGTTGCACTGTTAAATAATTTTATTGTTACTTACATTTTTAAGTAGAAGTGTGTGAATACAAACTATCAATTAGCACTAATTCAATTAAATATTCAAATATAGAAAATATTAAATACACAACCAACTGTTTGGGCAACTAAATAAGAGTAAATCAGTCGTAGTGATTAGAGCAGACCAGTAGCTACAAGCAGCACTCGTTCACGAGTATATCTGATGAGCCAGCCATCACTGCGCTCGGCCATATTTTAGGGAGCCCGATGACCCGGCCCACCACGCCGCCACATGTCTGGACATTTTAGGAAGCATGACTACTCAATACACTAGACCCCGTTATAGCTACTTAAAATTGCCATCTGTTAGATGATCTAGTGGTTTAACACACGCCTTACTTCCAATAGTCGCGGGTTTAATTCCTCCCACGATACAAATAGTGTTCATTCTAAAAAGAGATATTACATACATATATATACAGCATAGGTAAAAAATTATAAGTACTTGATCAAATTCAAAATATCTTTATTCATGTAGGTCTATTACAGACTCTTATGATATATCAAATCTATCGTCAGTTCGGAATGATTTCAAGATGAGAAGAACTGACAAGAAACCCAGCTCGTATGTTTTTCAAATAAATGTTGTATATGTTTACAATAATACAGATTCATTTTTAAATTCAAACTTGGCAGAATAGGGTGACTATCAGCAAAAGCAATAGTCTAATCAGTGTTCGTAACCCGAACAGACCAGTCTCCACAAGCAGCACTCGTTCACGAGTATGGCGGATGATCTACAATTTTCAATTGGTAAATGACCAATGAAATTGTGTATTTACATTTTTTTTAATACATGAGAAAAAGAACCCAAAGCATCTGCGAATTCCGGTTAGATTAAATTAATTAGGGCGAAATAGGTCGCCCTAACCGTAAACGAGATGGGGCCTGCCCTACAACATCTATAGGGCGGGCCGACGCCGTCGGAGCCGGGGTGGAAATGCACATGCGAATCCCCTATATCCGGCATAGGCGCTCGTAGGTAACCGTGTGGTTTTTGGTGAGTACAAATCTCACAAACCGCCCCGCCCTCCCTCCGGCGGGATGTGGTCTTTCAAAGATATTCCACACGTTAAAAAAAAAGGGGAATTGCAAGTACGTGAAATAAAATGATAATGAATAGACATACGATCAATCACAACTGAGCATATCTGTTGGTAACTTATTGAAATGGAGAACTTTCGATTTTGTATACGCAATAAAACACATTTTCGTATCATATTTTTATCAAAGTTTCACAGCGCTACGGGTTCCCGGGGGAAAAACTTCGGGAAGCGAATTCGCCGTGAGGATATTTTATACTCACAATATCGGATGTTGGTTCTCTCCGGGCGTTTTTTGGACTTCTTTACAAAGTTTTCTATATATATATATATGTAGGTGTAACAGCGAACAACAAAGAAACAAAACAATAACAATAATAATCTCAGGACAATTCACACAGCGCCATCTAGACCCAACTTCATCTAGCTAAAGCTCGTGTTATGGGTACTAGGTAACTGATACAAATACATAGATATTTTTTTTTTCGTAAATACATACATAGAAAATACCCAGACCGATACAAACATCATACTCCGAACAGAACCTCTTGTTATTTTGACGTTTTAACTAGTGAAAATGTTATTTTTATATCTACTAATGCATGTATAATTTACACAGGTGATCGGCGAGCATAGCTAGTCTTTTATAAAGCGATTTATATTTTTTTTTTATAAAAAGATATACTTTTAGCTCAGTCCTGATGCGACACAATTCGATTAAACTAGGGACTTGGTAGGGATTGGTCTGCTCTGATAACCATTACTGATTTATTTTATTACTCAAGTAATTTATTAATTTATTGCATCTTTACTATTTGGCAGTATGTATTCAAAGAAAATTCTTAAAAATATAATTCTGAACAACAACCGTCAAAATCGGTCCAACCATTTCAGAGATTAGCCGGAACAAACAGACAGACAAACAAAAATTGTAAAAAATGATATTTTGGTATATGTACCAGGGATGTTATGGATATGAAATTTCGGATACGGATAGGTTTCGGATATAGGAACGATTATTATACCGGATATGGATACGGATGCAGATATGACATCATTTCGGATTATCCGTTAGTTTCGGATAATTTCGGTTACGGATATGTTTCGGATATAGGAATGATTATTATACCGGATACGGATACGGATGCGTATATGAAATTATTTCGGATTATCCGTTACTTTCGGATAATTTCGGATATAGGTAAATTAATTTTCTAAGGAATATGAAAAGTAAAATACAAATAGCTAATGAAATGGTTACATAATGTGTCTCAATTAGGCTCCGCTCCTATCCGATAGTATCCGATACTTTTATTTAGGATTCTGTTACGGTTACGGATATATTTTCATATCGGATTTCCCATAGTTTCGGTTACGGTTCCGGAGCTCCGTAACATCTAGTATGTACAGTATTTGTATTCATATGCATGTTGTATAAAACGGTTATTTCAATATTACAAACAGACACTCATTTTATTTACATGATTGATGATAATGGACTGACAATATGTAGGTACATAAAAATATTGGTATATACACTAAATGACAATAGGAAAATGTAAGGTGGGGTGACACAGTTTAGACACAGCAGTGCTTAGTAGACAATATTGAATTTGTCTTACTAGACATTATTAAATGCAATTATTATTTTGATGTATCTAGATAACTGTGCGTCATAGATGTAGATACAATTATTGAACTCCAAACTCCATGACATTATTAAATGCAATTATTATTAATTGAACCAGTTGGTTATGTGTTCAATATTTTTTTCTTTTTGAGTATTTAATTGAATGTGCTAATCGTGGTTTGTATTCACACACTTAAACTTAAATTGTAGATACATTATTTAAAAGAGCAACACACAAGTTTCTTGCTTGTTCTTCTTGTGATGAGACAGCATTCCGAATGAGCTAGATTAAAAAAAAATAAAAATGTTATGACTATTCAAAAGTGCTTCAATGTAAGTTTATTTGAATAAATGATTTTCTATTCTATTCTATTCTATTCTACTGCACCACAAACCGCTGATATCAATTAGTTCGGTGCCCGTTCGAGTCCCGGCCGATGTGGCTGCAAGTTTGCACGTTAGTTTGTTGTTTATTGGAGTTGAGGCAACTCGTTAAATTGAACTATATTGTTACAACTCGGTGATTTCATATGCTATTAAAACTGATTAAAATACATAAAGTTTTATGGTCTGGAATTCATTGATTGTTTATAACTATATATATAACTCAAAGGTGACTGATTGACTGACATAGTGATCTATCAACGCACAGCCCAAACCACTGGACGGATCGGGCTGACATTGGACATGTAGGTAGATGTTATGACGTAGGCATCTGCTAAGAAAGGATTTTGATAAATTCCATCCGTAAGGGGATAAATTAATGCGAGCGAAGCCGCGGGCTGAAGCTAGTGCTCCATAAGAACTATTACGTATACGAATAAATCGATCGATCAAAAACTCGTAGACAATCTATACATATAAATAAAATTGGAGTGTCTGTTTGTAATATTGGAATAACCGTTTTTTTACTACCAGCATATGAATATAAATATACGGTATATATACCAAAATATTTATTTTATAATTTTTGTCTGTCTGTCTGTCTGTCTGTCTGTCTGTTTGTTCCGCCTAATCTCTGAAATGGCTGGACCGATTTTGACGGGACTTTTTTTTAGCAGGTAGCTAATTTAATAAGGAGTAACTTAGGCTACTTTTATTTTAGAAAAATAAAGTTAAATTCCACGCAGACGAAGTCGCGGGAACAGCTAGTAGCAAATATAATACACGTATCTTGTTCTGCTAATGGCTTCGATGAACATCAACCTTTGGTAATCTGGTCGTTGAATGGTCAGGTGAGGTCGAATACAGAGATGATTTTCAAACAGATGAACATACAGTCGCGCCGTAATCATGTACATATACAACTGGGTGCAGTGTAGCTTGTACTACTGTTTAAAAGAGCAACACAAGTTTCTTGCTTATTCTTCTTGTGATGAGACAGCCTTTCGAATAAGCGGTAGATTTAAAAAAAAATTGTTGACTATTCAAAAGTGCTTAAATTAAGTTTATTTGAATAAATGATTTTCTATTCTATTCTATTCTACTATTGCTATGCGTTGCGAGTAATTAACCAGAGATGTTATGGATATGGAATTTCGGATACGGATAGGTTTCGGATATAGGAATGGTTATTATACCGGATACGGATGCGGATATGAAATTATTTCGGATTATCTGTTAGTTTCGGATAATTTCGGTTAGGGATATTCATTTTTTAAGGAATTTTAAAAGCAAAATACAAATGTTTAATATAATGTTTACATACCGTGTCTCAATTAGGCTCCGCTCCTATCCGATATTTACGGATATTTACCGATTCGGTTACGGTTTCGGATATTTTATTATATCTGATATCCGATAATTTCGGTTACGGTTACAGAACTCCTTAACATCCCAGTAAAAACATCGATATTGAGGGTATATAAAGAAAACTAACGATATAATTAATCTAGAAAGTTCGACGAAACATAGTGGATACTACTGAAATCCTTCCTTTTCGAGGAAATTCCTCAGTTACGTTTGTTTTATTTCCGTGTTTATTTAGTACATAAAAGGGACCGGTTAGTACATTTAGTACAGACTTTCTTTTAATAAAAAAGAAGATACTCTATTTCCGTGGACACGGATACTTGGAACCTATAGTGAAGGTCGTATAGTTACACAACAACCTACATATTGCCAATTATACCTTTAACTAGCTTTTGTCCGCGGCTTCGCTCGCGTTAAGAAGTAGGTATTATTATTAATTAGGTATAGTTTTTGCGGCTTTACTTTTGTTTCCTTTCTTAGGGGATGTCTACGTCATAGTAGCTTTATGGATATATACAGTCTCAGCCCTTTATCTCTATTTTATCCCCTTAGGGGTGGAATTTATCAAAATCCTTTCTTAGGGGATGACTATGTCATAGTAGCTTTATGCATACAAAGTCTCAGCCCTATTGGTTTGAAATTGACAAAGTTTCATACAAACTTTCATCCCTTATTTTATCCCCTTAGGGGTGGAATTCATCAAAATCCTTTCTTAGCGGATGCCTACCTCATAACATCTACTTGCATGCCAAATTCAGCCCGATCCGTCAACTGGTTTGGGCTGTGCGTTGATAGATCACTATGTCAGTCATCTTTGAGTTATATATATTTAGATAAGGTCGAAAGGACTAAGTTAAGGTCAAACGTCAAAGTTTGTCAACAAATTGACTAAATGCAGCCATTTAGTCAAGTCAAGAAGTTGGTGCATGCTATTTGCAGATGACATTGTGCTCGTTGGTAAGGAGGGAGCTGATATACAGAGTAGATTGGTGATGTGAATGCTAAAGCTGGAAAGCGGTGACTTAAAAATTAGTGATTCCAAAACGGAAGAAGATACAAGAAGAGCACCCTGGTGCATGCTATGACAATGCAGATGACATTGTGCTCGTTGGTGAGGAGGGAGCTGATATACAGAGTAGATTGGTGATGTGAGTGCTAAAGCACGGAAGAAGATACAAGAAGAGCACCCTGGTGCATGCTATGACAGTGCAGATGACATTGTGCTCGTTGGTGAGGAGGGAGCTAATATACAGAGTAGATTGGTGATGTGAATGCTAAAGCACGGAAGAAGATACAAGAAGAGCACCCTGGTGCATGCTATGACAGTGCAGATGACATTGTGCTCGTTGGTGAGGAGGGAGCTAATATACAGAGTAGATTGGTGATGTGAGTGCTAAAGCTGGAAAGCGGTGTCTTAAAAATTTGTGATTCCAAAACGGAAGGAGATACAAGAAGAGCACCCTGGTGCATGCTATATGCAGATGACATTGTGCTCGTTGGTGAGGAGGGAGCTGGGATATAGAGTAAACTGGTGATGTGGCAGCTAAAGCTGAAAAGCGGTGGCTTAAAAATTAGTGATTCCAAAACGGAATACTTGTTTTGTGATTTTGTCGGTCTTTCCGGCTCTGCAGCCATATCACTAAATGGAGCTCCATTACCGATCTCTCCTCCAAAGCAATGGTAAATTAGACAGGACCATAAAGCACAGAATTAACTCAGGATGAATGAAGTGGCGGCAGGTTACGGCAACGACGTGTGACTCGCGTGTTCTCCTTAGGGAATAAAATTACAAGACCATAATCCGGCCTGCTGTCTTGTACGGATCAGAGTGCTGGCTCGTAAAGGCGACGGATGAAAGACGCATTTCAGTTGCATGCAGTCAAGCAACTGAAATGCGAAAGATGTGTGGTGTGATGAATACATTAGAGGAAGTATGAAAATGGCGCCGGTGTCGGAGAGGTTGAAGAGTAATCGTCTATCATGGTATGGACATGTAATGCGTAGGAATGAAGATAATATTTGAAAGAAGGTGTTACATATGAATGTGGATGGTTATAAGGGCAGAGGAAGGCCGAAAAAGAGATGGATGGACTGTGTGAAAGATGATATGGTAAGGAAGTAAATAACGAGATGACTGCGAACAGGGTTGAATGGAAGTGAATGGAAGAGAAAAACATATTACGCCGGACCCAAATAAATGGGATAAGGAAGAAGCAGATGACGATGTACACCCGGATGAAACCGGGGCAAGTAGGTAGTTTGTTATAATCAATCAATTTTATTTTTTTATTTATTCATTTATTTCAGGCAACTAGGCCCATATTATAAATACCTTATAGACTAACATACATATAATATAATATTTAAAAACTAATACAATGATATTGTCTGTGTGATCAAGGTACTGAAGACGGCAATCTGCCACGGTAGCGCCGATATACCACACCTTTCGGCCAGTAGTCCTTTTTCATGAAGGTGGGCAGCAAGTTTACTACGCCGTCTTTTTATAGCATCGAGATGAACTATATGGCACTGAATAAAATACAAACAAACAAATAAATATTAAATTTTATTTATTGGATATATCAACCTTAAAATTTAGTTACGACTGTGGTTCAGTTGATTCTAAAATATAGTTTAATGTATGGAGGTATATAAGCCGATTTATAGACAGCAGAGTTCCGATTTATGGACCATATAGCAAAACTGCTGAGTGTACGAGAGTGTATTTTAAATTTTAGATACATTTTAGATGAATAGAATAATAATGTTTATTTATTTAGAACTAGCTGCAGACTTTGTCCGTGTGGAAATAACCTTTAATTTTCAAAAATAATATTTCTAAAATGAAAATAGCCTAAGTTTTGCAATATTGAAATAACCGTTTTTTACTACATGCATATGAATATAAATACAGTACATGCACCAAAATAACATTTTTTACAATTTTTGTCTATCTGTTTGTCTGTCTGTTTGTTCCGGCGAATTTCTGAAATGGCTAGACCGATTTTGACGGGACTTTTTTTGGTAGGTACCGGATGTAATAAGGAGTAACTTAGGCTACTTTCGTTTTAGAAAAATAAAAGTAGCCTTTCGGTTTTTGTGAAATTTCACGGACGAAGTTGTGGGTCCAGCTAGTTACAAACAAAAAATTAATAATGCGAGAAACAACGGATGTTCATTGGAGGAAAATTAGTAGTAAAATTATAGTAGATTTTCTTTAAAACGTAAATTTCGAGAATATTATTCCAATATGTAACCTTTCTATTATATATATAATAGAATGTATATTATCTTATATATTGCTTTTTAGTGTGTACATTTTCTAAGTTATAATTTTCTTTTTTTTTTCTCTTCCTTTTTTTCGTTAGTATCTATTTCTTATCTTTTGTTACGTTCACTCTCTGTTTTCACTGTTTCATTGTCAGACTATGTTATATGATATGTATATAGTATATTTGATTTATATATTTTATTTCATATTTATTTATATATTATATATATATATATATATATATGTGTTACATGTATTTACTTTTAGTATATGTATTTTTTTTTGACCTATTGTTTTTATTGAATATATTTGCACCGCCTACAGTTTTTCTCTGCACAGCCTGTGGTTGACTGGTAGAAAAGTAAGGCGTTAGTCCGCCATATGTACTTTTACCTTGGTATTTTGTGCATTGAAGTTATATAAATGAATAAAAATAAAAAAAAGATTCAGTTGCAGTAAATATATGTACATAAAAAGAGAATTACTCACAACTCCGGTTAGAAATATGAAAGCAGCAAAGCTCGCACGTCAAAATGGAATATAAATATTCAAGAGTGCCGCTCACCGTGGCCGTCCGTCGTCCATTACCATGGTGGCAACGGTGAAACGTGAAACACAGGACACTCAGATTATTTACCACTAGCTGTATATATCTTTCTAAAATAAAAGTAGCCTAAGTTACTCCTTATTACATCAGGATTTATCTTATATATAAAATTCTCGTGTCACAGTTTTCGTTCCCATACTCCTCCGAAACGGCTTGACCGATTCTCATGAAATTTTGTGAGCGTATTGAGTAGGTCTGAGAATCGGCCAACATCTATTTTTCATACCCCTAAATGTTAGGGGTAGTCCACCCCTAAATTTTTTTTTTAAAACAAAACAACGTTTGCCTGGACAGCTAGTAATATATATGATTAAAACCGATTGACATTAAAACAGATTCAAATTCAAAAATAATAGATTTTTTCTAAAATAAAAGTAACTTAAGTTACTCCTTATTGCATCAGCTACCTGCCCATTCATAATGTGATCACTTGAAAACAACTATGGTATCACTCATGCCTTGCTAAGACTAAGATCTCATGCCTCTAATTTTACTATCTTAACGCACCCTACAACCTAAGTACATCTTAAAGAAGCTGCTCGTAGGCTGAAAGTGAGATAAAGGTCGCCGATGATGGTAACTACTAAAATCCCGAAATTCTTGTTTAACTATGTCAGTTCAGTTCAGTTCAATTATCATTATCTCCAACAAACACTCGTTAGTTATGTTAATGATTTGTCATTATAACCGTCGGATTAGTGGTCTGCTTGCACAATATCTAGTTCTATAAATTTTAACTAGCTTCCATTTAATTTCTCAACGAATTCTATTTGATTTTAGAATAGTCCTTTGCGGTTTTCAACTAAAATTCAATACATCAATATCATTAGTTATTCAACTCGGTTTTAGATTTTCCATTTAGCTTTCAGTGTTGATGTGAATAGAAAATTCATGAACGACGTCTTTTTATAACATATTGGAACTAGGGAAACCGTTACTGTAGTCAATTGATTCGACGTCTATTGACTATTGTCTAAATTGTTAATTTTAATCACTGTCGCGTACAAGCAGCAACAAAACGCAACACAAAAGGAGCGTTCTGATTGGAGCGCACACCCATCCAATTCAAATACGCACCGTAATGCAACAGACTCAAAATATCAACCGACCGATCTAACATACATTTTGTTCACTCCACCAAATTTGTAATAAATAGTATATTTGCCATTAAATTCGAGACTATCAAGTGAAATCTATCATTTCTACAACCCTGTAATCTGCTGAAGACAACCTCACCGACCATCTGAGCATTCGAGCCGCATCATCACGTACCAATCACCATTGTTCGATTCATTTTTAATCCGCACTTCAATAGAGTGGAAAACACTTCCAGCGTTCGTGTTCCCGGAGAAATACAACCCCGGATTCTTTAAGTCTATGGTGAATAGATATCTTCTGGGTAAGCGCGCTACATCCTAGATTTAACTATAATTTGCCATCAGATGAGGTAAGACCAAGCGCAAATCCATTAATAGTAATAAAATAACCATGCTATAAGGTATAGCAAAGCAAAAAGCAACGCACAATGGAGAAATTATCCAGTGGATAAAGGGGCACAGTGGATCATATGGCAATGACGCCGCGGACGAGCTAGCGAGAATAGGATCTGGCATGGTACTTGCAGGTCCCTTTCCGCTTATGCCAATACCCTTCTCGCAACTTCGTACCTGGATTCGCCAAAGATCCACCGAGATACAAAATCAAAGATGGAACCTAACCACTGATTGCAAACAATCAAAAGTGGCAATTCCAAAAACGAACCATCGATTGACAAAACGCCTACTTAATCTAGATAGGCATAACCTTAAAATAATGATAGGGACAATAACGGGCCATTGTTCCTTAAACAAACACCTATACACAATTGATGCTACAGACAGTCCCCTTTGTCGGGGCTGCTTTGAAGCTGAAGAAACGGCGGCTCACGTAATCCTGGAGTGCACGGCAGTGGCTCAACAATGAAAACAAATCCTCGGAACGGTGAGGTCGCTCCGTGAAGCCTGTGAAGACACCAGGAGTGTTCTGCGCTTTTGGGAGGAGCTTGGCTGGCTACGTTAGTAGTCTGGCTCTACACGCACAACGGCCCGAATGAAAGGCTAATTGCGGAGACTGGAGTCCAACATACAATACAATACAAGGTATAGAAAGAACCCCGGCAAACAGTTCAGTCTATGATCAGATTTCTCAGAAAAAATCTGAGAAAAATGGCGACTGGTGAGATGGAAGAAAGTGCATTTTCGTCATGACTCTTCAGATAAATATATATGTAGTAGATGAGTAGGTAGGATACTGCAATTTTTTGTGATGATTAGCAATACGCTCCTGCTTTTCGCAGTTATCAATATACTAGTCTATATATATAAAATAGTTATCAATTAGAGGATTTTTCTATTAAGAATTTTGCAATAATTTTGATCCTGTCTATTTTTTTTCTTTTTTTTTTATCATTTATTCAAATAAACTTACTTTGAAGCACATTCGAATAGTCATTACATTTTTGTAATCTACCGCTCATTCGTAAAGCTGTCTCATCACAAGAAGAACGAGCAATAAACTTGTGTGTTGCTCTTTTAAATAATTTTATTATTACTATACATTTTTAAGTTTTAGTGTGTGAATACAAATGTTTCTGTTCTTTTTGTAGTATTAATTTAGATAAGGATTAAAAATCAAATCAACAGAGACCTTGTAAATAAACTTAAAAAAAAAGTAATTCAATTGAGTTTCTTGCCAGTTCATTTCAATTGGATCTATATACTGAACTGGAAAGTATATAGTATAAAGTAGGGAAAAATATAATATAAAAAAATTGAAGTTCATAAGCATAAAAAAATACTACTACCCCTAACATTTGATTTGAAAAATAGATGTTGGCCGATTCTCAGGTCAAATATCGTACATGAATAAAAGATTTTATATATAAAATTATATTTTCTTACATATATGTCATTTATTTCGTTTTTTAGAGTCAGAATGTTTATTATATATAACTATTGCTGTCCTGAGGCAAAGTTCTAAGAGACCCGTGAGGGTCAAGAATAACATTTAGGGGGATGAAAAATAGTGTGTATGTTTGCCGATTCTCAGATCCTACTCAATACGTTCACAAAATGTGTCTTTTTAAAGAGATATTTCGTGTATGCAGGACATTCTTAGGAGTTTTTTATCCCCTCAGGAGGAGTATGGGAACGAAAACTGTGACACGAGACTTTTATATATAAAATGTACATTTATACGTGTATGCATATACATGTAATGGTAAACATATCATACTATTCTTACATAGTTTTTTAATGAGAGATATTTCGTCAGGATATTCATGACCTGTAATCACTGCAACCTGCATAGATCTATTCTTAGAAGCGATGGTTTTTTTCAAAGTGTGTACTGGTCAAGAATTGAAGGATATTCTTAGGAGCGATGGTTTTTATCTCGTTAGGAAAGTGTGTACTTTTTAAAGGAGATATTTCGTGTATGCAGGACATTCTTAGGAGCGATGGTTTTTATCTCCTTAGGAAAGTGTGTACTTTTTAAAGGAGATATTTCGTGTATGCAGGATATTCTTAGGAGCGATGGTTTTTATATCCTCAGGAAAGTGTGTACTTTTTAAAGGAGATATTTCGTGTATGCAGGATATTCTTAGGAGCGATGGTTTTTATCTCTTTAGGAAAATGCGTACTTTCCAAAGGAGATATTTCGTTTATGCATGAGTGGACAACCACATGAATTGTGTAGTGGCGTTTCTTCTTTTGCTTGGCAAAATCTGCAGATTTTTGTTGTGCATAGGCCTAGGTTTGCCATATGTTTGTTCAATTTGCAGTGTCCTGTGAGGGATCTAGTCATCATGCATACGTTGTTTTAAAATTTCCAATATTTCATTTATGCGTGAGTGGACAACCATATACATTGTGTAGTGGCGTTTCTTCTTTTGCTTGGCAAAATCTGCAGTTTTAGCTAAGGCCGAATTTCGCCATGTGTTTATTCAATTCGACAGCTTCGGTGGTCTAGTTGTTTAGCACACCTCTTTACTATCCGATGGTCGTGGGTTCGATTCCTCGCACTGTACAATCATTTGTATTCATGAGTATGATTTTTTGTATCGGTCTGGGTGTTTTCTATGTATAATATGTATTTTCTTACAAAAAATATGTATCCATGTATTTACATCAGTTGTCTAGTACCCATAACACAAGCTCTGCTTAGCTCGGGACTAGATGGTGCTCTGTAAATTGTCTTGAGATATTATTATTAATTTGCATGTTGCAATTTCGCCATATGTTAATTCAATTTGGAGTGTCCAATCCATTAAGTAGTGAAATGGAGTTCCGCAAAATAACACCTAATTCTTTAAATTAATACAAGAACTGCTCACAGAATCAGCACGGATGACGGATCAGTACGCTCTCGGCTCCCACTTACCTGTGAGCTTTGAATCGCAATGAATTAACAACACCCACACCCAGCTCGGCTTCAATTATAACAACCTTTGAGCCAGTGATTACTCGGAAATATTCAAAATTTGATACGTTTCCACTGTGAGCTCTTAAGCTCGAGCGGTGGCCAGGATGTTTGGTTTGGACGGAAATTGTGGCTAAATTTTGTTAATACAAGTGAGGGGTTCGCTTTTAGTAAGGTAATATGTAAATTTGGGAGCTATGCAGATTTATAGAAGAGCCAAATAGGTCCGAGAAAGCAGGCAACAGGCAATGTAATAGAAACAGAGTGTCGACTAACCAGACATATATATATATATTGTCAATTTGTATTATTCATATTTGTGTAATTGTGTACAAATGTTTGTGCCGTGCGAGGAATCGAACCCGCAACCATCGGTCGTAAAGCGGTGTACTAGACCGCTAAACCACCAAGATCGTCATAACTAACTAACTAACTAACTGACCTGACCTCATGCTCATCTTATCATCCTCCACTGGTGCCCCGCCAGCGTAAACCGTTAGCGTAGGCGGGTGCACCATTCCATTAGATTTATCTGTAGATTCATCATTTAGATCTATCATTTAGACTTATCTGTAGCTTCATGCTGAGTTGGTCGCCTCTTCATCATTGCGACACATAAAGCCACCTCCATTTTTATTTTATTTTGTAATATTATATTTCTGTATTATTTAATTTGTAAACTTTATTTCTATTTATAAAATGTATCTCATGTATGCTATGTGTTTGTAATGGTTGAATAAAGAACTTATCTATCTATCTATCTATCTATCTATCTATCTATCTATCTATCTATCTATCTATCTATCTATCTATCTATCTATCTATCTATCATTTTCATCCACAAAAATAATTCACACAGCGCCATCTAGCCCCAAGGCGGCTTATATATAACTAGCTATTCGCCCCGGCATAGCACGATTCATCATCATCATCATCATCACGATTCAATGTTCATATATTCTATATATAAACCTTCCTCTTGGATCACGCTATCTACTAAAAAAAAAACCGCTTCAAAATCAGTTGCGTGGTTTTACAGATCAAGCATACATAGGGACGGACAGCGAAAAAAACCATTACATGTTAGAATTTGGTTTTTAATGTCTTCTAAAAATAACGATAGAAGCTTTCAAAGCTCAACTATCAATAACAATTTATCTCTGTCCCGATTCGTATCCACATACTGGAGACTGCAAACTGCAGATCGGAGCATTGTGCAGTACTCAGGGACTACTAATGGTCAAGCAAGATAGATGTTTGTTTGTGTTGAAAATGCTTAAACATATATATTTTTAAATTTACTGTGTTCTTATATTTCGGTAATTGTCTATTATTATCTATATCTATCTAAATACATATAACTCAAAGGTGACTGACATAGCGATCTATCAACGCACAGCCCAAACCACTGGACGGATCGGGCTGAAATTTGGCATGCAGGTAGATGTTATGATGTAGGCATCCGCTAAGAAAGGATTTTGATTAATTCTACCCCCAAGGGGATGAAAGTTTGTATGAAACTTTGTCAATTTTAAACCGATCGGGCTGAGACTTTGCATGCATAAATATACTATGACGTAGGCATCGCCTAAGAAAAGATTTTGATAAATTCCACCACTAAGGAGATAAATTAACGCGAGCGAACCCGAGGGCAAAAGATAGTATATAAATAAAATTGGAGTGTCTGTCTGTAATATTGAAATAACCATCTTTACTACATGCATATGAATATATATAGTACATATACCAAAAACATTTTTTACGATTTTTGTCTGTCTATCAAAATTACTCTGTATTATCAGATAATACAGATTCATTTTTAAATTCAAAAATGGGAGAATAGAGTGAATCTAATCGCAACCCAAACAGACCGTATCCGTATCCGGTATAATAATCATTCCTATATCCGAAACCTATCCGTATCCGAAATTTCATATCCATAACATCTCTAGTCCAGGTATATCTTAAAAATGTACAAAATTAGGCCACTCAAGATATATAAGTGAATCATAGACTCTGGAGAGTCCGCCCGCATTCTCTATGGCTTATTTATGGTAATACAAACATTATTGCTGAACTATGAAACTTTATGGCGTTATTATACAAAGGAGGCGTTGTTTACATTTTACTTTGCTGCGGCATGCGTGTTACATACAACTTACACAACTATGTTTTTATATATATCATTCTTTCAAACTGAAAACCACTAAAATACTGAACAAAAAGCTAATCTTAATATATGATATTATAAACGCGAAAGTTTGTGAGTGTGAATGTTTGTTATTCTTTCACGCAAAAACTACTGAACGGATTTTGATGAAACTTTACATTAATATAGCTTATGCATCAGAATAATATATAGGCTATCGAAATTTAATCGCGGGCACAGCTGGTTGGCTATAATTTTTGTATTTACTTACACTTAAACTTAAACTTACACTTAAACTTAAAAATGTAAATTCAAAAGTGCTTCAATGTAAGAATAAAATTATTTAAAAAAATATAATATAAAGAGAAACATCACACCAGTGACAAGTTTCTTGCTCAGTTCTTCTTGTGATGAGACAGTATAAATGATTTTATTATATTCTTATTATTTTGGTCTCGGTCCATTTCAGTTTTTTTTAATCTATTTATATACATATGCATGTAGTTAAACACAATTATTTCAATATTACAAATAGACAATCCAATTTTTTTTTTACATTATATGAAAAAACTTGTTGCAGAATGTGTAATATATATAAATACTAGCTGTCTCGGCAAACGTTGTTTTACCATAAAATAAAAAAAAAATTTAGGGGTGGGCTACCCCTAACATTTAGGGGGATGAAAAATAGATGTTGGCCGATTCTCAGACCTTTTTTTTTTTATATCACAGGGGACAAACGAGCATGCGGCTCACCTGATGGTAAGTGATTACCGCCGCCCATGAGGTACCCGCGACACCAGAGGAATTGCAAGTACGTTATCGGCCTTTTAAAAAGGAATAAGCTCTTTTCTTGAAGGTTTCAATATAGACCTACTCAATACGCTCACAAAATTTTATGAGAATAGGTAATGCCGTTTCGGAGGAGTATGGGAACGAAAACTGTGACACGAGAATTTTATATATAAGATATTCAGTCTCCAGTGTATGCACATTATCAATTTGACCAGTATGCAACAAATTACCATTCATTCACCAACCAACGCTATATAATTGACCCCTGAATGAACACCCCAGCTACAGGTGGGTTTAAAAACATTGTAGAAACAATTTTATTATTTTAGGCCGGATTACACCAATCGTAGTATAAACACGTTCAAGAAAACGGAGTTCAGCGTGAACTCGAAAAAAAGAACGACGTTGATCTCGTTTTACTTTAAATGGAAATCACCAGCGTTATACAGATCGCGATTACTAAAATGAAGTTTAGATTTTCATTCGTTCACAGTGTTACACGCTCATGAAATAATATCAAATTGATGCAATATTATTTTATGAGCGTGTAATTAAAAAAAAAATAAAATAATTCTAAGTAATATTTATAATTCAATCATGCAATAATTTAATCTTATCATAGGATAAGTTTTTTAATTTTTAATTTAATAAGTACAGTTGACTACAAAGTATAAAACAACAACCTTAACCTATAAACTAGTAAAACATTATTTTATTGAGATTTTTTTTACACTACTGGCAATTTTCTTTTTACTCCCGATATTATATTGTCAAAAATTTGATTGATGACTGTTTGACAACTGACAGCTGCTTTAAATACGTTTAAAGAGTTAACTGTAGGAAATCAGACGTTCAGAATTTATAAACGAGTTTAGCGAAATTTGTAGTGGTGAAGTGTAAAATGAAGCTTTGAACACGTTTTAATGTTTTAATGGCGTTCAGTTAAAACTAAACGCGATCAGTTTCTTTAGTGAAGTCCGGCCTTAGGTTGATATTAACGGCGGTCGGTGGTCTAGCGGTTAAATAAACCACTTTACTTTCGGTGGTCGCGGGTTCGATTCCTCGCTGGGTACAAATATTTATATTCATTAGTATGATTCATTGTTTTGATCTGAGTCTGTTTCCTATATATATTACTAGCTTACCCCGGCTTCGCACGGGTGTACATGTATTATATAGGAATGTTAGCTTCAATACATAAAGAACACTCAGTTGACTAATTTGTTACTTACATTTCAAATTTAAAACTATAGCGAGTCACGTGATGTTGGTGACGTCACGATTATGCCGCCACCAATAGTAATAGAGATAAAGAGGCCGGGAACAAGGAGGGAGTGGGCTGCTCTCACTCTGTTCGAGGCGACCGAGACGACCACACGTGAATGTACAGCGACGCAATTTATGTGGAGTGTAATTTGAAAAAGGAATAAAATGATAGTACTGCTGCATCGACGTATCATTTCTGAAACTTCCCAATAATTCATACTCACAAACTACTTACATTTAAATTTGGAACCATAGTGAGTCACGTGATGTTGGTGACGTCACGATTAAGCCGCCACCAATAGGAATAGAGATAAAGAGGCCGGGAACAAGGAGGGAGCGGGCTGCTCTCTCTCTGTTCGAGGCGACCGAGACGGCCAGACGTGAATGTACAGCGACGCAATTTATGTGGAGTGTAATTTGAAAAAGTAATAAAATAAAAGTACTGCTGCATCGACATATCATTACTGAAACTTCCCAATAGGAAATACGATTATTGAAAGGTGATAAAATAGCAAACTTGATACAATTAAATAGTTATTCAGTAACCAAATCGCATAGCATAATTTGTGTTACATTTATCTAACTGACCGATAGAATAAGCAATGTTATCAAGGAATACCACTTAATCGGGACCCTAGCAATCAAGGTTCAAAGGCTCTGTGAAAAATTAAGTAAGGTAATTTGTTGGATTCCATTAGGCAGCGAGGTTTTCACTTCTACCAACTCCCATGATGTATAAAACACTTGTATTTGATTCCTTATGGGTTTGATAGATGGCGTTAACACACGTTCTATAATAGATTGTTATGATATTGTAGCGAACGAATTGAATTTTATATAATCTATACATCTAATTAAAATTGGAGTGTCTGTTTGTAATATTGAAATAACCGATTTATTTTTTATTGTATTGTTGATTAGCTGTCCCCGCGACTACGTCCGCGCGGAATTTAACTTTATTTTTCTAAAATAAAAATAGCCTAAGTTACTCCTTATTACATCAGCTACCTGCCAAAAAAAGGCTCGTCAAAATCGGTCCAGCCATTTCAGAGATTAGCCGGAAAAAACAGACAGACAGACAAAAATTGTAAAAAATGTTATTTTGGTGTATGTACCGTATTTATATTCATATGCATGTAGTAAAAAACAAAATATTACAAATCATCATCATCATCATCATCGCAGCCCGGAAGACGTCCACTGCTGGACATAGGCCTCCCCCAAAGATCTCCACGACGATCGGTCCTGCGCTGTTACTTGACCAACGTCGGTCCAGATACTCTTCCAACAAACAGATACTCCAATTTTATTTATATCTATAGATTTTGTAGGGAACTCCTTGATAAGTTTTTATACTATTTTTAAATTTTATAATAATATTCCTTGACATATTCTTTATTGTTCACTTTCTATTATATATCGCTGTCATACTAGTCGCATTTTATTTAATCTCCGTATTTTCCTCATTAAAACCCTCAGCACCTCTCACTCATCAGACAGATTTGATACCTTACCGCTTCAGATTTAATGGTGAATTTTTAATTGATTGGGTTTGTTTGTACCCTACATACGTGTAAGGGTGTTATTCCAAAATAATAGACAGTAATTCTATCCTCTATCTTCGTCATCATCATTTTTTTTATTTTTTATTTAAATAACTTTAATGCACGTCATGCACAGGTAAAAAGTTATTTAACACCTAATGATTTTCTACCAGTCAACCATGAGTTGTGCAGAGATTTGTTGGCGGTGCAAACAGTATTATAATATTTTATAGAATATACATGAATATATATATATATATATATATATATATATATATATATATATATATATACTAAATACATAAATATTCCTACAAATATACACAAATATATATATATATACAAAAATATACCATACAACATAAATATATGACCAATAATCTGACAATGAAATAGTGATTACAGCCGACAGTGTAAGCATATTACAATAGATACAAAAATATATATATGATTCGCCTTGTAGTAAAAATGAAGAAACTTAATGCTAAAGAGAAAAATATATAAAAGATAATATATGATAATACACAAAATTATATGTTAAGATAATGGTCATCATCATCATCATTTAATGGTGAAACACTAACTTATTCCGGAAAGTCGTCGCCTCAAAAGTTTGAAGACTTCTAAACACGCGGACGACGTCGCGTACACAGCTAGTGACACATATTTTAGAAAGGAAGTAATATAAGCACTTAGGTATATTAACTTTTTATGACGCCACCACGTAATGTAATTCAGTATTAAGCCGGCCCCCGACCAACTCCAGAAAACAAGCCAATATATCAGCATTGTGCAAAAGTCACAGGTAAATTGGCTGCCGCCCAAAATTGTTTCACGTACACCGCGCCGCGCTAACAATGTACATATTTATTCTCAAGCCTCAAGTTGCCAACATAAATCATGTTATAAATTAAAACTAGTACCGGAAACTAACCTTAGTCTATGATGTTGGTAGCAGCAGCATTCTGGGTACTAGTAATTGGGAACTAACCAACAAACCAGGGATGTGCAAAAAATCTTACTATAAAATTGAAGAATTCGTTAACGATAATAATGTTTTTATGGAAAAACTTTAAATCCATAGCACTGACAATATTATCTGATTACACTAATAATGAGTGCGTAGCGATTTCTATGCCGATTATAGCATGCCTCTTACTCGTTATTCTGTAATTATTATATAAAAATACATCTATTAAAAAGAGCAACACACAAGTTTCTTGCTCATTATTTTTGTGATGAATCTGCATTCCGAATGAGTGGTAGAATCAAAATATGACTATTCAAAAGTGCCAGTATCTAATGGTTTATTTGAATAAAAATTATTTCTATTTTTATTAGGTCGGATATAGGAACGATTATTATACCGGATATGGATACGGATATAACATTATTCCGGATTATCCGTTAGTTTCGGATAATTTCGGATACGGATAGGTTTCGGATATAGGAACGATTATTATACCGGATACGGATACGGATGTGGATATGAAATTATTTCGGATTATCCGTTAGTTTCGGATAATTTCGGTTACGGATATAATTTTTTTAAGAAATTTCGAAAGTAAAATAAAAATAACTAATAAAACGGTTACATATCGTATCATATTAGGCTCCGCCCTTACTCGATATTATCCGGAACTTTTATTTCGGATTCGGTTACGGTTACGTATATTTTTTATACCGGATATCCGATAGCTTCGGTTACGGTTACGGAGCTCCGTCAAACATCCCTGAAACAAACTATACCCTTATGTCATTTACTAAATCTGCTATGCAAGCAAATAAATAAATAATTATTATTATTTTATTTATTTATTTATTAAAGGAAAACTAAGGCTATTCAAGTACATCTCAAATAAAATCAATATATATGTCATAATAAGCCACTGACAGGCTTTCACTAATAACAATAGACTAATTCTTAAAAAATTTACATCACTACGTATAAAGGCATTATAAAGTTAACAGAGAATATGAAATTAATTAACAAGAGTACAGTAACAAATAGTAAATTTATAGAAATATATACATATACATGATTTTCAATAATAATTAATTGTTATTTAAAGAAGGGTTCACTTAGTTAGTGTTTCGTTGATTTAATATTATTACAAAATATATCTATATTAACTGTTTTAGTTAGTTTATTAAAATTGTTGCTAGCTCGCCAGAGAAATGAATTCTGCTTATAGTTCGATGACACTAGGGGAACAGATAGTAGAGGATTGTGCCTGTTGATACTCGTGGTACATTAATGGATAATTTGCCCAGGAGATTAGGCCAGTCGACAGCACCAGAGGCTATTCTCATGAGGTATGTAATGTCCGCGATTTCCCTACGCTTCTCAAGAGGCAGAAGGTGGTGATTATTATATATATTATTATATTATGAAATTACTATCATTTTAATATTACTATTAAATATACATTTTAGTCTAAGATATTTTAATCTACTGGACATCTAGTTAGTGTTTAATCAACAAATTGAGATAGAAAAAACAAATTAATTGCTAAGTAATTGAAAAAAATTGTAATGAAATATTTTCTTTCGATAAATATAAACGAAATGAAGACTACATAAAACGTAGACAGAAACTAAATGAATTGCTCTTTTATTCATTACATTATTAATCTCTTCGTTCTATCAATATTGTATTACAAATAAAATAATATATTAACATTTTTTGTATTTGTATATCAATAGACAAATAATAAAGTCTGTACTGAATTTGCCAGAAAAGAATTCAAATCTGTTATAATATAACAAAATATTTTCGTTGTAAAAAAGCTTATTATAAAATTGAAGTTAATAATAATGTTTTTTCACAAAATATCTAACTTAAAATTCATAGCGCTGACAATGTTATCTGATTGAACAGAGATTAAGTGAAAACGAATCAAAACGAAAACGAAAAATGAATGAAGACGGATAATCCGAAATAATTTCATATCCACATCCGTATCCGTATCCGGTATAATAAAAATACCTATATCCGAAACCTATCCGTATCCGAAATTTCATATCCATAGAGATTAAGTGCGTAGCGGTTTCTATGTTGATTGTCGCATGCCTAATCCTTGTTATTAATTAAATATAAATAAATCAATATTTATTTAAAAGAGCAACACACAAGTTAATTCTTATTCTTCTTGTGATGAATCTGCATTCCGAATAAGCGGTAGAATAAAAAAACTTGACTATTCAAAAGTTATATTAAGTTTATTTGAATAAAGATTATTTCTATTTCTATTTCTAAAATGACGTATAAAGCAATAATGAGATGATTGTTTTAAAAAATTGAATACAAAATAGAATAAAATAAATTACAGTGATTGGTTTCCTTTGTGTATGTATCTAATAATAATATACACATACATACTAGCTGTCCCGGAAAACGTTGTTTTGCCATATAAATTAATAACGCTATAAAAAATAGGGGTTGATGATAGAAGACTGAAAATTTAGGGTTGTATGTATTTTTTAATGATACAATATAAAAATTTGCCCAATAAATAAAATAATAATGTTAGGTGTGGACAACCCTTATCACTTAAAGGTATGAAAAATAGATAGTAGCCGATTCTCAGACTTACTGAATATGCATATAAAATTTCATAAAAATCGGTCAAGCTCTTTCAGAGGATTATGGTAACTAATATTGTGACACGAGAATTTTATATACAAGAAGATAAACTTGCGATTAAAAGGTTTAAGAGATTTGGGACCCATGTATATATAATAAGTTCTGTTATATTTGAAAATTTCCAAATAAAAATAGATTTACAGATACAAAATCTATCTGTGTGAGGAAATACATCTCTTTCGGATTCCTTAAACTTGTAACTAAAAGGTTTAGGAGTTTAAGAGATTTGGGACCCATGTATATATAATGGGTTCTGTTATATTTGAAAATTTCCAAATAAAAATAGATTTACAGATAAAAAATCTATCTGTGTGAGGAAATACATCTCTTTCGGATTCCTTAAACTTGTAACTAAAAGGTTTAGGAGTTTAAGAGATTTGGGACCCATGTATATATAATAAGTTCTGTTATATTTGAAAATTTCCAAATAAAAATAGATTTACAGATACAAAATCTATCTGTGTGAGGAAATACATCTCTTTCGGATTCCTTAAACTTGTAACTAAAAGGTTTAGGAGTTTAAGAATGCACGTATATATAATCAGGTTCTGTTATATTTGAAATGCTGCAAAAAAATTGATTTACAGTTCTATGTAGGTTTAACACTTTCGGACTTAAACTTTATTTAAAAGGTTTAGATTTAAGAGATCGGTATCCACTATATATAATAGGTCTGATTATATTTTTTTCCAAATAAAAATATATAAAATTACAAAATTATCTGTGTGAAAGTTGAACATCTGCAATACATGATTATAACTAAAAGGCCACGGCTTCGCACGGGTGTATCTTCTATATATATACTGAAAGGTTCTATGTAGGTTTAACAACGACAACTTTAACCACTGGACGGATCCACTGAAATTTGGTCTGAGATAGATGTTTTGACGTAGGCATCCAGTAAGAAAGGATTTTGATTACATATTATACACATGTATCATATATATATCAAAGGGATGAAAGTTTATATGAAACTTTGTCAATTTTAAACCCATCGGGCTGAGACTTTACATGCATAAAGCTACTAAGACGTAGGTATCCCCTAAGAAAGGATTTTGATGAATTCCACCCCTAAGAGGATAAATTTTATATGAAACTTTGTCAATTTTAAGCCACGGGCAAAAGCTAGTTACATATAAACCTTCCTCTTGGTTAATATTTATTGCACTCGAAAGACGATTTTGATGAATGAGCCAGAGGATAAATTAACGCGGCCTGCGGCGGTATGCAAGAACTAGTTGCCAATAAACCTTCCTCGGCGCGCCCTGTGCTGTGGCTGCCGGCGTCGAGCGACGCCGCCCGGCCGCGCGGCTGGTCCGCGCCGCTCGTCCGGCTCCACGCGAGCCCAACGATGCACAACGCGCTCCACGACAGATATTTTTTTATATTATTAGATGTAAGCTGTTAAGACTAGATTTCGTTTAATATTAGTAACAATGTGTTAATACGACCTGCCCCCATGTAAACATGTGCAAACACCAATGTGTCGACTAAGCTTCGTTCACCAATGCTTGTATCGCTAAAATTGCATTGAAATCCGATACGTAGTTGAAAAGATCTAAGAGAACAAACAGATAGCGGAAGCGACTTTATGTTATCATGATCATCGCAGCCCGGAAGACGTCCACTGCTGGACATAGGACTCTCCCAAAGATCTCCACGACGATCGGTCATGCGCTGCCGAAATGCCGCTAATATTCTGTTACTATCTATTTACCACGGCTTCGCTTATGAATCAGAATTCTCCGGACAAATTAGCGATAAAGTTACATTAATGAAGCGATATAAGTATTACATTGATCGTAACGAATAGCTCCTTCATCATCATCATCATCATCATCATTTCAGCCCGGAAAACGTCGACTGCTGAACAAAGGCGTCCCTCGAAGATCTCCACGATGATCGGTCCTGCTCGCATCCAATTCCTTCCAGCGATCTTGACCAGATCGTCGGGCCACCTTACTGGATGCCTTCCCACGCTGCGTCTTCCGGTCCTTGGCCGCCACTCGAGGGCTTTATTGCTCCAACGGCCATTTGTCCTACTTTATGTTATACTACGTAATGATTATATTTTATCGAAATAGGTGTTTTTTTGCAAGGTGTTAATACTCTAGTATAACATGGTACATACTGCCATGATGTGCTCGCCATCCTACTGCGGCTGCGCGCCCTGCAATATTATGAATCAAAAGGCGCATGAATAGAATGGAAGAATATATATATAAACGTAATAATAGGGATAGGATAATAATATATTATAATATATTACATTATATATACTATATATAAAATATATACATACATATATAAATATATAAATACACAGAAATACAAGTACAAAACAACAATGTCTATTACTAAAAATTATTTCGTCTCTCTCTTGTAGAGAAGGCGTTTGAAGTTTCTACATGAATACTACACATCCAATGTGGTTGTGGCCCACTCATGCATATACGAAATATCTCCTTTGGAAAGTTTACACTTTTTCCCGAGGAGATAAAAACCATTGCTCCTAATTCAAATTCAAATTCAAATTCAAAAATCATTTATTCATGTAGGACATACGTATGAACGTCATTTTTACATTCTAATATTATGTTTTTTCCCTACCGTCCAGTTCGGTATATAGATCCAATTGAGAAGAACTGGCAAGAAACTCAATTGAATTACTTTTTTTTTAAAGCCAGTTTTTTTACAATGTACATTTATATAGGTGTCTATGTCTAACATTAAATGAAAATTCAGTGCATGAACAAGTATTGCCATGCACACTCGTCATTCAAGTAATCGTTTAGTGAGTAATAGGCTTTGCTCAGTAAATATGATTTAACAGATGTTTTGAATTTATTTAAGGGTAATTCCAACATATCCTTTGGTATCTTATTGTAAATTTTTATACCTATTCCCATAAAAGACTTATTAACTTTTTCTAAACGATACTTGGGGACAAAGTATCGTTTAGAAAAAGTTAATAGGTCTTTTAGTTATTGCAAGTTTGTCTTTAAATCTAGTATTAATATTATGAATATTGCTATTTTTTGGAAATAAGAATATCCTTCAATTCTTGTCCCTGACGGGTCTAAGTAGCGAACTTTGAAAAAGGGCGAGCACAATAGATCTATGTAGGTCGCAGTGCTACAGTTTCAGGTATCTGACAATAGCCCAAACAATCCAATAAAAAAAAATCTACATGAATAAGTTTAACCGAAACGTAAATTGAGTGATAAAATCAAATATCAATTTAATAAATACAGAGTTGGGATTCAGAAGCGCGGACGTATTCTATGGAGGAAGTTCCTCTCATTATATTGCATTTAATATTAAGATGCCATAACAAAGGTTTTACGTACATCTATAAATAGATTCAAAGGCTTCCGCGAGTTTAACAAGTTGGATCTGTAAGTTGGCGACCGCCATTATGGACTTCATCAATCAGTGTTACAAACAAGTTAAAACCCGCCCAGATTACAACTAAGTTATTCAATATCGCTTTCAGATACCAACTGATGATGTTGACGGTGAACCGCCGAATGCTGATGGCGCTCCTTGTTTATGAACGGTGTAATTTATTATTTACTGTTGTTTGAAGGTCTTGGTGGTCTAGCATACCGGCTTACTTCCGATGGTCGCGGGTTCGATTCCTCGCACGCCACAAACATTTGTATTCATGAGTACGATTGTATCGGTCTAGGTGTTTCTATGTATATGTATTTACGAAAAAAAATTATGTATTTGTATCAGTTATATAGTACCCGGGTACGACTTTACGGGGTCGTAAAGTCCTCGAGTGGCGACCACGGACCGGAAGACGCAGCGTAGGAAGACTTCCAGCAAGGTAAATGTCAAATAAAATGGCAAGAAAAATGTCTTACATGAATAAATGATTTGATTTGATTTGAACAGAAAAGAACCAGAGCGACCGACATAGCCCGAAGAATTGCGACACTAAAGTGGTAATGGGCAGGGCACATAGCTTGTAGGACAGATGGCCGTTGGGGCAGTAAAGTCCTCGAGTGGCGACCACGGTCCGGAAGACGCAGCGTGGGAAGGCCTCCAGCGAGGTGAACCGACGATCTGGTCAAGACCGCTGGAAGGCATTAGATGCAAGCAGCGCAGGACCGATCGTCGTGGAGATCTTTGGGGGAGGCTTATGTCCAGCAGTGGACGTCTTCCGGGCTGCGATGATGGTGATGATGATGATCTAGTACCCATAACACAAGCTTCAGCTAGCTTGGATCTGGATGGTACTGTGTAAATTTTCCTGAGATTATTATTCAAATTCAAAATATCTTTATTCATGTAGGTCTATAACAGACTCGTATGATTCGGAGTGCTTTCGGGACGAGAACTGACAACAAACTCAGCTCGTATTCTTTTCAAAGAAATGTTGTACATGTTTATAATAATACAGATTCATTATGAATTCAAATTTGGGAGAATAGAGTGACCACCAGTTTTTCATTGTTGTCAAGTACATAGTACATCGATAATATATAAACTCCCATGGAGTTTATAACTCCACCAAAACGGCTTGACCGATTCGTATGAAATTTTGTGTGTATATGTAAGTAGGTCTGAGAATAGGACGTAGATTATACCCTTGAGTAATATTTTTTTTTATGATTCAGTATTAAAAATACAGACTCCCCAAATGTTTCCACCATTCTACGCTTAACCCCTATTTTATTTATTTATATAACTTCAATGCACAAAATACCAAGGTAAAAGTACATATGGCGGACTTAACGCCTTAAGGCATTTTCTACCAGTCAACCACAGGCTGTGCAGAGAAAAACTGTAGGCGGTGCAAATATAATCATTAAACACAATAGGCCAAAAACAAACATTATACATATACTAAAAGTACATACATGTAAACACATGCATATACATACACAAATACATATATATATCAAATATACCATATACATATCATATAACATAGTCTGACAATGAAACAGTGAAAACAGAGAGTGAACGTAACAAAAGATAAGAAATAGATACTAACGAAAAAAAGAAAGAGAAAAAAAAAGACAATTATAACTTAAAAAATGTACACACTAAAGAGCAATATATAAGATAATATACATTCTATTATATATATAATAGAAAGGTTACATATTGGAATAATATTCTCGCAATTTACGTTTTAAAGAATTAGACAATTAACAGACGTGGCAACGGCTAAACTTGTGTACTTTAGCTATTTCCATAGCATTATGTCGTACGGTATTTTGTTATGGGGCAAAGCAGCTGATATAAATACAATATTTATTTTACAAAAGAGGGCCATTCGCTCCATTTATGGTATGGGTTCCAGGGAGTCTTTGCGAGAGTGCTTTAAGGAATCAAATATCCTCACCGTTGCTTCTCAATATATTTATGAAAATATCATGTATGCCAGGAAGAATATAGACAGTTTCAAAAGAGTTAGTGATTGCACTAATAAAAGCTTACGTAACAATAACAAACTGATTTTACCTAAATGTCGTTTGACTAAAGTTAGTAATTCGTTTTATGGCAATTGCGTAAGGTTTTACAATAAAATAACAGAGTCTGTTATAAACCTGCCAGAAAAAAGATTTAAATGTCAAATAAAACTTACTATAAAAATTTTTGCAAAAAAGCTTACTATAAAATTGAAGAATTCGTTAACGATAATAATGTTTTTGTAGAAAGAATTTAAAATACATAGCACTGACAATATTATCTGATTACACTACCTAATAATGAGTGCGTAGCGATTTCTATGTTGATTATCGCATGCCTCTTACTTGTTACACTGTAATTATTTATATAAAAAAACATCAAAAAAAAAGCATAAACAAGTGATTGCTCATTCTTCTTGTGATGAATCTGCATTCCGAATGAGTTTAAATCAAAATATGATATATGCTTGTAATGATTTGAATAAAGATTATTTCTATTTCTATTTCTATTTCAAAAGAAAATCTACTCGTGGCGGTCCTGATATCAAGGGATAAGTCATTCAAAGTTTGATAGCCTGAACGTGAAAGAATAGTGGACTGAAATGTATTTTCGATTAGCAATATATAATAAATTTCTACTTCTTATAACTTAGGATATTTATTTGTTTATTAATAAAAACAACAATGACTACTATTAAAATTATGTAGCCTAAGGTAACAAAGGCCTCCTCGATCTCCACGGTCCTGTCAATGTCTTCGAGGGTCCAATAAATGTGTCTTCTGATATGTAAATAAAAATTTGTGACAAAAATTTTTATACAAATAATTTTTATTTTCATTTCAGTAAAACTGTAAGTTGGGACAAAAAAGAACTTGTATCCATCCAGCCTTCCAGCGATCTTGGTCGAAACAAATTAATAAAAAAAAATTTGTGACAGGTATACAAATATAAAATCTTACTGTCTTATTTTCAGTACTTTCAAGGCCGTATATCATAATTTCAGCCTTCCACTGCTGGACAAGGCCTTCCAAAATCTCACACGGTAGTGCTTTTCGCTTCCACCTTCCAATCTTGGTCGAAGCTGGAGGCCTCACGCTGTGTCTTCTGATATGATACTGTAAATTCTTTATACGCTAAATTTGTGACAGGTATACAAATATAAAATATTACAACTTACTTAACTTAGTTTTTAAATCAACCAACAAATGTTTTTATGTTTTTTTTTTTATACCACTGAAACAAGCATACGGCCCATCTGATGGTAAACGGTTACCGTTTGTCACCTGAAACACCAGGGGTTTAACGAAATAAACTTAATATATCTTGAAAAATTTTGCGGATATATTTCCAATAATACTCAAAATCAATATTTTTTTGATGTTTTGCAATTCTACAATTCATTGTGTAAATGAGCCTTGAACAGTTGGGACTGGACAAGAAGTACATTGAAACGCAAATGATGCGAAACGATGACAATGTCCAACTTATTAATATAGTAAGATATATTATTATATTGAGGTAAACGTTAAAAAGCTTATTTTATTATGTTTATTATTATATTAGACGTTAGAATTTACCAAAATGTATAACAGGATGCAATGAAGCACAGCCTGCCACAATTTAATTTATTGTTTATTTTATTTGTTTTGTTTATTGTCTTTGTTATGTAAGATTAGGCTAAGATTTGTTCCTGGATGTATAAGTTAATACATTAAGATGTTCTCTAAGTAATAGTGTAATTGTTACACTATCTCGTATCTATATACGAGATAATGTAATATTTACTCTATTCTAATTCTAATATAATCAATCTATAGTCTATACTATAGATTGATTAAATAAAATATATATATATGATATACTCAAGTCTATTTATTAATTAGACTTGTCATAAGTGTCTGTTATGGACCAACATAAAAAATATTTTTAGAATTTTGAATTTAAATTTGAATTAGGGCACTTTTTAGAATGTAAGAGAAAATCGAGTTGATGGCATACCTGATGAAAGTATGGATACGATTTGCTTAAAACCTTTTTGCATTTGTGAACGGTGAACTCAATTCTTCAAGAAGATTATGAGGTCGAGCAAAAAGAAAAGAAGTTAGAACTATGTTAAGCGAAAACGAAGTAATAAGTGAATATTGAATAGAATTGAGATTGATGTACGTAGTATATACGTTAAACCTTTAGTAGAAAATTCTAGAAATTATAGTAAAAACTGTGTGTGGTTTAGAATAAGTAAGAGAATAAAACAGCAATAGCCACATTCCTTTATACTATTTATAGATGATCTGTTTACTTTGAAGCAGGTCGTGGATATAAAGTAAATTTACTGTTTATATTTATCAAAGAAGCAGGTTAGTATGTACACAGAGAGAAAATTACACGCCTCGAAAAGAAACCGCTTGGAAACACCAGAGAGCAATTTCCTTATAAATTTGCAACGATGTCGTGCTCTTATCAAATTGTGTAAAAGATTGAAGCGACCGCGGAATTCCTTTTGCGGTTACAAATACGCCTTTTATTGGAGAACCATTGCGGTCGCCTGTGGTTCCGACGCAAGTTTATGGCTTGAGAAATCATCTCATTTGCTCGGACAAAAGTCGAGCTGCTCAGCCGGCAGTAATAAATATTGCTACTTACTTTTTAGGCCGCAATTGTTTTCAGTTGGTAACGCTGTGATAATTGCAGAATTGTGTTTGGAATGACCGTGATATAATCGCGCTTATCAGATAGAACCTTAACCTTTTGAATGTATGAATTGGAATATTTGAATATTTGTGTATATATATGCATACATCTACATATGTATATTCTCCAAAAGTACACATAGATATAAAGTTATGAGAAGAGTTGAACCAACATTTTCATCGTCTACTTTATGGAGAGCGCTAAGAAATTTTGGATTACTGTCAATTGTTTTAATTCCATCATATATGACATATTTGACTGCACTATTCTATCTGGATGAATACACCTACAATACAAGGATGTTATGGATATGAAATTTCGGATACGGATATGAAATTATTTCGGATTATCCGTTAGTTTCGGATAATTTTGGTTACGGATATTATTTTTTACCTGGATGAATAGTGGTCCTAGAATATCCAGTTTTCTGCTGTATTTGTGCTATCTCCCCATCCATTGTGTTTAAGGAACAATGTGAAAACCTATAATAAAAATGCCTATTCGGACGTGATATGACGGCCTCGGGGGTCTAGTGGTTTAGCACACCGCTAGACCACCGAGATATCAATCTAGATTATACATCAGAATAGGCTATATTTTATAATGATATCAGTCATATTAGTATTAAAACCCGTGTAACTAATGTAAATATTATTACAATATGCTTTAAATGCAAAAGTTTGAAAATTATCGTCAATGCATAGTATCTACACTAAATGCGCAAGAAATCCGTTACGACTAGTTCAAATAACTTGAAAATTAAATTTTAAGAAATTATATAGGAACATAGGAACTTAATTAGAAATAGAAATAGAAATAATCTTTATTCAAATAAGCCTTCGCTGCACTTTTGATGACTATTTAAAAGTGCATAAGATTTTTATTTTACCGCTTATTCGGAATGCAGATTTA